>NC_041380.1:183373256-183374646 GCF_002162155.2 Triticum dicoccoides | reverse complement strand
ACCACATAAAGGGCTTTAAAAAAATGCCACAGTCGGGCGTCTGAGCGACACCACATAAAGGGATTTAAAAGAAATGCCACAGTCGGGCGTCTGAGCGACACCACATAAAGGGCTTTAAAAGAAATGCCACAGTCGGGCGTCTGAGCGACACCATATAAAGGGCTTTAAAAGAAATGCCACAGTCGGGCGTCTGAGCGACACCACATAAAGGGCTTTAAAATAAACAATCATAGTGAATATCCCGGAGGTAGAACCATCCCGGAGATACACGATAATAACAATAATATCACGGGTTAGTCAACAATAATAATAATCATAATTATCACAAGTCACCAGTAGTATTCCAGCTCTAGTTTAACAGTTATCACCTCCGAAGACCGACACTAAGACCGACACTTGACCCGTCCCAGACTATAATCCTTAACCATGGACACGGCTATTCGAATAGGTTTTAATCTCTGCAGAGGGTGTACTCTTTACCCACGAGTAACGGATTTCCTTTAGTCCATCGGGACTAATTCCGCTTACGGTTTTTTAAATGAAAACACACCTGACTTGCACACACCAGCTTAACTTACCGGTGTCTGGAATCACCCACGACACCCGTTAAGCAAAACTCTAAGTGGGGAGGCTACAACCTCGATTAGCATGGGATCAAAAAAAATTTATACCGCGCGCAAAACTGGGGGAGCTACCCCCTCGGCTACAACCCAAACACCCATGCCCCCTGACCGGATGACTGGCTTTAATCCATGGCCGTGGTACCCTCATCCCGGCCCCTCTGTGCGGTGTGTGCTCGAAAGGGGTTGACAAATTACTGAACCGTACCCTACCTGTGGCAGGGACAAGTGGTAGCACGAAACAAGTGTGGGGGTTGCTGGAACAAGACTCGATCTACGGTCGACTCAGGAGGTTTATAGTTTCCTGCATAACACATATAACAAATATACTTCAACCAATCCAATCAACACTCATTATATCTTACTATGCCATACCGGACATACCCGTCCCGACGGAGGCCGGCGACAAGCTCACACCTACCCAAGGCAGAGGCTTTCCCGGATTTCTTTCCGGCATGCATGCAAGACACATGAGGATGATTATCATCATAAGTGTGTTTATTTCCAACAGCATGGAAATCACTATTATGCACTCATGCATATGATCATATCACATGAAATAACAAGTCCTTCGAAATGCGGTGGTGTTAAAAATGTATCAACGATCACACCAAAATATTATGCCGGGATTCAGAATGCTTGCCTTCAATGTGTGGTAAGTCAGGGTGTACTTCAAAACTTTTGAAAGTTTCTCCTCTCTTCAAAAATCCTATTTTAGCAATATAAAGAATTAACACACAAAATAAAAACAGCACCAAAAGTTGTTTTAA
>NC_041380.1:182908460-183060881 GCF_002162155.2 Triticum dicoccoides | reverse complement strand
TTATAGGCATAAATGGAGCTAGGAGAGTCCAAATGAGGTGCGGTTTTTGGCCACGCGATCGTTTTCGAACGCTCTAGGACATGGACTAGAGTTTGGTGGGTTTTGGGCCAAATTGGAGGGTTGTTGGGCTGCAACACACACGAGGCCTTTTCGGTCCCTCGGTTAACCGTTGGAGTATCAAACGAAGTCCAAATGGTACGAAACTTGACAGGCGGTCTACCGGTAGTAAACCAAGGCCGCTTGGCAAGTCTCGGTCCAATCCGGAAATGTTTAATTCCCACACACGAAAGAAAGTTAGAAATGACCACCGGAGGAGAACGAAGCGTCGGAATGCAAAACGGACAACGGGGAAAATGCTCGAATGCATGAGATGAACACGTATGCAAATGCAATGCACATGATGACATGATATGAGATGCATGACAAAGAAAACAACACACGGAGACAAAGACCCGAACCCGAGAAATAAATATAACTTAACGCCGGAAACGGCAAGAGTTGGAGTACAAATTGGGAAAGTTATCTCCGGGGCGTTACAACACTCCACCACTACGAAAGGATCTCGTCCCGAGATCTAGGACTGAAAGAACGCCGGGTACTCAGAACGGAGGTGGTCCTCGCGTTCCCAGGTAGCTTCACGGTCGGAATGGTGTGACCACTTGACTTTGAGAAATTTGATTGACTTGTTGCGAGTCTTGCGTTCAGTCTCTTCAAGAATAGCAACTGGGTGCTCACGATTAGAGAGATCTTCTTGGAGCTCAATGTCCTCGAAGTTGACTGTGCGGTCAGGAGTCTTGAAGCACTTTCGAAGCTGAGAGACATGGAACACATCATGAACATTTGCAAAGTTTGAAGGAAGCTCGACTTGATAGGCGAGGTCGCCTCTCTTGCTGACAATCTTGAAAGGTCCCACGTATCTGGGGGCAAGCTTCCCTTTGATACCGAAGCGACGAGTACCTTTCATAGGAGAGACACGGAGGTAAACATGATCTCCAATCTCGAAAGCCAAATCGCGGTGCTTACTATCATAGTAGCTCTTCTGGCGGAATTGGGCTGCTTTGAGGTTATCACGAATGACTTTGCACATTTCTTCTGCTTCTGTGATTAAGTCATTACCCAAAAGTTGATGTTCACCGGTTTTAGACCAGTTGAGGGGGGTACGGCCCTTCCTGCCATACAAAATTTCAAATGGGGCCTTGCCTGAACTTGCTTGAAAACTATTGTTGTAGGAAAATTCCGCATAAGGAAGACAATCCTCCCACTTCATGCCGAAGGAGATCACACAAGCCCTAAGCATATCTTCAAGAATCTGGTTGACATGCTCGACTTGACCGCTTGTTTGTGGATGGAAAGCTGTGCTGAAGCGGACGTTAGTGCCCATGGCCTTCTGAAAAGAATCCCAAAACTTCGAGGTAAAGATGCTGCCACGGTCTGAAGAGATCACTTGAGGAATACCGTGCAGAGAGACAATGCGAGAGGTGTAGAGTTCTGCCAATTGAGCTGCAGTGATCGACTCTTTGGTAGGCAGAAAGTGAGCCACTTTGGTGAGTTTATCAATGAGAACGAATATAGCATCATTGCCACGCTTGGACTTTGGAAAACCACTTACGAAGTCCATCTCAATGTGGTCAAACTTCCATTCTGGAATGGCAAGAGGTTGGAGGAGACCTGCTGGCCTTTGGTGTTCTGCCTTCACTCTTCTGCAGACATCACATTCATTCACGAATTGAGCAATCTCGCTCTTCATTCGAGTCCACCAATAAGCTTGCTTGAGGTCCTGATACCTCTTCGTTCTCCTAGGGTGGATGGAGAGGAGAGAATTGTGAGCCTCATTCATGATCACTTTACAGAGGTCACCTTTGGGCACAACAATACGATCCTCAAAGAAGAGAGTGTCCTTGTCATCAAGGCGGTAGCACTTGTACTTGGACTGACTCTTGGCAATCCCAATCTTCACCTTATTCACCATAGCATCAAGAAGTTGGGCTTGGCGAATCTGGTCTTCTAATGTAGGAGAGACTTGAAGGTTGGCAAGGAAACCTTGAGGAACAACTTGCAGATTAAGTTTGCGGAAAGCTTCACAAAGCTCGGGTTGATAAGGCTTAAGAATCAGACTGTTGCAATACGCTTTCCTGCTCAAAGCGTCAGCGATCACATTGGCCTTGCCTGGAGTATACTCGATACTCGGATTATACTCTTGAATCATTTCGACCCAACGAGTTTGCCTGAGGTTGAGATTAGGCTGAGTGAAGATGTACTTGAGACTCTTGTGATCAGTGAAAATGTCCACTTTTCTTCCCAATAGAAGATGTCTCCAAGTCAAAAGAGCATGCACAACTGCCGCCAACTCGAGATTATGAGTGGGGTAGTTCTTCTCATTAGGCTTCAACTGGCGAGATGTATAAGCAACAACTTTCTTCTCTTACATCAATACTGCGCCAAGACCTTGGAGAGATGCATCACAAAAGACCTCGTACGGCTTGGATTCATCAGGTGGAGTCAGAACTGGAGCAGTGATCAACTTCTCTTTCAAAGTGTTGAAAGCAATATCACACTCCGGAGACCAAACGTACTTGACGTGCTTCTGAAGAAGATTAGAGAGAGGCTTCACGATCTTGGAAAAGTTTTCAATGAATCTTCGGCAATAGCTTGTGAGACCGAGAAAACTGCGGAGTTGCTTCACACTCTGAGGAGGTTCCCAATTCACAATTGCGGACACCTTCTTGGGATTCACGGCAATGCCCTTGGCAGAGATGATATGGCCAAGATAAAGAACCTCATCGAGCCAAAGTTCACACTTGGAGAACTTGGCGTAGAACTGATGTTCCCTGAGCTTATCAAGAACCAAACGCAAATGCTTGGCATGATCTTCCTTGTTCTTGGAGAAAACCAGAATGTCGTCGAGATAGACCAAAACAAAGTCATTGGTGTAGGCGTTGAAGATGAAATTCATTATGCGAGAGAATGTCGGAGGAGCGTTGGCAAGGCCAAAAGACATGACAGTGTATTCATATGAACCAAAGCTTGTTCTGAATGCTGTCTTGGGAATATCTTCTTCACGAATGCGAATCTGGTGATAACCCATACGGAGATCAAGCTTGGAGAATACTTGGGCACCTTCGAGTTGTTCGAACAGCTCATTGATGTTGGGAAGTGGGTATTTGTTCTTGATGGTCTTCTTGTTCACTGGACGGTAATCAACACAAAGTCGGTCCGTTCCATCCTTCTTCTTCACAAAAAGAACACCACAAGCCCACGGAGAAGAACTAGGCCGGATGAGACCCATTCTTTCTTGCTCATTGAGTTGCTTCTTTAGCTCCTACAACTCCTCAGGACCGAGCTTGTAAGGACGCTTGCACAAAGGTTCCGTGCCAGGCTCAAGTTCAATAACGAATTCAACTGGCCGGTGCGGAGGCATTCCTGGAAACTCTTCTGGAAAGACGTCTTGATATACGCAAACGACTGGAATTTGAGAGATGGCATCCAATTCACCCTTCTCATTGAGAGAAAACAGACGGATAGTATTATCCTGAGCGGCAAAGACAATAACATCCTCAGACGAATGAGTCAATTGAATCTTCCTGGCTGCACAATCAAGCTGAGCCTTGAGCTTAGAAAGTCAATCCATCCCGAGAATAATATCAATATCCGAGTCACCCGGAACATTTGGAGAGGACAAGAACTTATAGTCACCCAAAGTGATAGTAACATCCGGAACGCATACTCGAGATGTCATTTGACGGGCCGGAGAGACGATAGCAACGGCTTCGGCAACACTTGAGTAACAAAATCATGCTTAGATGCAAAAGGTCTCGAGATGAAACAATGCGATGCACCCGTGTCAAAAAGAACTTTTGCAGGAATATCATTAACAGGAAGGTTACCCATGATCACATCTGACGAGTCCTCTGCCTGAGCTGCATTCATCAAATTGACCTTGGCATGCTTGGGGTTATGCTTGACCACAGCTGTACTTGCCGATCTGACAGGCGGAGGAGGAGGAAGACGCCTCTGGTTGAAACACTTGTTGGCATAGTGACCCTTCTGTTGGCACTTGTTGCACGTGACCTCTGAAAGCGGACGGTTATACGGAGCACTCGATCTTGGAGCTTGAGATGAAGTCTTGTTCTGAAAGCCAGGGTTGGGTGGGTGGGAAGAACCACTGCCACCTTTGCTCTTCTACTGATACGGCTGACGGAACGTAGGAGGAGGAAGCCAAAACTTCTGCTGCTTGGCCACTTCAGTAGAGGAAGAAGGAGTAACATCTCTGGTTCGCTTCTTGGAAGCATCACACCTCAACTGAGCAGCCTCTTGCTTCAGTGCCATGTTGTAGAACTCATCGTATCTCAAGGGCTCAAAGAGGACAAGAGCGAGCTGAATTTCTTTTCTGAGACCACCCCTGAACTGATATATCATGCTCTTCTCATCAGGCACGTCCTGCTTGGCAAAGCGGGCGAGCTTCTGGAACAACTTGTTGTAGTCATAGACAGACAAAGAGCCTTCCTTCAGATTGTGGAATTCCTCACGCTTGGTTTCAACCACGCTCTACGGAATATGATGAGCTCGGAAATCTCGACGGAAAGTATCCCAAGTGATAACACGTCCACCTCTGGAGTCCTTGTACTGCTGGAACCATTCTGCAGCTTGATCTTTGAGTTGGAAGGAAGCAAACTTAACAAAGTCCTCAGGCCTGACGTTACTGCACTCGAAATGCTTACACAGATCCACAAGCCAATCGTCAGCATCGGTTGCCTCAACACAATTGCTGAAAGTCTTTGGCCCGTTAGCAAGGAACTGGTTAAGTGTAGCAAAGTGACTCTGATTGCTGCCTTGATTCCCTTGACTGCCTTGATTGTGCTCTTGGAGAATTTGCATGATCAGCTGTGTGTTTGCATTGGTTGCGGCCATCACAGCTTGCCATGCCTCTAGAGGAGGTGGAGGTGGTGGCGGATCAGGATTCGGAGTCGTGCGCGTTGGAGGAGCCATCCTGAAGAGGGTGACCACCATTAGCACATTGACAGATAAATATTGAAGCTGAAACCAACGGAATGAAAATTGCAACATATAGTCTTCACATCCAAACAAAATGAACGAATGCATTCCTCTTGAAATGGTCACATATCCATAAATTGAGAAGCCACGTAGAATTAAGGTAGAGAAATAAATCAACAAGGTACGGATCAAGAACGAATAATCGGTAAGAAATCCCAATCTCAAACCAATATCCGTGGAAGAAGAACTAGAGCTACTAGAATTCCCACCTATGAAACTCCCGAACTTTTCCGGTTATGCAATCAGGTGTTGGGGATATAGGGGAAGCATAATATCTCACCCAAACTAGCAAATCCTACATCCAGCTGTATCCATCCTTCAACACATAACTAAGAAACCTTCGGAAACCATCTACCTCAACCTTCAAAAAGCATCCGTTATACAAGTTATGGCGATACTCCCGAGCTCCCGCCCCAGTACTGGGTGGTGTCAAGGTTATCTCACCAACGAACTGCATAAAAGAGATTTTCGATGTCGGCGTACTAAACTCAGGTATTCCAGAACTGCAACGATAAAATTATTATGACAACACCTCAGAGCTCAACTCCCCGGGACACTTCCACTAAACCCCTGACAGGAGGCACCAAGACAATGTTCTCATCATAAAACCATCGGAACGATTCCAAGATACCCGCGTGATCCTAAAATTTTTTTTAGTGAAATTTGAGAAGAGAAGAGTCAAAACTCTACGTCAGGATGCCTTTCCAGAGTGATGAGGAGACTGGGAAGTAAAAATAATTCCTAAGCTCTCCGATATATAATTCCTAAAGGAATCAAAACATTTTTCTAGACACAACTCGGCCGCTAAAAACAATGAAGCAATGGGGCTCCTAAGGTCGGGGAAGGCTCTGATTACCAACTTGTAACACCCTTGATGCGACTATAGCTCCCACGTGTCGAGGCATGACTTAGAGACATAATCGCATTGAAGGCATATGTCGCAAGTTAGGCAATCTTCACAACATCCCATGTAATATGAATAATAAAGGGGAGAACATAGTTGGCTTACACTCGCCACATCAATCAAGTACATAAATAACATTACATCATCCAAACACTCATGGCCCGACTATGGTGCCAAAATAAAAGAGAACCCAACATGAGACAACGGTCCCAATCACCCCCAACTGGGCACCACTACTGATCATCAGGAAAGGAAACGTAGTATCGTTGAGAGTCTTCATAGAACTCCCACTTGAGCTCATAGTCGTCACCTGGAGCGGAATCACTTGGACCTGCATCTGGTATAGTAGGAATCTGTGAGCTACATGGACTCAGCAATCTCGCACCCTCGCGATCAAGACTATTTAAGCTTATAGGTAGGGGTAAGGCAAACATATGTGGAGCTGCAGCAAGTGACTAGCATATATGGTGGCTATCTTATTCGCAAAAGAGAGCGAGAAGAGGAGGCAAAGCGCGAGCGTGAAAAAAACAAGAGGAACAACCTGCGCAAGCATTACTCCAACACCGTGTCCACTTCCCGGACTCCGCCGAGAAGAGGCCATCACGGTAACACACTCAGTTGATTCATTTTAATTAAGTTTAGTTCAAGTTATCTACAACCGGACATTAACAAATTCCCATCTGCCCATTACCGCGGGCGCGGCTTTCGAAAGTTCAATCCCTGCAGGGGAGTCCCAACTTAGCCCATGACAAGCTCTCACGGTCAACTAAGGAATAGACCTCCTCCCAAGACGTTCCGATCAGACTCGGTATCTCGGTAACTCAAGACACTTGGACAGGTTAAAACAAGACCAGCAACACCGCCCGAATGTGCCGAAAAATCCTGATAGGAGCTGCACATATCTCTTTCTCAGGGCACACTCAGATAAGCAATCCGTACAACTAAAACCAGCCCTCGAGTTTCCCCGAGGTGGCGCTGCAAGGGGCTCTAGTTTGGACCAACACTCAGAGGAGCACTGGCCCGAGGGGGTTAAAATAAGATGACCCTTGAGTCTGCAGAACCCAAGGGAAAGAAAAGACTAGGTGGAAAATGGTAAGACCAATGTTGGGCATTGCTGGAAAAGCTTTAATCAAGGCGAACTATCAAGGGGTTCCCATTATAACCCAACCGCGTAAGGAACACAAAAATCCGGGAACATAACACCAATATGACGGAAACTAGGGCGGCAAGAGTGGAACAAAACACTAGGCGAGAGGCCGAGCCTTCCACCCTTTACCAAGTATATAGATGCATTAAGATAACATGGCAATATAATGATATCCCAACAAGTAAATAAATGTTCCAACAAGGAACGGCCTCCAATCTTCACCTGCAACTAGCAACGCTATAAGAGGGGCTTAGCAAAGCGGTAACATAGCCAATCAACGGTTTGCTAGGACAAGGTGGGTTAGAGGTTTGACATGGCAATTGGGAGGCTGACAAGCAAATGGTAGGCATCGTAGCATTGGCATAGCAAAGAGCGAGCAAACTAGCATAGCAAAGATAGTAGTGATTTCGAGGGAATGATCATCTTGCCTGCACAGCTGTCAGAGTTGACTGGATCCTCACAAGCAAACTCAACGGGCTCCTCGGTAGCGAACTCGTCTCCCGGCTCTACCCAAACAAGAAAAACAAGCAACAAGGACACAATCAACCACGTGCAAGGATCAAGCGATATGATGCAATGATGATATGCTATGCGGGATGCGATGCGGGATGCAAAATGCAAGATATGACAGGAAATGCATGAACCTGGACTCAACTTGGAATTCCAAGGGTGCCACTAGAAAGATGAGATTAAATCGCTTGAAAACGATATAAAGAACACCGGAATCGGAGTTACGGTTTGGAAATGGCAAGCGTTTCAACAATGACACCGGTCTGCGATTTACAGCAAGTAGGCATCTAAATGCAATGAGATGAACATGCTACAGCACCCAAACATGACAACAAAATGCATGTCAAGGATGTACACAAGATGCTTAACAAAAGTTTAGCACTGAGCTACGGCCAATTCATCCATTATGAGGTTCCAACAAGCATGTCAAAAACGCAAATGCAAAACAGATTTCAGACTTTGTGAAATTAACACTTGTCTGAAATTTCAGATCACGAAGCCCTCTTCGGAGCAGCAAAACAACATGCTACAGGACCTGAACATGACAAAGAAAGACATGGCATGGAGCTACTCAACAAGCTTAACAAAAGTCCCTTAGTGACCTTGAGCCAAAAGGGATCACAAAATATACTAACAAGCACACGAGCATAGCAAAAACATAATCAGTTTTCACACAGTGAAAACTGGGACTTGCTGAAACATAACTCACGAAGGCATGTAAACGAGATTGATGCACTCACTACGGTGCAAGTCATGGCAAGGCAAGCATACATCCATTAAGAAGGAACACAATGCTATCTAGAAATGGCAAGAACAATGGCATAGCATGCACGGATCAACTACAATAGCATCGGCAAAATCGCAAACAAGATGACGATCTGCCCAGATTCACCACGAAGCAAAAGTAGAGCTCGATTGACTCAAGCTAGGTTGCTCCATAATTGCAAGTAAAGAGATGGATGGACAGAGCATAACATTATTAACAAAACTCCTTTACTGATCATCCTCAAAAGAGGCACGGATCACTAGGAAACAAGCTGAAGATATGGCATCATCAACTAAATAATCCCAGACTTAGTGAAAACTATTAAGTCCCTGAAAACAGATTACCAGGTGCCTCACTTTGCAAGCTTGCACAAGTCACCACACACATCCTAAAAATTCATGGGTTGCACGTCAGGAAAGAAGACAAAATCCTTAACAAAACATATGAAGGACTCACAGGCATAGCATGCACACAATAATCATGGCAAAAAAGACAAAAGTCTAACATGAGCTAGCAGATCTGACAATTAACTCACGAAGCCTCCTTCTAACAGCATTTAGGGCATCAAGATGAACTCAAATGGAAATGATGCGATGGAATGAAATGATGTACTCGTCGAGACGAACATTTTGATTTACTGTATGCCCAAATCGGAGCTACGGATGCAAAGTTACGGCAGGTCAAAGTTCGCATAAAAATTAGGGTTCGAAGGGAAAAAGTCAACCGAGATATTTTTCCAGATCTAGATCCAGATCAGGCACGGGAACCGATGATGGCCGGGTTTACTGTAGCTCGCTGGAGATCGTCGTTGGTGGCCGGATCCGAGGGAGGGGCGACGAGGAAGAGGCTGGAGCGGCGGCGTGGATGCGCGGGCGGCGGCGTGGAGGCACAGGCGGCGGCGTGGAGGCAGGCAGCGGGTCGCCGCGGAGCTCGCCGGCAAGAGGTGGGCGGTGGCGCCGGCTGCCGGAGTCGGGGAAGAGGGGGTGCGAGGCGGCGCGGCTTGAGGCAGGCGGCGGCCCGGGCGAGGTGGAGGCGGGGCTGGAGATGGGCCTGGCGGGCCGCGGTCGGTGGAGGCGGCCGGGTGCCACGTGGAGCGCCCTGGTTTGTCGCGGGCGGCGGCGGCGGTTTGTCCGGCCGGCACGGACGTGTCCGGCGCGGCGCGGAGATCTGTTTTTTTGGCTAGGGTTTCAAAGAGGGAGAGAGATCCGAAAAACAGGGGGGCCATTTATAGGCATAAGTGGAGCTAGGAGAGTCCAAATGAGGTGTGGTTTTCGGCCACGCGATCGTGATCGAACGCTCTAGTACATGGAGTAGAGTTTGGTTGGTTTTGGACCAAATTGGAGGGGTGTTGGGCTGCAACACACATGAGGCCTTTTCGGTCCCTCGGTTAACCGTTGGAGTATCAAACGAAGTCCAAATGGTATGAAACTTGACAGGCGGTCTACCGGTAGTAAACCAAGGCCGCTTGGCAAGTCTCGGTCCAATCCGGAAATGTTTAATCCCCACAAACGAAGGAAAGTTAGAAATGACCATCGGAGGAGAATGAAGCGCCGGAATGCAAAACGGACAACGGGGAAAATGCTCGAATGCATGAGATGAACACGTATGCAAATGCAATGCACATGATGACATGATATGAGATGCATGACAAATAAAACAACACACGGAGACAAAGACCCGAACCCGAGAAATAAATATAACTTAACGCCGGAAACGGCAAGAGTTGGAGTACAAATTGGGAAAGTTATCTCCGGGGAGTTACATCTCTCCTCCATATATACAACCCTTAGGGCATCGTTTAGGCTTTGGGTTTTGTTTAGATTAAAAGTTCGCCATAGCTGCAACTTCGCGTACTTCGTTTGTGTTCAACGACCAGACAAAGGCGTCAGAGAACCCCACCTCGATCAATAAAGCTTTCATCTTATATTCGCAATATCCAGATTGCAATCTCAGTTTCTTGCTTGTTATTCGTTTGCCTGCAGGAAATAGACCTTCGTGGTCAGGTTGATCGTGCTCCGGAATGGTCAATAACCTTTCGGAGTTGGTTTAGCGATTGCTAAGGTGCGACGTCCTCACACGTTCGTAGTCGGATCGTCAAAGTCAACTTCCTCCAAAACGATAGCCACCATCTCATCGAAAGACGGGACACCTTTGCCTCTATCACGCACGGTTCTGGACATCAGCCCTCGGATATCCGGCCCCTGAGCCCGGATGTCCGGCCCCTGTAACTTCAGTCTTCCCCGTTTCACCGTTTTGTCCATAACTAATTCATCCGGAGTCTAATTTTCGCGTTCTTTAGCTCATTGAAAAGCTCTTGACATCCCCCTTCCCACAAAAATACTACCATCACCATTTGACTCAATCAAATTTTTGTAACTTTGGCATCTTTGCCTAGGGCTTCCACCACAACCTCCGCATAACCACCACCGACTTCCGCAACCTAACCAATTTTGTTCCCCATCGCATTAGTGGTTGCTTGAGGAGTGATTTTAGTTTCCTAAGGTGTTTAGGCTACTTAGGGACTATTGCTTCTTTATCAACCACCACCACCACCATAACTTCCGCATAGGCTTGTCCACCATACACTTCCACCACCCCAACTTAAACCCAATTTTGTTAGTGTTGTGAGTTGTGTCTCCTAAGGTGTTTAGGCTACTTAGGGACCGTGCTTTCAACTCCAACACCTTGTATAGTACAACACCTTACCCTCCACTTCCACATTGCCTACTCGCAAAACCCATCATTGCATTTCTGCAATCCCATTGAGCTTCCGTAACCACCATCGCATCCCGCTACCACCATTTGACATTTGACATTTGAGATTTTGAGTTCGCGGTTTTTCCGTTTCCTAAGGTGTTTTGGCTACTTAGGGATGAGTCTCCATCATATTGATATCTCCATCAAGATCACTGCCACTCATCATCGACACGGACGGTAACCTCCATATCATCTCGGTATCGTGGTATCCCTCCATTGTATATTCCCTTGCCATTGCATTGTTAGCCCCTAGCCCATTTTGCGTCACTTGCCTATCGAGACTAGCAATTTGAGTATTGCCGGCAACGTTACTTGTGCACATTAGTGATCTACACCATACATTGCATGCATACCATACCATATCGGTATCATCTTGGTATCATATCATCCTTTGTGCCACAAGTTTGTTCCCGCATATATACAATTGCTATCTTGGTTTGTGCATTGTGCAAAATTGGCCATACAAAAAAAGAATAAGCTTTTAAGCAAAGAAAAAGAGTGAACAAAGAGCTTGTAAGCAAGTGCCATAGCATCATACCACATTTCATCAGATTGCCATATCCGATCATCTTGGATCATACCACCGAAACATCATATACATAGCATACTTGGGATAGAAGTCGTTGCATTTTTGCATCTTAGAGGTTGTCCACAAGTGTCATATCCGCCTATAGAGCAATCGTGCTAGCGTCTCTCTTGAGTTGTGCAACACGAGCGTTTTCCGTGGATTCCACATTTTGTGCTCCTCCTTGGTTGCACGACCCCATTTATCTATCCGTGTGTGTGTTTCCGTGTGCCATATTGCTATTGGTCTACTTGTTACACTTGCGAATTTGTGAATCCTTTCAACATTATTGACTCTTGCTAACATTTTGCATCAAATTTTTTGTGCCACTATCCTCACCGAGCTCCACCATAAGCCTTATTTGTGTAGGTGTGAGAACCCGACAAGAATTGGTACCAATTGTGCTATTTCCTTGTCCACATTGGGGTGATCATTGATCCACTTTCAACTTCGGTCAAGGTACATTTGGTATTCGTTCTTCTCTTTCTCGCACTCATATTTCCTCGAGTCTTGTGATGGATAGGCAAGGCATTTCATCTTCGGTCTACAACAACAACAACGAGTTCGATGCCATGCAAAACTCCACCGACGCCAAGATGCAAGCTCAAATGGAGGAGATCAAAGCCCTCATCAAGTCCTACAAGCGGTCTTCCTCATCTTCGAGAATACGCTCAAGAGCACAAGCCTCCGAGCTACCATCTCTGGCAAGGTCACATCGGCATCGACACCATCACCACCACGAACATGAAGGTCAAGAGCTCAACACCAACAACCGCTCAACGACTTCACCATCGCCCTTGGCATCTTCGCCAAGCGACTTCAAGGCATATTCCCCTACGGACATACGGCATCTTCGCCCACAAGCCTTCAAGAGAAGCTCCCCAAGCTCAAGTCCATGACTTCCATGAGCTACTACGACCTCGACATCGACCATGAGATTCCTTTCTATGGGACTCTAGAACCCGAGGAGTATCTCGAGTGGGAGCGTTTGATGGCCGACTACCTCAAGCTACATCAAGTTCTTCCCGAAGATCAAGTGAAGTGCGCCACAAGGAACTTCCATGACTACGCGTCCACATGGTGGCTTCACGCACCTTCGGAGACCTACAACATGAGTTGGCCCAAGACGAAGAGAGCGTTGTGGCGCGAGTTCGTGCACCCAACCTACACGGAACAACTTCAACGCCAATTGGAGAACACCATCCAAGGATCAAAGTCCATCGATGAGTACTTCAAGGAGATGAAAAAAGCCTTGCGACGAGCCGGTGTGGACGAACCCATTTCGATGAAGTTCCACTTCATGATGGGATTGCACAACGACATCTCCAAGACGATCTTCCTCGAGAACTACAAGTCCCTCGATGATAACTACATTGGTGCTCTCAAGGCGGAACAAGAACTCATGAAGGCCAAAGCTTCTCCACCCCAAGCTCACTTCACGATGACCAAGCTCCATGAGAACGAGCATGAGGATAGTACCACCAAGATGTCCAAGCCCGACGAGCTCCAAGACGATGCTCCCAAGTTCGACTTCACCGCCATCCCTCTTTGTGGCATTGATGATGCCGAGTCCTCCATGAGTCTTTTTCAAGATGGTGCGTCGACGAGTAGAACTACGGAGACCCTCAAGGACCAAGCTTTGGAGGCGAGCGACAATGTGGCGAGCAAGGATGATGCTTCCATCTTAGGAGGCGAGCGTGATGATGTGACATCTTCGGCCTTCATCCATGGCAACGACGACGAGATGGTTGAGCATGAGATTTTCCCTTCGACCACGGCGATGTATGATGACTTGAGTGACTTTTTCCACCATATTGAGAGTGAGAGTGACTTCAGCACTAGCCCCATATATGATGTGTTTCCACAATTCCCATGTGAGGAGAGCCACAACCCCCACCTCTTGAGTGAGATGAGTGACTCCACCATATGTGATTTTGAGTGCACCTATTTTTGAGGAAGTGAGTGAACCACCAAATAGAGAGAGTGAGATAGTTGATAGGTCATGTGAGGCCACTTACAACACTAATGAATTGACCTCTACCTCTATTGTGTCTTCTCATTTGGTGCTAGGTCCCATATATGATGACGAGCCAATTCGCGACGACTACGTCCTACCTTTGGATAAGACGATGGCCATGGTGGAATATGATGCTCCCCCCACATGGTTCCCTCACAATGATGATCTTGACCACCATTCGGTCTTACCCACCTCACCTACACCACATAAGTGGAATGACAAAGGTAACATAGGTGAAGGTGATGCTCTTGTCCCACTAGTGGACTATCTTGACATTGATTGCTTGCATGATGTTGATCCACCTATTTCCATGATTCATGCTAGTACGACTTCCTAATGTGATGATTTCTTGCCCATTTATGATGAGTATGATGATTCTCATGTGGAGTATTTTAGTTGTGATGCCATGTTACATAGGATTTTTTGTGACAATTCTCTAGGTCACATCATGTTTGCCAATCCGCTTGACTTGTCATATGCTATGCATCAGATCAATCATATGTCATATTTGCAATCTCTTCATAGTGACTATGCATATGCTATTAAAATAAACCCAATTTGCACATATGGCATAGATGACAAGCTTATGGCTATTGGAATTTGTTTCTCTTGTGATGATATTGACATGCTACCTTTGCATCATTTATCTCATATGCCATGCCATAACCACCTAGCTTCGGATATGCATTGTTTTGGATGTTGTCCATTTTCTCCATATGATGTTTCCAATATTGCTCATGAGGAGACCCTCCATAGTTTCCTCATGCATTTTAGGAGATTTTGATTCATCCCATTCATTGCATGATCCCAATACTTGTGTGCACCATATGCTTCCCATGAATAAACATGCTATTGATGTGCCATATACTTGCATTCTCAATTTGTGTCCCCATCGTGTTATACACAATAACTATTCTTTCATGATGGATGACATGTTCTTAGACCATGCATCAAATTTCTTTGAGTGATGCTTATCTTGTACTAACTCTCATGTGCACATACACATCATGATGGATGATGTGTACATTTACCACACGCACAATTTCTTTCGTTTGTGTTTCTTTTGTGTAGGTACCCTTGAATACTTGTCAACCTCGCAATCCCAAGCATGATGATTGTTTCTAGTACTTCTATGTGTATTTGCAAGCTTGGTGGAGATATCACTTATTACTGCCATGTTTGCTTTGTGCCCCATGCATATGATTATACTATGATTGATGCGGAGCATCCCAAGGTCATCCCCATGGACCTACCATCGTCTCATCAAGTGCCTACCGGACCCATGACTCGATCACGTGCAAGAGCTCTTGAAACCGAGGTGACATCTCTCCTCTCACAATTCCACTTCGATGCACATGAAGCATGGCTACTACCTCATATGGATACTTTGTGCATACTCAGGTACAATTAAGAAGCTAAAGAGCAAGGAAAGGAAGAAGAGGAAGATGGACGAGAAGACGGAGAGGAAGAAGGGCTGCAGGAAAAGTCCCAGCTACCGGACGACCGGCCGGGACCGAACGTCCGGCGCCTGAAGCGTCAGTCGAGCCCCAGTGACCGGACGTCCGGCAGCTCCTGAGACATCGGACGACCGGTCCCCAGCGGACGTCCGGTACCTGTCTGTGCACAGTGTTCGGGCCCGAGGCCCATGTACCCCTTCACTTCGTCCCCTTTGCACTTAGACTATAAATAGACCCCCCATTCATCCGAGATAGGGTTAGCATTGGTTTAGCTCATTTGAGAGATATTACATTGCTCATCCATATTGGATCTACTCCACGCGAGAGACCGCGGCCCCTCTACGGAGAAGATCCACCTTGGATTCAAGACCCCTGATGCGGAGCATCCCATGATCATCCCCATGGACCTACCATCGTTGCATCAAGAGCCAAGATGACCCATGACACGAGCACGAGCCAGAGCTCTTGAGAACGAGGTGACTTCTTTCCTTAGTGATATCACATATGATCCACTCGAGACATGGTTACTACCTAAGTCCGAGATGCTATGCATGATCACGTGTCAAGAGGAGCCTCCCGAAGATGCACGTGAAGACAGACAAGTCGCCAAGTCCACGGATGAAGAGAACCAACGGAAACGGGCAAGTTCACCTTCCAGGCCCCGGACATCCGGCCAGGACCCCGGACATCCGGCCCTTGGAGATGCCACCACAACAGCCGGAGCCCAGCCAGAAAAGCTACAGGGCCTGGACATCCGGCCCTGCGGCCTGGACATCCGGCCTTCCCCGAAGCCCCGGAAATTCGGCCCTCTGCCCGGAAATCCGGCCTCGTCTATCCAGAGACCGCAGAAGTCTTCACCACCAGCCCGGACATCCGGCCACTCCTGAAGCCCCGGACATCCGGCCCGACGCCCGGACATCCGGCCTCGCCTGTCTGTGAACAGTAAAGGGCCAAAGCCCATGTACCCTCTCGCCCCCTAGACTATATATACTTCATCCCCTTCCTCTTTCTAGGGTTAGCATTGGTTTAGCTCATATGTGAGATAGAGCTTCACTCATCCATACCGATCTCCTCCTCGAGAGAGACTGCGGCCCCTCTTTGGAGCAGATCAACTTGGATTCAAGACCCCCCCTCTTGGGCGGCCCCATCAAGACCTCCTTCAAGGAGAAGAATCGGTTACATTGTATCGTCCTTTGTTGACCTTGGATCATCATGTATCTCTTTGTGTTTCGAGGATCTATCACATGTGTAATGCAATCTTGTTGGTTTGAGTGTTTCTCTCGTGTTTTCCCTCGTGAATCCCCTCGTGTTCTTCATGTTTCTCTTTGGGATCCGCTCCTTTTGTGAAAGATCGGCCATCTAGGGTTTCACCCTACATCATCTTGGTATCATGAGCCACATTGATCACGATTTCGGAGCCTCCCTGTTGTGTTTCTAGCCTTGTTTTGTTGTTTTTTCGCCCTAATCCGAAAATTACCCCACAAAAATAGCCCCAATTTTTTTTGTGATTTGTTGGTGTGATGAAGTTTTGTTGGATTTGATCCGCGGATTTCGTGTGTTGCAGGTAGATCTAGCTTCCCCCCACCTTTTCCCCAAATTCCATCCACAAAATCTTCCGAATTTTGCCCCGGATTTGACCTCTCCACGTGGTGTTCTTCGAATTCGTCCACCGATCCAGTGCCCGGACATCCGGTCCGACCAGCCCGGACATCCGGCACCCCGGACATCCGGCCATCACCCCCGGACATCCGGCCCCTGGCATCAAAACAACCCATCCACCATACGTTTCCCACCTAACTCTCGTCAAATTTCGTTCCGGTGCCCACATACATTTCCGCATACCTCCACCACTTCCACATAGCACCAACCTAGCCTTTCCCGCTACTAACTCCGACAATTTTGCCAAATTTTGCTTTGAGAATTTGAGTTGTGGTACCGTATCCTTTTGTGTTTCGGCTATCTAGGTACGGTTCAACACCGACATCAACGCTACTCATTTTCACCACGGACGTGTCATCAACAACGACCACCTTGACTACGACTTGGTATTCGTGCCACCATTTTGACACCATACCGGAAGCAAGACCGGTAACCTCATCTTGGTATTGGACATATCACTCTTGCCATTACATTGATAACCACATGGCCTTACTTTTGCGTTGCTTACCCATCGAGACTAGCCCTTGAGTATTGCCGCAATGTGACTTGTGCACATTAGTGTTCATACTTCCCATAGCATACATACCATCATCGTGTTGCATCTCTTGGTATCATCACTTGTGTCACAAAGTTGTTGTCACATACACAATTGCTATCTTGCTTCGTGAAACATTGCATGAGAAAAGAGCTCAAACATCAAAGAGCCAAACAAGCTTTTAAGCAAAAGAGGAAAGACAACCAAAGAGCAAGAACCATAGCATCATACAACATTAAGATTGTCATACTCGATCATCTTGGATCAATGCATAGGAACATCATACATATAGCATACTTGGGATAGAAGTAGTTGCATTTTTGCTTAGTAGGTTGTAGACAAGTTCGTATCCGCCTATTGTGCAATCGTGCTAGCGTCTCTCTAGTGTTGTGCAACAAGAGCATCTTGGTGAATTCCAGATTTTGGCTCATCCTTGGTTGCATAACCCCATCTTCTCTATTTGCATGTGTGTTTCCGTGTACCATATCTTGCTATTGGTCTACTTGTTGCATTTGCAAATTCGTGAATATTTTCCAACATTATTGAGTCTCACTTACAATTGCATCAAATTTTGTGCCACCATCCTAACCGAGCTCCACCATAAGCTTTTACTTGTGTAGGTGTGAGAAGCGAGAAGAATTGGTACCAATTGTGCTATTTCCTTGTTACACATTGGAGTGTATCTTTGATCCATTGTCAACATCGGTCAAGGTACATTTGATATTGTTTCTTCCCTTTCTTCCACTCACGCTTGTCTTGGAATGATGGATAGGCCAAGTACTTCTACCAACCCGCTCTTCATGGAGCAAGACGACGACATGAACTCCTTTGTCACCAAGAGTCACCTCTTTGGTGCACAACGTGCTTTGCATCAAGAGCAACAAGATATGAGTGAACACATCGACAACCTTGCCACCGACTTGCGACTTTCCGAGCAACGTACAAGGGACTACTTCGACCACAAGCTCGACGATCACAAGCAAGAGAATGAAGCAAGGATGGACGAGATTCGCGCTTTGTTGCTCAACCGCTCTTCTTCCACTTCAAGAAGGAGCCGTTCAGGTCACCATTCTGACTTCACCCTCTCCGGCTCAAGTACGCTGACATCGAACACTCTTCGTCGAGCCGCGCGCAACGAGCGTCAAGCAAACCTCAATCCACTTCGAGACACCGACTCGCAAGAACATCGATGACGTAAAGCTGAACACTACAAGAAATATGTCAACTTGTGACCACCACTATTGGTCACTGAATGGTCACAAATTTCCATTTGTGACATTTTTGTGACCAAAAACATAAGGTCAAAAGCTGGCCGTCATAAACTGACTATAGCGACCTTTCTTCTGTGGCGTTTTGGTCACTAGCAACCTCCCCAGGCCACGTAGGCATCCAGTGTGGCAATCTGACGTGGCACAAGATTCAGCCCGGTCCAATTCGATTTTCTACATGGGCCTAGCCCAACAATTCATCCTTTTTACTATATATTTTCTCTATTAATTTTCTCTAGCTACATGGGCCTGGCCCAACAATTTGGCCTTTTAATTTCATGGATCATGGCCTTTTTGTGATCTATTTCGTTTTTGGGCCTAAGCCTTCTTATTTACTTGGCCATCGCCTTTTGTTCATTGTTTGATTTGTGGCCTTTTTAGGGTCCAAATAGTATATGTTTCATTTCCGACATATCAACAATAAAGTAACCAGTATTTTGGTCCAGAGAGCCCCAATCACACAAATTTTCATAAATGGCGACCAAAATGAGTATATTATATATATTACAATCATCCAGGAATTTAGAACAACTACAAAAGTGCTGCTATGAAATACTATAACAGCCAAAATTTCCATTTGTGACATTTTTGTGACCAAAAACATAAGGTCAAAAGCTGGCCGTCATAAACTGACTATAGCGACCTTTCTTCTGTGGCGTTTTGGTCACTAGCAACCTCCCCAGGCCACGTAGGCATCCAGTGTGGCAATCTGACGTGGCACAAGATTCAGCCCGGTCCAATTCGATTTTCTACATGGGCCTAGCCCAACAATTCATCCTTTTTACTATATATTTTCTCTATTAATTTTCTCTAGCTACATGGGCCTGGCCCAACAATTTGGCCTTTTAATTTCATGGATCATGGCCTTTTTGTGATCTATTTCGTTTTTGGGCCTAAGCCTTCTTATTTACTTGGCCATCGCCTTTTGTTCATTGTTTGATTTGTGGCCTTTTTAGGGTCCAAATAGTATATGTTTCATTTCCGACATATCAACAATAAAGTAACCAGTATTTTGGTCCAGAGAGCCCCAATCACACAAATTTTCATAAATGGCGACCAAAATGAGTATATTATATATATTACAATCATCCAGGAATTTAGAACAACTACAAAAGTGCTGCTATGAAATACTATAACAGCCATTCACATCATGCAGGAGCATATAATTAGCTACAAAGATGAAGCGTTCCCTTTTTCCAACTTCTGAGCCTGGAGCTCCTGTAAAAGACAGGAAACGATCATTATCATGGCTGTGAATTCAGAATGAAAGCAATATCCTCAAACATACAACAGCTAGGAAAAGAATATTGAACAGAATAATAAAAAAATACACAAGCAGCTAGGGGTCGATCCTAATGCATGAGGGCACGGATAACAGTAGCAACCATGAGTAAATATTAGCAAATATTATATTGGTGGAAAAAAGTAAATACCAGCAAGGTATAAGAAGACTCCAAGAAATTGATGGCTCACAATACAATCATGCTTTTGACAACAAATACTACTAGAATTAAGGTGCATAACATATTCTAAGCAGTGTTACATCATGACAGTAACAATTAACAGTAGCAGCTAGCAGGACATCAATCAAGCACAACAAAAGTACAACACCACACTTGGGATCTCGGAGCAAGAAAAAGATCATGTTGCTTAGGATCTACCACAAATGATACTGATCAAGGGCAAAAACAAGTTGGTATGATATCATTCATTCATTCGTTCTCATCATGATCATACATTGAATTCATTAAAGGTTACAGATTCATTTTTTGACATAGCATTGGAAAATCACAAGAATAGTATATGAACCAAAGTGTCCAGATAAGTAGATAACACATGGAGGTCACAATCACATAGCAAAGGAAAAGTGGGACAGACCGAGGACTTACCCTCCGGACAAATCAAAGACTTCACGCTTCCTCTTCCTCGGTGGACAAATCAATGACTTCACTTCCTCTTCCTCATGCACCAACAGGAAGACCATCTCAAACACCTTGGTGCCAACAAGAAACTGTACTCACATAGTGAATAGAACAAAAGAACAGAAAGCACATGTATATACTGAACAAAAGCAACAGCCAAGAATAGATGACTCAACAGTTCATGTTTGTTAACAAAACAAGTGTGGACATCTCACAGTGAGTTAACTATCTGATGACTTTAGTAAAACACATACTAGCATTTGGTGCTACGAGAGACAATAGAGATCATTTGGTCCGCACATTTAGATCATTTAACACAGAGAAAAGAAAAATAACAGAGGACTGCATATGAATGTATGTGTCGTTTCCAGGATAAGTTGGCACATAGAATGCCACAAATTAGGATATACCACACAACAGAGAATAGCTTGTAGCGTCCGACACTAATCTCCATGAGGAACACAAATCATCCTCAGGAATTGGTAATGAACGCACATCAATCAAAACAAAGAACAAAAAAACAGATGGAATTTGTGTTGTCCCTGCAAGTGCCATAAACCTGCAACAGCAATAGCAGCAGCTTCTTCCTAGTGACATTTTCCCGGGCCAGGTATCTATCAATGATGTTGACGGTAAGGAATAAAATTTCACCTAGTAGCTCAAACTTATAGTGGACCTGCATTGGGTGTGTTCGCCAAGTCAGGTCAGACACACAACTCTGTACTAGATAACTTGACCGGGGTTCCAAGCAGATAATTACCTCGGTCCTTTTGTAGAAGCTTTAAATTTCATCCACATATTCAACAACCGCAAGGGAGTTGCCGAAGTCGCAGATGTCAATGTCATGCATTTCCTCCTCTTTGGTGTCCTCCATGTGGATCTCCTTCAGCTCCTTCATCTCATTGGCCAATTGGTGCCTGCCAAAATAAATTCAAATCCTTGAGTTGATAGTTACCTATTTTTCTCAGATTCTTGGTTCAAACAAGGTAAGGTAAAATAATCTGAATAATGCAGAAGATGGAAAATCTACAGATAACCCAATTGAACCTACATTGATATCATTCCATATATAAAAGAGAGCACCCAGTCCAGTTAGATAAGATATACTACTACTTGCCTAAATCTACTAGAACTATATTAAACCTACATTAATGATATTTCATATAGTACAAGATTTGGTAGGAGTATGCTCAAATCTCTGAAGATTTGTGCTATGTGCAAATCTACAGATTTAGGTGTGGTAATTCAAACCATACGCAATTGCACATTTGTGTGTGCAATATGAATATCTAACTGATAGCAAACACAAAGTGCATTCAGGATCCCACTTCCCGGCATCTAAATTCACCCAACAAGTCCTAAAATTTGCACAATTGGAAAGTACAGAGCTAAGAATAGCATGAAAACAACAAGGATTTTAATTACCTATACCAGCGGGGCATTCGCAGGCTGCGTTTGCTGCAGGATGGCCGCGCTGAGGCTCCTCGCCAGGTTGATGCCGGTGCCGGTGATGGGGATGGTGGCCAGGTGGACCAGGAACACGGCGAACCCGATTGGCAGCGGGGCAAGGATCTGTCGACGTTCCACACACCATTAAGCACACACAGTAAGGAGATTCAACAAGGGGAAGAACGGCGGTGATAGTACTCACGGGAACGTGTGAGTCCCTGGCGTTCCTCTTGGCGTCGGTGGCGGAGAAGACGATGTAGACGAGGAAGAAGGTGCCGATGATCTTGCCAGGAACAGCCCGAATGTCACCATTGGGTTGATGTGCCCGCCGGCCTGCATCCATCCATCCCTTAGCAGTTCGAGCCGCTGCCACGCACCATCACGTCGACGGCGTCGTCGTGCTGCACGGCCTGGCGGTGGTCATAGGCCACGGACAGACAGAGGCCCATGGGAGCAGCCGAGCAGGAGCTGCCAAAAGCTCTATCGATCTGGATCGGGATCGGGATGTGGAGCGAGGTGGGAGGGAGGGAGTTCCTGCCAGATCTGGCCACGATATGAGCAGCTCGAGTCGATCTAGGAGGAAAGGGGAGGGGCTGCCGGCGATGAGGTTGGAGGTCGCCGGTGCGACTTGAGAAGAGGACGGCGGCGGATTGGGTCTGGCGTTAGGGATAGAGGCGGATAGGGAGACGACCGACCGCGGCCTCCGTCGTCGCCATGGACGCAGCCACCCGCAAGGGCGGCCGACTGGGGACGCGGTGAGCGCCGCTGCGGGACGGGGAGGAGGTGGCGGCGGCGAGGAGCCGAGGAAGGAGGAGTGTGGGTGCGGGTTAGGGTTTGGGAGGGATGGGATCGGGGGTGGGTGGGAGACGAGAGGGGGTGTGGGAGGGATGGATCGGGGTGGGTGGGTCTGTGGGGTTTCCCCTTTTCATTTTCTTTTTTCTTTTTTGTTCTCTATAGATAAATGGATGGATGGATGTGGGATGATGGATGGATGGATGGGCGCCATGTCATCAATCCGTGTCAAACCAACTCCACCAATGGGAATAGAGTATATGTGATTTGTGTATTTTTTTTGTTTTTCTTCTACTTTTACACATGAAAAAATGAAAAAATGGTCTCACATTGTGCACGAGTTTGTATTTTGAATGACAAACAATATTGACTAAGGAATTTTTCATTTTCTTTGCAAAAAAAATTTGTTTTCCATTTTTTGAGTGTCCAAAATGAGTTTTTTTGTGAATGTCGTACCAAATATTTGTTGCAAAATGGGACCAAATTATTTTTATAAAATAGTAGTCCATATTCAATGCATAATTTACCAAAAGGTTGGGTGCCAAAAGGTTTCAATCCACCTCTCGTGAAAAAGACAAAACTATGTTGATTCAGCTGGAAGCGGGTCAAATTTGAACTAGAGGTGCCTCATAGTCTGCTCATGATTTTTTACAAAAATCATTTTTAGGTAAAGAAGTATCTATTTAATCAGAGATCCAACAACATTTTGGCAAGATTCAACCCCTAGCTATGAACGGTCATGCCCACTGTTTCGACCATATTTTGAAACGGGCATAACAAATTCAAAAAATCAAAAAAATGCAAAACCTTCACGTTGTGTCATCATATTTGGCCAAGTTCCTAGGAAAAATAACAAACTTGTAATACGGCAATTATTATAAAAAAGTGTTCTCAGAAACGAGCTATCACGTGTGGAGATCAATGGCTTTCAAGCCAAATGATCACTCTTATGGCCACATTCATGGCATAGTTTGTTCAAATGATCTCATATTGTGCACAAGGGTGCATATTGGAATGGCAAACAATGTTGCCTAAGGAAGTTTTCATTTTCTTTGGACGAAAAAACCATTTTCCATTTTGTGAGTGCCCAAAAGGAGGTTTTTTTGTGAAGGACCTCCCAAATAATTGTTGCAAAATTGGACCAAATCATTTTTCTAAAATAATAGGCCATATTTAATGCACAATTGACCAAATGGTTGGGTGTAAAAAGTTTTGATCCACCTCTCGTGAAAAAGACAAATTCCTGCCGATTTAGTTGGAAGAGGGTCAAATTGGAACTGTAGCTGCCTCATAGTTTGCTCTTTAATTTTTCCAAAAATCATTTCTAGGTACATAAGTATCTATTTTATCAGAGAAACTCCAAAAAAATTCTAAGATTCAACCACTAGCTAGGAACGGTCATTCCTGCTGTTTTGACCGCATTTTCAAACGGGCATAAAGAATTCAAAAAAATAAAAAAAATTGGGAAACCTTCGCATTATGTCATTATATGTGGCCAAGTTCCCAAGAAAAATAATAAACTTGTAATACGGCAATTATTTTAAAAAAGTGTTCTCAGAAACGAGCTATCACGTGTGGAGATCAATGGCTTTCAAGCCAAATGATCAATCTTATGGCCAGATTCATGGCATAGTTTGCTTAAATGATCTCATATTGTGCACAAGGGTGCATATTGGAATGGCAAACAATGTTTCCTAAGGAAGTTTTCATTTTCTTTGGACGAAAAAACCATTTTCCATATTTCGAGTGCCTAAAAGGAGGTTTTTTTTTGTGAAGGAACTACCAAATAATTGTTGCAAAAATGGACCAAATCAATTTTATAAAATACTAGGCCATGTTTAATGCACAATTGACCAAATGTTTGGGTGTAAAAAGTTTTGATCCACCTCTCATGAAAAAGACAAATTTCCGCTGATTTAGTTAGAAGCGGGTCAAATTTGAACTGTAGCTGCCTTGTAGTTTGCTCTTTATTTTTTCCAAAAATCATTTCTAGGTACATAAGTATCTATTTAATCATAGAAACACCAAAAAAATTCCAAGATTCAACCACTAGCTAAGAACGGTCATTCCCGCCGTTTTGACCGCATTTTGAAACGGGCATAAAAAATTAAAAAAAATCAAAAAATTGGGAAACCTTCGCATTGTGTCATTATATGTGGCCAAGTTCGTAGGAAAATTAACAAACTTGTAATACGACAATTATTTTAAAAAAGTGTTCTCAAAAACGAGCTATCACGTGTGGAGATCAATGGCTTTCAAGCCAAATGATCAATCTTTTGGCCACATTCATGGCATAATTTGTTCAAATGATCCCATATTGTGCACAAGGGTGTATATTGGAATGGCAAACAATGTTTCCTAAGGAAGTTTTCATTTTCTTTGGACGAAAAAACCATTTTCCATTTTTCGAGTGCCCAAAAGGAGGTTTTTTTGTGAAGGACCTCCCAAATAATTGTTGCAAAATTGGACCAAATCATTTTTATAAAATACTAGGCCATATTTAATGCATAATTGACAAAAATTTTGGTCGTCAAAAGTTTTGATCCACCTCTGGTGAAAAAGACAAATTCCCGCCGATTCAGTAGGAAGCAGGTCAAATTTGAACTGCAGCTGCCTCATAGTTTACTATTTATTTTTTCCAAAAATCATTTATAGTTATATAAGTACCTATTTAATCATAAATACATGGTTTGATGGTGATACATCGAGGTTTAGGCGGTGGCCAAGGCCCCCAACTCTAGAGCGCGTAAACTCGCATGCCCGACGCGTGGTCACCGCGTGACCGTGGCGTTGCCATGTGTTCTGGGCAGCCTAGGCATGTCTAGTGGGTTGGGCACTCCCCAGGTAGGTTCTAGGAAGAAAATTACAACATAAGATTCTAACGAGGAGACCGATCGATGCTCAAACATGAATTAGCAGCCAAGTGTTTGATTAGCGGTACGGGAAATGCACATGGCCAATGGGCGTGAGTTTTTGCTGAGGATGATCATCGACTAAGAAGAATGTGTTCACAAATTTTCAGATCAAAAGGAGGATCCTAGGTGGTACTTGCTTTGCAAAGTACCACAGTGGACAGAAATATGAATGTTGAAGGTGGGCTCAAAATAATGAATGGATCGAGCTGAAATTTGGTGGAGGATGGTTATTTGGGCATTTGAAAGCACCGTAGAAAATTGATACCATTTGGACATGCCAAAGTGGTACTTCCTTCACAATGCTCTTCTATGGACAGAAACTTGGGAAAACTAGTGAGAGAAATTGGATGAATGAAATGAGCTCAAATTTGGTGTAGGTAAGTTACATAGGTATGGTTATGCCTTGGTAGATTTTCAGATCATTTGGGTAAGCCTAGCTAGTACTTACTTCACAAAGCTTCTCTCGAGGTAGAAACTTTGAAAATTTCCTGAGAAAGATTGACTAGGAAAATGGAGCTGAATATTATCATGTGGCAATGATTTGGGTATGGAAGAGTGCCCAAAGAGTTTGAGGTTAATCGGAGGGGTCTAGATAACACTTGCTTTGCAACGTGCCAATTTGGCCATAAAATATAAATTTAACCTGGGCTCACATAGATAATTTGCCTGAGCTACAATTTGGAGGAGGGTGATAATTTGGGCATATGAAGAAACTGTATAAATTTCATGTCATTTGGATATATAAAAAGGTACTTCCTTCACAATGCTTCTAGGTGGACAAAAAACATTGGAAATTTGCCGAGGAACGTTTGCTAGGCAAGTGGAGCTGAATTTTTTCATGCTGTAATGATTTGGATAGGAAAGAGTGCCCGAAAATTCCGAGGGCAATCAAGAATATATAAATAGCACTTCCTTCATAAAGTGCTGTCGTGAACAGAATAGGAAAATGAATATTGTTGAATTAGTTTTGAACTAGGAAAGGAAGGATTTTTACATATTTGATGAAGATATGACCCAAAGAATTTATGAGATTTTTTTGGGAATTTTGGGAATGACAGAAATATAGGTTGCTTCACAACCTAGGGCAAAAACTGCCACATGGACATGACACATAGGCAAAACTGATGAGGTGGCGCCTAGTCATAGCAACCCACCACAATTTACAAGGTTATGACCATCTATATTGGTCATGATCAGCTAGAAATAAGGCAGCAGACCAGTGCTATTTGCTTTATGACCATTTCGTGTAAGGAAATTACGACCTTTCTGACCAAAATGGTCGTTATAGTTTAGGTTTTGGAGCGCCCCGAACAACTTTTGACCAATTGGTCTGAAATGGTCATAGATCTATGACCAATTCTTCCAGGGTCACTAACAGAAGGTCACAAGTTGACATATTTCTTGTAGTGGAAGAAGCCTTTGTGCTAGCTCGAGAATGGCAACGCCAACGTCAACAAGAACAAGAGGAGCGAGCGTGACAACATCAAGATGCACAAGACGTCGAGGCGGAACGCCAAGAACAACAACTATGTGAAGCTCAAGCACTTTAAGCGCAACATGCACTTCATGAATCAAGTCGTGTCGTAGCCGATCGAGGCCGACAAGCTCGACTACATCAAGAAGCACTTCGCGATGAAGCTCAAGAAATAATTTACCAAAGACGTGTGCATCGAGAAGCTCCTCCTCAAGATAGACAAGCTCCTCGTCAAGATAGACAAGCTCCCCCTCAAGCGAGACAAGAACATCAAGTCCATCGAGAGCAAGAAGACAATGGGCACAATCCTCGCCAAGAGCAACAAGAGGAATACATCCAACTTCGCCAAGAGCACCACGAGTTGAACAATCATCTACAACATGGGCGTCATCATCCCCGACCCCAACATAATGAAGAGCAACGCTACGGCAAGCTCAAGTTCACCATGACCAGGTTCAACGGAAGCAACGATCCCGAAGAATACCTTTCATGGGCATTGAAAGTTGACAAGATCTTCCGTTTGCACAATTATGAAGAAGAGAAGAAGATCACGATGGCATCCCTTGAGTTCCAAGACTATGTCCTCATTTGGTGGGAACAGGTCGTTGAGCGCCGCGAGGCAAGAGGTGAACCACTCATCACTACTTAGGCACAAATGAAGGATGTCATGAGAGCACGCTTCGTGCCTACCTACTACAACCGTGACCTCTTCAAGAAACTTCAGCAACTCAAGCAAGGAACCAAGAGCGTTGAAGAGTACTACAAGGAAATGGAGATTGCCATGATACGAGCCAATGTCAAAGAAGATGATGAGCAAACTATGGCAAGGTTCTTGAATGGACTCAATCATCCTATCAAGAAGATCGCCGACTTCCAACCA
The DNA here is from genome assembly GCF_002162155.2 of Triticum dicoccoides. NCBI lineage: Eukaryota > Viridiplantae > Streptophyta > Magnoliopsida > Poales > Poaceae > Triticum > Triticum dicoccoides. Next base: position 183,032,812 of record NC_041380.1, on the reverse strand, counting down.
CACTCGAACCTCATCGAGCTAGTGCATCAAGCTACCAAAGCGGAACGGCAAGTACAAGACGACTTCAAGTATGCCAAGTTCTCATCCAAGTCCTATGACCTCTCCAACAATCAAGCTTCGACGAGTCCAACACCTTCTACCTCAACCAAGCCATCTACAAGCAACGGCGACAAGTCAAGTTACAACAAAGCTTTGACAAGCTCAAGTTGTCCTCCTACTACAAGCAACTTCAAGAAATCTCCATCATCATCTACTCCACCCGATGAGACCATCAAGACAAGTTCTATCAAATGTTTCACATGCGGAGGCCGAGGCCACAAGTCCTTCGAGTGCACAAACAAGAGCACCATGATCCTCAACAACGACGGAACCTATGACTCCATGAGTGAAGGAGAAATGGAAGCTCTTGAGCAAGTGGCCATGCACCGACAAGTGAACAATGAAGATGAAGATGACCAAGGCTTTCGCGATGAAGATTCAAGTCCTGCTCTTGTTGTCTCCAAGGTCTTGACTCTTCAACATCAACAAGACGAAGATCAAAGATGCCATATCTTCCACACAAAGGCCAGCATCAATGGACGTTCCGTCAAGGTCATCATCGATGTAGGTAGTTGCCACAACTTAGCAAGTGAAGAACTATGCTCCAAGCTCCAATTGGTCAAGATGAAGCACCCTCACCCCTACAAGGTTCAATGGCTAAGCGACAGTGGCACCATACAAGTCGAGCATAGAGTACAAGTCTCTTTCAAGATCAGCGCCTATGAAGACACATTGGAATGTGATGTCCTTTCGATGACCGTTTGCCACCTCCTCCTTGGACGGCCATGGCAATTTGACCGAGATGTCATTCACAATGGGCGTACAAATCACTATAGCTTCAAGATGAAAGGGAAAGATTTTGTGCTACATCCTATGTCTCCAAGCCAAGTGCTCGCCGACAAGCAAGCCACCCATCGTGGAGAAAATAGTGAGAGAGCGACCCACCAAAAAGAGAGTGAGCGCCACAAGCCCAAATTGAGTGCCTCCACGATGAGCGACAAGAAAAACTTAGTTCTCTTTGCCACCAAATGAGAGATGAGAGAAGTGTGTGAGAACCCATCAAGTGTCCTACACTATGTCCTCTTGTGCAAGGACGAGGTCACAAAAACTAACAACTGTCACGATCTACCTTTGGTGATATCTTCTCTATTGTAGGAATTCCAAGATGTTTTCCCTGATGAGCTACCTCCAGGTCTACCTCCACTACGAGGCATTGAGCACCGAATTGATCTCATCCCAGGAGCGCCGCTTCCCAACAAAGAAATACAAAGGCAAGTAAAGCATCTCATAGACCATGGACATGTGCGTGAAAGTTTGAGCCCTTGTGCCGTACCGGTCATTCTTGAGCCAAAACGTGACGGTAGCTTTCGCATGTGCTCCGATTGTAGACCTATCAATGCTATCACCGGTAGATATAGGTACCCCATTCCACGCCTTGATGATATGCTTGATGAACTTAGCGGTGCCACTATCTTTTCCAAAATTGATCTTAAAAGTGGTTATTATCAAATCCGCATACAAGAGGGTGATGAATGGAAAACCGCTTTCAAAACAAAGTTTGGTCTCTATGAGTGGTTAGTCATGCCTATGGGTTTATCGGAAGCACCCGGTACTGTCATGCGTCTTATGCATTACGTGTTTCTCCCTTACATTGGTGAATTTGTTGTTGTCTACTTTGATGATATCCTTGTGTTTAGAAAATCTCTCAAAGAGCATGTCACCCACCTTTGAACCGTGCTACAAACTCTTCAAAAAGAGCAACTTTATGCTAATATGGAAAAATGCCTATTTGGTGTTGATAAGCTTGTTTTCTTGGGTTTCGTAGTTTCTTCTAAGGGTGTTCATGTTGATGAATCTAAGATCAATGCTATTGAAAGTTGGCCCCAACCAACCAATTTGCAACAAGTGCGTAGTTTTCTTGGTTTAGCCGCTTTCTATCATAGATTTGTGAAGGATTTTAGCACCATTGCTTCATCTTTGCATGCTTTGAGTAAGAAAAATGCACCATTTGTTTGGGGAACATCTCAAGATATTGCTTTCAATGAGCTTAAGCATTTGCTTACTCATGCTCCCGTGCTTGCATTACCCAACTTTGACAAACCTTTCGAAATTCATTGCGATGCTAGTGGTAATGGCATCGGAGGCGTGTTAACACAAGAGAAGTGCCCCATTGCATACTTTAGTGAGAAACTATCCGGAGCGCAACTCAATTTCCCCATCTATGACAAGGAGCTATATGCTTTAGTGCAAGTTTTGCATGAATGGGAACATTACCTTCGCCCACATGAGTTCATCATCCATACCGACCATGAAACACTTAAATACCTTAAGGGTCAAACTAAGTTGAACAAGCGTCATGCTAAATGGAGTGAATTTATTGAGTCATTTCCCTATGTCATCAAGTACATTAAGGGTAAAGAAAATGTTGTGGGAGATGCGCTTTCCCGTATATGCATGCTTGTCACTAACCTTGAGTTGAATGTCATTGGTTTTGAGCATATCAAAGACTTGTATGAACATGATCCTACATTCGCCATACCTTATGCCAAGTGTTTGATGCATACTTCTTGGGATCGATACTACATCAAAGATGGATATCTTATGAGAGCTAACAAACTTTGCATCCCCGAGTCCTCTTTTCGTTTGTTGCTTTTGCAGGAATCTCATGGAGGCGGACTCATGGGACACTTTGGACGCGACAAGACATTTGCTACGCTCTCCAAGAACTACTTTTGGCCCAAGATGCATCGCAACGTCAATCGCTTCACCAACCGTTGTTCTACATGTCGCAAAGCTAAGTCTAAAGCCCAATCTCATGGCCTCTATATGCCACTTCCAATTCCATATCAACCATGGGAAGATATTAGAATGGACTTTGTGCTTGGTTTACCTAGAACTCGAAATGGCAAGGATTCCGTTTTTTTGATTGTGGACCGTTTCTCCAAAATGGCTCATTTCATTCCTTGCAACAAGATAGATGATGCTTCACATATTGCAAATTTGTTTTGTAGGGAAATCTTGCGCCTTCATGGAGTGCCAAAGACGATTGTCTCGGACCGCGACGTCAAGTTCTTGAGTTACTTTTGGAAGACCCTATGCGCCAAGCTCGGAATCAAGCTCTTGTTCTCTTCGGCATACCATCCATAAACCGACGGCCAAACGGAGGTCACCAACCGTACGCTCTCCACCCTACTACGCGTGTTGATAAAGAAGAACATCAAGGAGTGGGAAGAGTGCCTACCCATCGCTGAGTACGCCCACAACCGAGCAAGACATTCGACTACCGGCAAGTCCCCCTTCGAGGTCGTCTATGGCTTCAACCCATTGTCCCCATTGGACATTCTACCTCTACTGCTACAAGAGCGCACAAACATGGACGCGAGTGCACAAGCCAACTTCCTCAAGAAGATGCATTAAGATACAAGGAACACCATCGAGCGCCAAGTACAACGACTCGCGACCAAGCTTAACGCCAACAAGCAACCCATGATGTTCCATGTTGGAGATCTTGTGTGGCTACACCTTCGCAAGGATCGCTTCACCAATGAACGCAAGTCCAAGCTACTACCACAAGCGGATGGACCCTTCAAGGTGCTTGCACGCTACAACAACAATGCATACAAGATCCACAGCCCACGCGACAAGTACTCCGTGAGCGATGTCTTCAACATCAAAGATCTCTCCCCGTACCATGGTGATGAGGATTTTGATCCGAGGTCGGATCTTTCCCAAGGGAGGGGAGATGATGCGGAGCATCCCATGATCATCCCCATGGACCTACCATCGTCGCATCAAGAGCCAAGAGGACCCATGACACGAGCACGAGCCAGAGCTCTCGAGAACGAGGTGACTTCTTTCCTTAGTGATATCACATATGATCCACTTGAGACATGGTTACTACCTAAGTACGATATGCTATGCATAATCAGGTGTCAAGAGGAGCCTTCCGAAGATGCACATGAAGACGGACAAGTCGCCAAGTCCACGGATGAAGAGAACCAACGGAAACGGGCAAGTTCACCTTCCAGAACCCGAACATCCGGCCAAGACCCCGGACATCCGCCCTGGAGATGCCACCACGGCAGCCGCATCCCAGCCAGAAAAGCTACAGGGCCCGGACATCCGGCCCCGCGCCTCGGACATCCGTCCTCCCCCGAAGCCCTGGAAATCCGGCCCTCTGCCCGGAAATCCGGCCTCGTCTATCTAGAGACCGCAGAAGTCTTCACCGCCATCCCGGACATCCGCCCCCCCCCAGCCCGGACATCCGGCCACTCCTGAAGCCCCGGACATCTGGCCCGACGCCCGGACATCCGGCCTCGCCTGTCTGTGAACAGTAAAGGGCCGAAGCCCATGTACCCTCTCGCCCCCCTAGACTATATATACTTCATCCCCTTCCTCTTTCTAGGGTTAGCATTGGTTTAGCTCATATGTGAGATAGAGCTTTGCTCATCCATACCGATCTCCTCTTCGAGAGAGACTGTGGCCCCTCTTCGAAGAAGATCAACTTGGATTCAAGACACCCCCCTCTTGGGTAGCCCCATCAAGACCTCCTTCAAGGAGAAGAACCGGTTACTTTGTATCGTCCTTTGTTAACCTTGGATCATCGTGTATCTCTTTGTGTTTCGAGGATCTAGCACATGTGTAATCGAATCTTGTTGGTTTGAGTGTTTCTCTCATGTTTTCCCTCGTGAATCCTGTCGTGTTCTTCGTGTTTCTCTTTGGGATCCACTCCTTTCGTGAAAGATCAGCCATCTGGGGTTTCACCCTACATCAACCCCTTTACGGGAAGATCCCCTTATGGATTCAAGACCTCCTCACGGAGAAGAACCGGTTACCGTGTATCGTCCCTAGTTGTCCATGGATTCGTGTACCGTTCTATGTACTCGAGGATCTAGCCCATGTGTGACTTATTCGTGTCGATTTAGTGATTTCCTCTTGTGTTTTCCTTCCGTTCTTCCTCGTGTTCTTCGTGATTTCCCCGGGATCCGCTCCTTTCATGAAAGATCGGGCGATTAGGGTCTCTACCCTACATCATTTTGGTATCATGAGCAAGGTTGATCACGATTTCGGAGCCCCCCTCTTCATTTTCTAGCTTGATTTTTTTGTTTTTCGTCCTAATCCAAAAATCCCCACAAAAATAGCCCCAGAATTTTTTCTTGTGTTTTGTGAGTTTTGATGATGTTTTGTTGGTTTTGATCCGTGAATTTGTTGTGTTGCAAGTGGATCTAGGCTTCCCCCCACCATCTCCACCTTGAAATCCCTCCCAAATTCCCCATATTCCGCCCAAAACTGCCTCCCGGATCTGAAATTTCGCGTTGACCCCGACCACCGGACGACCGTCACTTCACCGGACATCCGGTGACCCAGGAAGCACCGGATGTCCGACCTTACCGGACGACTGGCGACTGGACATCCGTCCATCTTCGGAAGACCGCTCCTTCCACCACATCATCCGCTACACCACCACCGACTTTCCGCAAACTTTGCCTATATCCCAACTCACACCACCACCTAACCACTACCTACTCCGACGATTTTTCTCGCACTTGGTTTCTTGCACTATGTTTCGGCTATCTAGGTACGGTTCGACATTGACATCACCGCCGCTCACTTTCGCCACGGACGCGTCATCAAGAACGACCACCTCGACTATGACTTGGTATTCGTGCCACCATTTTGACACCATACCGGAAGCAAGACCGGTAACCTTATATTGGTATTGGACATATCACTCTTGCCATTACATTGATAGCCATCATAGCCTTACTCCTTTTGTGTTGCTTACCCATCAAGACTAGCCATTGAGTATTGCCGACAACAAGACTTGTGCACATTAGTGACCATACTTCCAATAGCATACATACATACATCATTGTTGCCTATATTGGTATCATCTCTTGTGTCACAAAGTTGTCATCGCATACTCACTTACTATCTTGGTTCGTCAAGCATTGCAAGAGAAAAGAGCTCAAACATCAAAGAGCCAACCAAGCTTTTAAGCAAAGAGGAAAGATAAGCAAAGAGATTTTAAGCAAGAACCATAGCATCATACAACATTAAGATTGTCATACTCGATCATCTTGGATCATATCATAGCAACACCTTGCATAAAACATATTTGGGATAGAAGTCGTTGCATTTTTGCTAAGTAGGTTGTGCACAAGTTCTTGTATCCGCCTATCGTGCAACCATGCTAGCATCTCTCTAGTGTTGTCCAACAAGAGCATTTTTGTGGATTCCACATTTTGGCTCACCCTTGGTTGCACAACCCCACTTATATTTTTGCGTGTGTGTTTCCGTGTACCGTATATGCTTGGTATACTTGTTACATTGCATCTTGCGAATCTTCTCCAACATTATTGAATCTTGCTTACATTCACATTAAAAAATTGTGCCACCATCCTAACCAAGCTCCATCATAAGCTTTTACTTGTGTAGGTGTGAGAAACCGACGGGAATTCGTACCAATTGGGATATTTCCTTGTCCTACATTAGAGTGATCATCGATTCAGTTTCAACTTCGGTCAAGGTACATTTGGTATTCGTTCTTCTCTTTCTACCACTCACATTTGTCTTGGAATGATGGATAGGCCAAGTACTTCTACCAACCCACTCTTCATGAAGCAAGACGACGACATGAACTCCTTCGTCAACAAGAGTCACCTCTTTGGTGCACAACGTGCTTTGCATCAAGAGCAACAAGCTATGAGTGAACGCATCGACAACCTTGCCGCCGACTTGCGACTTTCCGAGCAACGTACAAGGGACTACTTCGACCACAAGCTCGACGATCACAAGCAAGAGAATGACGCAAGGATGGATGAGATTCGTGCTTTGTTGCTCAACCGCTCTTCTTCCACTTCAAGAAGGAGCCATTCAAATCGCCATTCCGACTTTACCCTCTCCGGCTCAAGTACACCGACATCGAACACTCTTCGTCGAGCCGCGTGCACCGACCGTCAAGCAAACCTTAATCCACTCTCTGACACCGACTCTCAAGAGCGCCGACGACGTCAAGCCGAAGAAGCCTTTGCGCTAGCTCGAGAACGGCAACAACAATGTAAACATGAAGAGGAAGAACGCGTGCGTCTACACCAACATGCACAAGATGCCGAGGCTCAACGTCAAGAACAACAACTCCGTCACACTCAAGCACTTGAGGCGCAACAAGCTCTACGCGATGTGAGTCGAGACGTTGCCGACCGAGGCCGACAAGCCCGTGAAGAAGAGGAAGCACTTCGCGAAGAAATTCACGAACGACGATTTCAAGATCGCATGCATCGTCTAGTTCCCCATCGAGCTCGACGCGCTCCTCCACAAGCTCGCCAAGACCATCAAGTTCATCAAGAGCATGAAGACAATGGGAATCCTCCGCGTCAAGAACATCACGAGTTGAACAATCATCTACAACATGGGCGTCATCATCCCCGACCCCAACACAATGAAGAACAATGCTACGGAAAGCTCAAGTTCACCATGCCCAAGTTCAACGGAAGCAACGATCCCGAAGAATACCTTTCATGGGCATTGTAAGTTGACAAGATCTTCCGTTTGCACAATTATGAAGAAGAGAAGAAGATCGCGATGGCATCCCTTGAGTTCCAAGACTATGTCCTCATTTGGTGGGAACAAATCATAGAGCGCCGCGAGGCAAGAGGTGAACCACCCATCACTACTTGGGCACAAATGAAGGATGTCATGAGAGCACGCTTCGTACCTACCTACTACAACCGCGACCTCTTCAAGAAACTTCAACAACTCAAGCAAGGAACCAAGAGCGTTGAAGAATACTACAACGAGATGGAGATTGCAATGATAAGAGCCAATGTGACGGAAGATGATGAACAAACTATGGCACGTTTCTTGAATGGACTCAATCATCCTATCAAGAAGATCACCGACTTCCAACCATACTCAAATCTCATTGAGCTCGTGCACCAAGCTACCAAAGCGGAACGCCAAGTGCAAGATGATTTCAAGTATGCCAAGTTCTCATCCAAGTCCTACGATTTCTCCAATAACCAAGCTTCAACGACTCCAACACTGACTACAAGACCCTCTACTTCCAACATCAAGAAGTTGACTTCCAAGAAAGCTTCGCCAACTACAAGCAACCCTAATACGAGCAACTTCAAGCCGAGAGTTTCATCATCATCAACCCCTACCGATGATACCATCAAGACGAGTTCCCTCAAGTGTTTCACTTGCGGCGGCCGAGGCCACAAGTCCTATGAGTGCACCAACAAGCGCACCATGATCTTAAATGACGATGGCACTTATGATTCCATGAGCGAAGGAGAAATGTAAGCCCTTGAGAAAGTTGCCATGCACCGCCAAGTGAACAATGAAGAAGAACAAGCCTTTTGTGATGAAGACTCAAGTCCCGCACTTGTTGTCTCCAAAGTCTTCACTCTCCAACATCACCAAGAAGAAGACCAACGATGCCACATATTCCACACCAAGGCCGGCATCAATGGACGATCCGTCAAGGTCATCATCGATGGAGGGAGTTGTCACAATGTCGCAAGTGAAGAACTTTTCTCCAAGCTCCAATTGCCCAAGACGAAGCACCCACATCCATACAAAGTGCAATGTCTTAGTGACTCCAACACTATCCAAGTCGAGCACCGAGTACAAGTCTCCTTCAAGATCGGCGCCTACGAAGACACCTTGGAGTGCGACGTCGTTCTAATGACCGTTTGTCATCTTCTCCTTGGACGGCCATGGCAATTCGATAGAGGAGTCATCCACAATGGCCGAACGAACCACTACATCTTCAAGATGAAGGGCAAGGAGTACGTCCTCCGTCCAATGTTGCCAAGTCAAGTGATCGTCGACAAGCAAAACACCCATCGTGGAGAGAATAGTGAGAGAGTGAGCCACCAAAAAGAGAGTGAGCACCACAAGCCCAAATTGAGTGCCTCCACGATGAGTGAAAACAAGAACCTAGTTCTATTTGCCACCAAACATGAGATGAGAGAAGTGTGTGAGAACCCATCTAGTGTCCTACACTACGTCCTCGTGTGCAAGCACAATGCACCACAAACTAACACCTCTCACACTCTTCCTCTAGTGTTGTCTTCTCTTTTGCAGGAATTTCACGATGTTTTCCCCGATGAGCTACCTCCGGGACTACCTCCACATCGAGGCATTGAGCACTGCATCGACCTCATCCCTGGAGCGCCACTTCCAAACAAAGCTCCCTACTGCGTCAACCCCGACGAAACAAAAGAAATACAAAGGCATGTAAAGCATCTCATAGACCGTGGACATGTGCGTGAAAGTTTGAGCCCTTGTGCCGTTCCGGTCATTCTTGTGCCAGAACGTGATGGTAGTTTTCGCATGTGCTCCGATTGTAGACCTATCAATGCTATCACTGTTCATTATAGGTATCCCATTCCTCGCCTAGATGATATGCTAGATGTGCTTAGTGGTGCCACTATATTTTCCAAAATTGATCTTAAGAGTGGTTACTATCAAATCCGCATACAAGAGGGCGATGAATGGAAAACCGCATTCAAAACCAAGTTTGGTTTGTATGAGTGGTTAGTCATGCCTATGGGTCTCTCGGAAGCACCGGGCACTTTTATGTGTCTTATGAATCATGTCTTTCGCCCTTACATTGGTATATTTGTTCTGGTTTACTTCGATGACATTCTTGTGTTTAGCAAATCTATCCAAGAGCATGAAACCCATGTCCGCACCATTTTGCAAACTCTTAGGAAAGAGCGTCTCTATGCTAATATGGAGAAATGCCTTTTTGGTGTTGATAAGCTCGTTTTCTTGGGTTTTGTTGTCTCTTCTATGGGTGTTCATGTAGATTAGTCCAAGATCAATGCTATTAAGAATTGGCCGCAACCAACCAACTTGCATCAAGTCTGTAGTTTCCTTGGTCTTGCGGGTTTCTATCGTTGCTTTGTAAATGATTTTAGCACCATTGCTTTGCCTTTGCATGCTTTGAGCAAGAAGAATGCGCCTTTTGTTTGGGGACCATCCCAAGATACCGCATTCAATGAGCTTAAGAATTTGCTTACTCATGCTCCCGTGCTTGCTTTACCCAACTTCAACAAGCCTTTTGAGATTCATTGCGATGCTAGCGGTAATGGCATAGGAGGTGTGTTAACGCAAGAGAAGTGCCCCATAGCTTACTTTAGTGAGAAACTTTCTGGAGTGCAACTCAATTATCCCATCTATGACAAATAGCTATATGCTTTAGTCCGCGTTTTGCATGAGTGGGAACACTACCTTCGTCCCCATGAGTTTATCATTCATACTGATCATGAGACTTTCAAGTATCTTAAGGGAAAAACTAAGTTGAACAAGCGTCATGCTAAATGGAGTGAATTTATTTAGTCTTTTCCCTATGTCATCAAGTACATGAAGGGTAAAGAAAACATAGTAGCGGATGCTCTTTCCCGCATTTGCATGCTTGTCACGCAACTTGAGTTAGATGTCATTGGATTTGAGCATATCAAAGACTTATATGAGCATGATACAAATTTTGCCATTCCTTAAGCCAAGTGTTTGTCGAATACATCTTGGGAACGCTATTACATCAAAGATGGCTACCTTATGAGATCTAACAAACTTTGCATTCCTGAATCCTCACTTCGTTTGTTGCTTTTGCAGGAATCTCATGGAGGAGGCTTAATGGGACACTTCAGACGCGACAAGACGTTCGCCACGCTCTCGAAAAGCTACTTTTGGCCTAAGATGTTTCGGGATGTCAGTCGTTTCACCAACCGGTATTCTACATGTCGCAAAGCTAAGTGCAAAGCTCAATCTCATGGTCTATATATGCCTTTAACGACTCCATACCAACCTTGGGAAGACATTACCATGGACTTTGTACTTGGTTTGCCTAGAACTCGAAATGGGAAAGATTCCATATTTGTCGCTGTGGACCGTTTCTCCAAAATGGCACATTTTATTCCTTGTCACAAGATATACGATGCTTCACATGTTGCTAATCTCTTTTGTAGAGAAATATTGCGTCACCATGGTGTGCCAAAGAAAATTGTCTCGCACCGCGATGTCAAGTTCCTTAGATACTTTTGGAAGACCCTATGCGCCAAGCTCGGAATCAAGCTACTCTTCTCGATGGAGTACCATCCGCAAACCGACAGCCAAACGGAGGTGACAAACCGCACACTCTCCGCTCTACTTCGAGTACTCATCAAGAAGAACATCAAGGAGTGGGAGGAGTGTCTACCCATCGCCGAGTTCGCCTACAACCGAGCAAGACACTCAACAACCGGCAAGTCCCCTTTCGAGGTTGTCTACGGATTCAACCCTTTGTCACCATTGGATATTCTACCTCTACCACTCCAAGAGCAAATCAATTTGGACGCAAGTGCACGAGCGGCCCATATCAAGAAGGTGCATGAAGATACAAGAAACACCATCGAGCGCCAAGTACAACGCCTTGCGACCAAGCTCAACATCAACAAGAAACCTATGGTCTTCAACATTGGTGATCTCGTGTGGCTACACCTTCGCAAGGAGCACTTTCCACAAGAACGCAAGTCTAAGCTTCAACCTCGAGCCGATGGACCCTTCAAGGTGCTCGCACGCTACAACGACAACGCTTACAAGATCGACCTCCCACGGGACAAATACAACATGAGCGACATCTTCAACATCAAAGATCTCTCTCCTTTCCATGGTGATGAAGAACTCGATCCGAGGATGGATCTTCCCCAAGGGAGGGGAGATGATGCGGAGCATCCCACGACCATCCACATGGACGCCACATCAACTATCCAAGCTCCAAGTGGACCAATGACAAGGGCTAGGGCACGTGCTATTCAATCCGAGGTGACATCACTCCTACTTGAGTTTTCCCCCCTCTTCAAGTGAGACATGGCTACTGCCTAAGTTCGAGATACTATGCGTCATCAGGTACAATGCTCAAGTTCGCCTACAACCGAGCAAGACACTCAACAACCAGCAAGGCTCCTTTCGAGGTCGGTTACGGATTCAACCCATTGTCACCATTGGACATTCCTCCTCTACCACTCCAAGAGCGCATCAATTTGGACGCAAGTGTGTGTGTGACACATCTCAAGAAGATGCATGAAGATACAAGAAACACCATCGAGCGCCAAATTCAACACCTTGCGACCAAGCTCAACTTCAACAAGCAACCTATGGTCTTCAACATTGGTGATCGAGTGTGGCTACACCTTCGCAAGGACCACTTCTGATGTAGGGTGGAATCCTAGATGGCCGATCTTTCACGAAAGGAGCGGATCCCAAAGAGAAACACGAAGAACACGAGGGGGATTCACGAGGGAAAACACGAGAGAATCACTCAAACCAACAAGATTTGATTACACATGTGCTAGATCCTCGAAACACAAAGAGATACACGATGATCCACGGTCAACAAAGGACGATACAAGTAACCGGTTCTTCTCCTAGAAGGAGGTATTGATGGGGCCGCCCAGGAGGGGGTCTTGAATCCAAGTTGATCTTCTCCGAAGAGGGGCCGCAGTCTCTCTCGAGGAGGAGATCGGGATGGATGAGCGAAGCTCTATCTCGAAGTATGAGCTAAACCAACGCAAACCCTAACTAGGAGGAGGTGGAGGAGTATATATAGTCTAAGCAAATGAAAGGGTAAGTGGCTTCGGCCCAACACATGGGCGGGCGTACAGGCGTCGAACGTCCGACAGGTACCGGACGTCCGGTGGCTCGCGAGGGTCCGGTCATTCGGTGCATGTCGGACGTCCGGCGTTTTGGCTCTGGACAGGTGGTGTCGGACGTCCGGTCGGCGTCGGACGTCCGGTCGGCGTCGGTCGTCCGGGCACTGGAGAGTGTTGGGCGTCCGATGTTTGGCGGTCATCCGGGCGCTAGGAGTCGTCGAACGTCCGGTGGCTCCGGTCGTCCGTAGATTCGGCTCGAGTCCTCAGGGGCCGGACGTCCGGGCTGGGCCGGTCGTCCGGTGGCTGTAGCTTCGCGCAGCTTCTTCTCTCGGTCCTTGTACTTGGCGTCCTCGCTAGGTGTTCCGTTGGATGTGGTGACTTCGTGGCTTTCCTCCAAGTACCTGATCATGCATAGAACACACGTTGGAGGTAGCAGCCATATCTCACATGTAGAAAGTGATGGTTCGGAGAGGAGAGAGTTCACCTTGTGTCCAATGGCGTATGTTCGAGGTCTCGTCATATGTCCACATAGGGTTTGGAGAGTAGTCGGAGTGTACATGGGGATGAACGTGGGATGCTCCGCATCATCTCCCCTCCCTTGGGAAAGATCCGACCTCGGATCATGATCCTCATCACCATGGAAACGGTTGTCATAGACGGACTTGTAGTTGGACGAAGTTGAAGACATGGCGCAATCCAAGTAGTCCAAGGTGTCGTCGGAGTGATAGACATGCAAAAAGAGAAAACACAAGCAACACTCGAAAATACAATGGTTAGCGCACACAAAGTGTCCATCATGTAAGAATGAGTCCGTGCAACAAGATTGATCATGACAAGGTGCATGAAGCTTATCCAAAAGATATGGAAATGTATGCACAACATTCATGGTAGCAAAAGCAAGAATATGATGAATGCAACCACGGTGCAAAATGATGTCATAGTGAGACGGTTTATCGAAAGCATGAATATGGAAATGGATGCTCAATATGATGTGATCATGCAATTGATGGTAGGCAATAAGATCATGATGTAATAATATGCCATCAAGGTATATCACAACAAATTTGCTAAGGAAATGCACAAGTTCATATATCACAACAAATTTGCTAAGGCAATCGTAATGGGAGTCAATCCATGCATGAGATGCAAATTTGCCATGTGTGTAAGATGTCCAATGAGCATGACAAGTGTGAGCACAATCAACAAATATGGAGGTGTTGGTGTACCAATGCTCGATGTCGTGGCATGAGTGGAGGTTCGAAGGTGCATCCAATAAATCCGAGCGCTCCTCAATGCGAAGGTCCATAGAGCCAATCTTCAATGTCGGTCCTCCATCCAATAGGTGCAACATGTAGACAAGAAGAAGGAGACAACAATGAAAGAATGACCCATCCAATATGCGTATTTTAGGATGGCTCAAAGGGAAGGAGTTCACCTTTAGGAGATTGTCGCAAACGTTGGTGTTGCACATCATGTATGCCTTCACATGACCAAATTGTGTCATGACGGTATTGCCTTGTGAATCCTTCAACATGAAAGAACATGAAAACCACTCGGAAAAACAAATGAGGTTAGCGGAAAACCTATCATTCATGCGGTAAAATACCCAACAAGTGGATGCATCATGCTCATCATAATAAAGGACAAGGGAGCATTTCATAGTACGGAGGCATATGATGTGAGAACAACCAAATAGAATAGGCGCAAGCAAGCAAGCATGCATCACAAGATGTATCATGTGAGAGGCATGAACATATACGTCATCAACCCTAGAAAGCAAGTAATAATGGAACATGGGTGATGCGACAAAGCAAGCAATCATATGAATCAAGGCAAGCAAGCTAGTAGTGCGAAGATGCAACGTACTAGAAGAATCATGTCAGGTATGTCATGTGTGCAAATAGTGGTCATGAATAATGCACAAGACATATCACAAGCATGAAGGCAAGATAGGAGGAAAATAGCATCAATAGCATGGGGCACATGATAAACATGGCAATAGCAAAAAGGATCTCCACCAAGCATGCAAATACACATAGAAGTAGCATAATGGTGAATCATGGGTAGATGCAAGCAAGGGTCACAACTGCATGGCAAAGGTATAGAAGCAAGCATAGCATGCAAAGTGAACACGATAAAATGAGCAAGAAGTGAGAAGTGGTATATAGCCCATAGCCATGTGAGTTTCAAGTGAGAGAGATGCGCGTAGACGTTGCACGAAGAGAGCGGTGGGGAGGGTAGTTCATGGGATCCCAAGTCATCTATGCTCTCAAGAGCTCGTTTTGTCAACTCTTGGTATTGAGAGGTTGACGAGTATACGTGAGTACCTACACAAAACAAAGACAAAGGGAAAATTGTGTGTGCGTGGTAGATGTACACATCATCCATCATGATGTGCCCGTGCTTGTGTTGGTTAGCACAAAATAGCCAATGCTCGAATAAATGATATGCGCGATATAGAAACATGTCATCCATCATGATAGTTTTGTTGTTATGTATAGCATAATGGAGACTCAAATTGTGTAATGCATCATGGGAAATATCTAGAGCATTGTTATTCATGGAATGCATATGGTGCGCACAAGGGATGTAATTATGCGACACACAATAATTTTCATGGCATGGCATATGAGATGAATTGCGCAAATCATGTAAAGGAAGCATGTCAATATCATCGCATGAAAAACAAAAGCCAATGACCATCATCTCGTCATCTATGCCGTAAGTGCAAATGGGATTTATGTGAATGGGGCATGCATAGTCACTATGTTGAGATTGAAATGAGGCAATATGGGATATCTCACTCATAGCATATGACAAGGTTAATGGATTGTCAAACATGATGTGACCAAAAGAATTTTCACATGATATCCTATGAAGCAGAGCATCACAACTAGGGAACTCAACATGCTCATCATCATATTATCATAAATTGGTAAGTCATGACATGAAGAAGTCGCACTAGCATGAAGCATGGGTATAGGTGTGTCAACATCATGCAAGCAATCATTCGTAAAATAGTCCACTAGTGGGACAGAGAAGCACCATCACCTATGTTACCTTTGTAGCATCGCTCATGTGTTGTAGGTGAGGTGTCGAAGACCGAGTCGTGGTCATCTTCATCTTGATGGAACCATGTGGAGGCATGGACTCGTTGAGGATAGGCATGTCGTCATGTAGGAGACCTAGCACCAAAGAAGAAAACACACTAGGAGTAGAGGTTAAATCGTTAGAAATCAAAGTGGCCTCACATGCCGTGTCAACTACCTCACTCACTAAGTGTTGTGGCTCACTCACTCCCTCTCGGATGCTCTCACTCATATGGTTGGTGGAGTCACTCAAATGGCGCTCAACCTCACATAGGATGTGTGGAATGCTCTCAAGTGTGGTGCTAGTGGTGGTCACACTCATCCTCTCATAGGAAATGCTCTCAATGTCACGTGTGGTGGAGTCACTCATGTCACTCATGTGGTGGTGGCTCTCCTCACAGGGCAATTGGGGCATCTCATCACATATTGTTGTCGGAGAGATGTTGGTGAAAATGTCTCCATGCTCAATCATGGCATGGTCATAGCCATGGATGAAGGCCGAAGATGGCACATCATCACACTCCTCGAAGACCAAAGATAAGGTCTCATGAGCGGTCTCGTAGCTTGACTCGGAGTTTGAGTCCAATATAGGCGCCGTCTTCATGTTGTTGAAGAGGTTCATGCTCGTCGCCGTGGTCAAAGGGGATGGCCCTTGCTCGACCTTCTTGTCACCGTCTTGTTGTTGGAGGCCCATTTGATGTGGCACCTCGTAGCTCGTCTCCATGACCGAAGGGAAGTTCCCATGCTCGGCCATCTTCCTTGGGGGGCTTCCGAAGATGGAAGTGTCGCCCTCGCTCGTAGGTAGTTGCCTTGGACTTGATGAAGTCGATGTAGGCGTACACATGGGAAGTAGGCGAACATGTCGTACGTCCAAAGGCGAAGGTACCTTGAGAACACTTGGCGAATATGCCGAAGTGGTTGATGTAGACGTAGCGTCGTCTTTGTGGGGGTCATCTCGCGGTCTTCTTTTGTGCTCATGAAGCTTCGACTTGGCATGAGGTAGTGCTTGATGGGACTTGTAGGTAGGCGCATCTCGAGCATCTTCATGTTGAAGGTGGCGTTGTCGCACTTGAGCTCGTGGTAGATGTCGTTTGTCGTCATCGTGCACATGTTGCTTGGAGGTGACATGCCCTTCATGACGAGATGGATCTCGAACGTGATGGTGGTCGCCATGGAGTTGTGGACGTGGACGACTTGCACTTGTGTCGCTTGGGCGCTCCGAAGAGGATCGATGAGCTTGCCGCCGCCTTGAAGATGACGAAGGGGAAGTAGACTTCATCAATGCCCGAATCTCCTCCATCCTTGCATCTTGCTCCTCCTTTTGTGCGGAAAGCTTGTTGTCGATGTAGTCCCTTTTCCTCGCTTCGGAGTGACGATTGTCGATGGAGAGGTTCTTGATGCGCTCTCGCAGTCTTGATTGTGCGCCTTGCATTTGTCGTTGTAGATCGAAGATTGACGCATTGGTGATGTAGTTGTTCACGCCATCGTTGTTGTCGAAGACCGGAGATGAAATGCCTTGCGTATCCATCACGCCAAGAGAAAAGTGTGAGTGGTAGAAAGAGAAGAACGAATACCAAATGTACCTTGACCGAAGTTGAAAGTGGATCAATGATCACTCCAATGTGGACAAGGAAATAGCACAATTGGTACCAAATCTTGTCGGTTTTTCTCGCACCTACACAAGTAAGGCTTAAGGTGGAGCTCGGTGAGGATAGAGGCACAAAAATTTGATGTAAAATGTTATCAAGATTCAATAATGTTGAAAGAGATTCACAAATTCGCGAGTGAAATAAGTAGACCAATAGCAATATGGGTGGCACACGGAAACGCACACACGGATAGATAAATGGGGTCGTGCAACCAAGGATGAGCTCAAAATGTGGAATCCATGGAAAACGCTCGTGTTGCACAGCTCAAGAGAGACGCTAGCATGATTGCTCAATAGGCGGATACGACACTTGTGCACAACCTATAAGATGCAAAATGGATAACTTTCTATCCCAAGTATGCTATATATGTATGGTTCCCGGTGTTTCTCACAAGGTGATCCAAAATGTGGTATGATGCTATGGCACTTGCTTACAAGCTTTTTGTTCACTCTTTTTCTTTGCTTAAAAGCTTATTCTCCTTTTTTTATATGGCCACTTTGGGAAATGCACAAACCAAGATAGCGATTGTGTATATGCGGGAACAAACTTGAGGCACACGAGATGGTATGATACCAATATGATATGATATGTATGCAATGTATGGTGTAGATCACTAATGTGCACAAGTAACGTTGTCGGCAATACTCAAATGGCTAGTCTCGATAGGCAAGTAACGCAAAATGGGCTAGGGGTTATCAATGCAATGGCAAGGGAATATACAATGGAGGGATACCACGATACCAAGATGATATGGAGGTTACCGTCCGTGTCGATGATGAGTGACGGTGATCTTGATGAAGATACCAAGATGATGGAGACACGTCCCTAAGTAGCCGAAACACCTTAGGAAACGGAAAAACCGTGAACTCAAAATCTCAAATGCCAAATGGTGGTAGCGGGATGCGGTGGTGGTTGCACTAGGCAATGCAGTAGTGGAGGTTATGGTGGTGGACTATACATGGTGTCGGAGATGAAAGCACGGTCCCTAAGTAGCCGAAACACCTTAGGAGACAAAACTCACAACACAAACAAAATTGGGTTAAGTTAGGGTGGCGGAAGTGTATAGTGGTCAAGCCTATGCGGAAGTGGTGGTGGTGGTTGAAGAAGAAGCAACCGTCCCTAAGTAGCCTAGACACCTTAGGAGACTCAAATCACTCCTCTAGCAACCACTAATGCGATGGGGAACAAAATTGGTTAGGTTGCGGAAGTCGGAGATGGTGTAGCGGATGATGTGGTGAAGCCCTAGGAAAAGATGCCAAAATTGTCAAATTTTATGGAGTCAAAAGATGCTGGTGGTATTTTTGTGTGAAGTAGGATGTCAAGAGCTTCAAAACGAGCTAAAGAACGTCAAAATCGGAGTTCAGATGAATTAGTTATGGCCGAAACAAAAATCAGCTGAAGTCAGTTTTTACAGGTAGCGGACATCCGGAAATGGACGGATGTCCGGTCGCCGGACGTCCGGTCGGGTCGGAAATCCGGTGATTCTGCTCGGGTTAGGGGTTCCGGTCGTCCGGAGGATGACGGACGTCCGGTCGTTCCAGGGGCTCCGGACGTCCGGTAAAGTGACGGTCATCCGGTGGTCAGCGTCAACGCGAGATTTCAGATCCGGGACGGATTTTGGGCGGAATTTGGGGATTTTGCGGTCAAAATTGATGAGATTTCGTGGATGGAAAGTGGGGGAAATTGGGGAAATGCTAGATCCACTCGAAACCAAGCAAATCCATGGATCAAAATCAACAAACTTCCTCAAACCAACAAATCACAAAAAAATTTGGGGCTATTTTTGGTGGGGATTTTCGAATTTGGGGAAGAACACAACAAAATTAGGCTAGAAAACACAACGGGGAGGCTCCAAATTCGTGATAAACCTAAGCTCTGATGCCAGGATGATGTAGGGTGGAACCCTAGATGGCCGATCTTTCACGAAAGGAGCGGATCCCAAAGAGAAACACGAAGAACACGAGGGGGATTCACGAGGGAAAACACGAGAGAATCACTCAAACCAACAAGATTCGATTACACGTGTGCTAGATCCTCAAAACACAAAGAGATACACGATGATCCACGGTCAACAAAGGACGATACAAGTAACCGGTTCTTCTCCTAGAAGGAGGTCTTGATGGGGCCGCCCAAGAGGGGGTCTTGAATCCAAATTGATCTTCTCCGAAGAGGGGCCGCAGTCTCTCTCGAGGAGGAGATCGGGATGGATGAGCGAAGCTCTATCTCGAAGTATGAGCTAAACCAACACTAACCCTAACTAGGAGGATGTGGAGGAGTATATATAGTCTAGGCAAATGAAAGGGTAAGTGGCTTCAGCCCAACACACGGGCGGGCGTACAGGCGTCGGACGTCTGACAGGTATCGGACGTCCGGTGGCTCGTGAGGGTCCGGTCGTCCGGTGCATGTCGGACGTCCGATGTTTTGGCTCTGGACAGGTGGTGTCAGACTTCCGGTCGGTGTCGGTCGTCCGGGCGCTGGAGAGTGTCGGACGTCCGGTGTCTGGCGGTCGTCTGGGCGCTGGGAGTCGTTGGACGTCCGGTGGCTCCGGTCGTCCATAGATTCGGCTCGGGTCCTTAGGGGCCGGACGTCCGGGCTGGGCTGGTCGTCCGGTGGCTGTAGCTTCGCGCAACTTCTTCTCTCGGTCCTTGTACTTGGCGTCCTCGCTAGCTGTTCCATTGGATGTGGTGACTTCGTGGCTTTCCTGCAAGTACCTGATCATGCATAGAACACACGTTGGAGGTAGCAGCATATGTCACATGTAGAAAGTGATGGTTCGGAGAGGAGCGAGTTCACCTTGTGTCCAATGGCGTATGTTCGAGGTCTCGTCATATGTCCACTTAGGGTTTGGAGAGTAGTCGGAGTGTACATGGGGATGAACGTGGGATGCTCCACATCAGCTTCCCACAAGAACGCAAATGGAAGCTTCGACCACGAGCGGATGGACCCTTCAAGGTTCTTGCACGCTACAACGACAACACTTACAAGATCGACCTCCCGCGCAACAAGTACAACGTGAGCGACATCTTCAATGGTGATGAAGATCTCTCTCCCTTCCATGGTGATGAAGATTTTGATCCGAGGACGGATCTTCCCCAAGGGAGGGGAGATGATGCGGAGCATCCCAAGGTCATCCCCATGGACCTACCATCGTCTCATCAAGTGCCTACCGGACCCATGACTCGATCACGTGCAAGAGCTCTTGAAACCGAGGTGACATCTCTCCTCTCACAATTCCACTTCGATGCACATGAAGCAGGGCTACTACCTCATATGGATACTTTGTGCATACTCAGGTACAATGAAGAAGCTAAGGAGCAAGGAGAAGAAGAAGAGGAAGATGGACGAGAAGACGGAGAAGAAGAAGGGCTGCAGGATAAGAAGACGGAGAAGAAGAACACGAGACGACCGGCCAGGACCGGACGTCCGGTGCCTGAAGCGTCAGCCGAGCCCTAGCGAGTGGACGTCCAGTCTAGACCGGACGACCGGTGCCCCTGCACCCGAGGCCAATGAGCGGACGTCCGGTCCGGACCGGACGATCGGCGCACCTGCACCCGGACCAAAGTCAGCGGAAGACCGACATTTTCGGACGTCCGGCACCCCCATCACAGAGCGGAACCAGCGGACGACTGGAGGACAGCGGACGTCCGGCAGCTCCTGAGACACCGGACGACCGGTCCCCAGCGGACGTCCGGTACCTGTCTGCGCACAGTGTTCGGGCCCGAGGCCCATGTACCCCTTCACTTTGTCCCCTTTGCGCTTAGACAATAAATAGACCCCCCATTCATCCTAGGTAGGGTTAGCATTGGTTTAGCTTATTTGTGAGATAAAGCATTGCTCATCCATATCGGATCTACTCCACGAGAGAGACCGCGGCCCATCTACGGAGAAGATCCACCTTGGATTCAAGACCCCTTTACGGGAAGATCCCCTTGTGGATTCAAGACCTCCTCACAGAGAAGAACCGGTTACCGTGTATCGTCCCTAGTTGTCTGTGGATTCGTGTATCGTTCTATGTACTCGAGGATCTAGCCCATGTGTGACTTATTCGTGTCGGTTTAGTGATTTCCTCTTGTGTTTTCCTTCCGTTCTTCCTCGTGTTCTTCGTGATTTCCCCGGAATCCACTACTTTCGTGAAAGATCGGGCAATTAGGGTCTCTACCCTACATCAATGATCTTGCTTTGTGTCCGTGCTTGCGATATGTCATGTGCATTGCCTATGCCTATTATTTACTCACATGACATCATTGCCATGATTTCCTCTAGTGTGTTGCATCTTTGCTCCACTAGTTTGCACGACATGATTGTTATTGCTTCTTGTCATATCTCTCCATATGTTGCCTCTCTCATGCTAGATGATTTTCCATGTATTGACTGCAACCATGATTTTAGTCTTGCTAATGAGATTGCCCCCATAGCATTCCCACATATGATTGGAGATTTTGACATATTTTTCGTGAAGCATGCTTGTCTTACCTCTTTGCATCATATACCTAGTGCCATGAATATAGCCATTGTTGCCTCATATTATTCATGCACTTGTGCTTCTAATGGTTATGTGCAAGAGAAGAGAACCATCATGATGGATGATGTGTTTATCTACCATGCTCATATGTTCTTTGCCTTGTTTTGTGCATGTGTAGGAAACTTGGACCTCGTGTCAACTTCCACATCACGTGAGTTGACCATTCGAGCTCTTGAGAGCGAACCACCTCCCACCATGACGATTCTACATCGCACTTACTTGTACTTCAGCATTGTGAAGGACGCACAAGGGCATGCTTTCAAGGTGATATCCTTCTCTTTTGAGAACCCCCAAACCATGAGCATGCATATTGTGGATCATACTACTTGTGTTGCTTGCACCATAAGACTTATTTGTCATCTTGGACCCCTTGCTTGCGCACATGATAGAGATCTTGCTTCAACTTGTCATTTTCACAACTCCATGCATCATGATATATATGCCTTGTGTGTTGCATCCAATTCTTGGATTACTTGCTCCTATCACATATTTGGTTGCAACAATGTCATCACTTCACGTATGCCATGTCCCATTGATTACTACATTCTTGCCTTGATTGCCTCACACAAGATGAACAATTTCTCTTTCTATTGTGTTGAGTGCCACACGATATTCACTACACCCCATGCACATTATGCTTGCATTGTCTTGCACTTGACCCATGTGTTTAGACACTTCATTTCTTTTGGTGTTGTGAATGATTCATATGCCTACCATAGACCTTTCAGTGAGCGCTTTGCCCATGTTTGCTATGATCTTGAGGTAGATGCTTATTCACTTATCCAACATATCTGCATCACTACCTCACATTTACATGCTTGTCCCCATGATATCTTTGCTTGTGCTCAATTTATGTGCTTATATGCCATGTCACAATCCTTTGTCACACCATATGCTTTGCATGATGACCACACTTGTTTGGTGAATAACCTCTTGAATGCTTGGTTTTGCACTAACGCTAACCACATTTGTTTTTCCAAGTGTTTGTTGTCCTTACTCCTTTTGAAGGAATCACAAGACGGTGAGACATTGGAGAGTGCCCATTTCGAGCTTCAAGATGACAAGTACTTGGTGAACGACCACTTCTACACGGCGAAGCCATCTCTTTCCCATGGTGATTTGGTTTTTGATTAGAGGTCGGATCTTTCCCAGCGGAGGGGAGATGATGCGGAGCATCCTATGGACGTCACCATCTCAAGTGATGTAGGGTAGGAACCCTAGGGGTTCCATGTCATGTGATGTAAGTGCATCTTGTGCCACCCCTAGTTGGTTTTGGAGTATTGACGACAAACCTAGTTGAGGGACTAATGTGTTTGTGAGAATTGCAGGATAACACAGGTAGAACTCCCACATTGATTCGGTTTTCCTACCAGAGATGACCCCTAAAAATGTATGAAGACATTGAAGTCAAAGGTGTTATATGAAGATATTCACATTGAAGACTATGACAAGAGAAGACACCACATGAAGCCTATGGAGCTCGAAGACTTAGATCTTTCGTAGTTCTTTTTTTTCTGTGTTGAGTCATAGGAACCACCATACTGTTAAGTGGAGTCCAAGAGAACCAGTCAGAATGACTGAAATGATGCTTAAACAAAACCTATGTCTTCGAGTGCAGACTATAAGAGTGAATCTTGTCCAGAGTCGGACAAGTCAACTTTGCTTGTAGCTCAAGTAAAGTTGCCGTGTGAGTTTGAAATCTGACCGTTGGAACACCTGTCAGTTCCTTAGTGACACAGGGTCATTTCGGACAAATCAGGTCGGGTTGCCAAGTGGCTATAAATAGCCCACCCACTACAACCATAAATGGTTGGCTGCTCAGATTCAGAGTACGGCTTTTGTCGTTTGAGAGCAACCCACCTCGAAGCCTTTGAGAGAGAATTCTTTGCGAGGATAAAGCCCTAACCACCCAGAGCCAAAGAGAATTAGGCATCACTTAAGTCTTCTTGTCTGTGTGATCTGAAGACTTATTACACTTGAGGACTGTGCATCCTCCAGCCGGTTAGGCGTCGCGTTCTGAGCATCCAAGAGACATTGTGGATTGCCGGTGAACGAAGTCTGTGAAGGTTTGGGAGTCTACCTTGAAGACTTACCAGAGTGATTGGGCGAGGTCTGTGTGACCTTAGCTCAAGGGGAATACGGTGAGGACTGGGTGTCCTGAGCTGCGTGTTCAGGACTGGGTGTCCGGAACTGTGTGTCCTAAGGTTTAAATACCTAGCCACCCTAACCAGACGTACAGTTGTCACAGCAACTAGAACTGGTCCAACAAATCATTGTCTTTAGCGAGTCACTGGTTTCATCTTCCCTTCCCTTTACTTACTGTTACTCCTTGTGAAGTCATTGTATGTTCGCACTATCTTTTGTCTTCACTGAGTGACTGCGTGTTCTGTGTGGCTTCACAATATCTTCCTACCTGATCCTTACTACATTGCTGCTATTAGTCATTGTGCTTTCACTCTATTGAATACTTGACTATGGCTTGCCTAGTGTACCTTCTGCTGCAGGGTAATAGGTTTATTTCTATAGTTTGTCTTCATAACTTCCACGTTTTGAAGACTTTCATAAAAATCGCCTATTCACCCCCCCTCTGGTCGATATAATGCACTTTCAATTGGTATTAGAGCAAGGTGCTCCCTTGTTCTGTGTGATTCGGTTTAACCACCTGGAGTTTTAGCTATGTCGACTGCAGGGATAATTAAAGTCTCCGCTGTGTGCCCCGTCTTCGATGGAACTGAATATACCTACTAGAAGAATAAGATGCGCATGCATCTTGAAGCCATTGATGTCGACCTATGGTATGTCGACATGAACGGTGTTCCCAAGGCTGGAGAAGGTGTCACTGCTGCTGGTGTCAAGAAGTTCGTTCAACTAGACTCTACTGCCAAGAATATCATCTGTGGTCATCTGACCAAATCATAGTATGGCCGTGTGAGTGCTTTGGAAACATCTAAGCTGGTCTGGGACTGGCTCTCCAAGGTCAATGAAGGCTTCTCAACCCAGAGAGATCAGAGAATCAGTGTCCTTCGCAACCTCTTCAACCGCTTCAAACGAAATGACAATGAGAATGTCCAGCTCACATTTGACCGACTCACTCACATCACAAATGAGCTTCAGGCCCTCGGCACTACTGAGATCACCAAACATGAAGTCGTCAAGACACTACAGAGATCACTTGACAGTTTGTTTGACACCCTAGCCCTGATGATTCAAGAACGTCCTGATTTCAAGACATTCGAGCCGTCTGACATACTTGAGAGGTTCAACACACATGAGTTTCAGCTTTCTGAGAAAAGAGATATCTACGGTCCAAACTATGGGTGAACTCGTGCCTTGAAGGCAAGAGCTGTCTCATCATCTGAAGAAGAATCTGACAACAGTTCTGATGATCCTGAAGACATTGGAACGGAACTTGCTATGCTTGTCAAGAAGTTCCAAAAATTCACCAAGAAGAAAGGCTTCAGAAAGTCTTCCCGATCAAGCTCAAGGAATGATGAAGTTTCTGCTCACGACTACAAGAACAAGAAGAAAACATGTCACAAGTGCAAGAAACCTGGCCACTTCATCTCTGAGTGTCCACAGTGGGACAATGAGAACAACAACAAGAAGAAGAGCAAGGAATATGACTCTGACGACAAGAAGAAGAAGAAATACTCAAAGTCTTCTTCCAAGTCTTCCTCAAAGTCTTCATCACACAAGAAGAGCTCATCTGGCAAGGCACGTGCGTTTGTTGGCAAGGAAATGGATTCAGAGGAGGAGTCCCCTTCTGAGGAGGCAGAGGTGGAGTCTGAGGAGGAGTCCGATTCAGGCGTCGCAAGTCTGGCTACAGCACACGTTGCCAAGTCCATCTTCAACACTGAAGACAATGACTTCATCACCGACACCGATGCAAATGACAAGGACTACTCCGCTTCTACCTACTGCTTCATGGCACGCGGTGCCAAAGTAAACACACGCACTACTCACTATCAAACATCTAGTGACGATGACTCTGATTGTGGTTCAAAACCCAGCTACAAAACACTTGCTAAAATTGCAACTGAACAACAGAAAGCTATGGAACATATTCAAAAACTGTTAGACAGAAGCGATGATCTGTTAGGTGCTGAAATGACTCGATCTGAATCCTTAATTGAAGACATAAAAAAATCTTCACGTTAAGTATGTGGAACTTGAAAGTCATCATGAAACTCTCTCAACAACTCATGAAAAGCTTTCCTATGATTATCTTCAAAGGAAGCAAGATCTTGATAAATTGAGAGTGGCTCATGAAGATCTTCAAAAGGAAAACGAGTCACTTCGCGCCAAACAGATCAGTTCCGCTCAGGAAGGATTTGAACCACCATGTCTTAAATGCATTGAGCGTGATAATGCCACTTCTGTTGCTGAATGTTCTACTGCTACTACTATTGCAATATCTTCAACTGTTGATGTGGTAACTAACCCCTCTGCTGAGGATACCACTGCTATCGCTGATGAGAATGCTAGGTTGAAGACATTGCTTGAAACAGGGATGTACAAAAGTCTTAAAGGGCATCAGACACTATGTGATGTCCTCAAAAAGCAGATTCTGAACCGAAACCAAAGGAAAAAGGGTGTTGGGTTCATAAGGAAAATGAATGCTGATGGCTCTTACTGGAAACCTGAGCAGTACCCCAAAACCACGTGGGTTGCTTCAAAGGAACCTTCAGCAGATCCATCCAATCTATCTGGCTTCACTTGTGCTAACCCCATTATCATTGATGAATCCCTTGATGCAAACTATAAACTGTTTAAGAATCAGAATTGTGAAGTGTTTGCCAGGTACATTGGTACTAACTGCAGGAATGGACCGCCTATGAAGAAGATCTGGGTTCCGAAAAGGTGTCTAGAGAATCTTCCTGTGAATGTCATCATGACACCTCACGTGAAGAAGACAAACCTCAGACCAAAGGCTTCATACGGTCCAAAGGCTTCATACAGACAGAGGACTCACCTGAGTCGCACTAACGCAAATGTTTTGCAGGGAAACCATACTCAGGCATATGAATATGAGAACGATTTATCAAACCGCCATGTTCATAAGACCAAGAACTATTCTACTTATTCTTATGAGTACTATTGTCTGCTTGCAAGACTATTTGCTAGGGCTCCAAAGCCAAAGTTCTCAGATGTTGCACTTAGACTTATTACTTCTAAGCCACCCTTGAAGATGTGGGTGGCTAAGAAAGCTTAACTCTCTTTTGCAGGGAAAGGTCTCCAGCAGAAAACCAAAATCGTCTGACGCTATTGCTGGGGACCTTAAACATCTTGTAGGGCACAAGATCAAATGCCCGAATGGTCTTACTATGTACTTCGTTCCTGAATCGCTTGCCACTCTCCCATTAGTCCTAATCTGGATCTAAGCTTTCATAACCCACTGGTTCGTCAAATGTTTTTGCTTCACAATGCTCTTTGTGAAGCCTATCCCCCTAACTGCACTGTAGGGTACGACACCAGCATCTTCAGAATGGATTATTGATAGTGGGTGTACAAATCACATGACTGGCAAAAGAAGCCTTCTTATGGACTCAACCTTACATCCATCCGACAAGAGCCACATCACATTTGCTGACACTGGTAAAAGTAAGGTATTGGGTCTAGGTAGAGTTGCAATCTCAAGGGATCAACACATGGATAAAGTCATGCTTGTTGAATCCCTTGGCTTTAACTTAATGTCTGTCTCAATGCTTTGCGATTTAAACATGATCGTAATATTTGGAAAATATCATTGCCTTGTTCTAATTGAATCTGACAAGTCTCTAGTATTTGAAGGGTATCGAAAAGATGATTTGTACGTGGTAGATTTCTCAGCAGGACCACAACTTGCAGTATGTCTTCTAGCAAAAGCTTCAGAATGCTAGCTCTGGCATTGGAGGCTTGGGCATGCTGGCATGAGGAACCTCCACACCCTGGCAAAGAAGAAGCATGTCATAGGCATCGAGGGCATCAAGTTCAAGAAAGATCACTTATGCGGTGCCTGTGAGGCAGGAAAGATGACCAGGGCCAAACATCCCTCGAAGACAATCATGACCACTACTCGACCCTTCGAACTACTTCACATGGATCTTTTCGGTCCCACTCATTACTCAACTCTTACTACTACTGCTTGTCTCTATGGCTTTGTCATTGTTGATGATTATTCTAGATATACTTGGGTGCACATAATCCTTTACAAGACTGAAGTGCAGGATGTCTTCAGACGCTTCGCCAATCGAGCAATGAACAACTATGGCGCCAAGATAAAGCATATCAGAAGTGACAATGGCACTAAATTCAAGAACACTGGCCTTGATACATATCTTGATACCTTGGGCATCACACATGAATTCTCGGCCCTGTACACACCATAGTAGAATGGTGTCGTCGAACGCAAGAACAGAACACTCATTGAGATGGCCAGAACGATGCTAGATGAATACAAGACTCCAAGAAAATTCCGGCCTGAAGCCATTGATACTACATGCCATACAATCAATCGTGTTTATCTTCACAAGCTTCTGAACAAGACATCTTATGAGCTCCTTACTGGCAAGAAGCCAAATGTCAGTTACTTCAGAGTATTTGGCACCAGGTGCTGGATTAAGGACCCACATCACACCTCAAAGTTTGCACCAAAAGCACATGAGGGTTTTATGCTTGGATATGGAAAGGATTCGCACTCCTACAGAGTCTTCAATCTCTTTCATTACAAAGTGGTTGAAACAGTGGATGTGCGGTTCGATGAGACCAACGGTTCACAAAGAGAGCAACTGCCAAATGTGCTAGATGAAGTTCCATCCAGTGAATCAATCAAGCTAATGGGAACTGGAGAAATTATACCTTCTGAAGCTCATCCTGAAGAAGAACTTATCATCTCAGCACCTGATCAACATGAAGACAATGCTCAGCCTGAAGACATTCCTTCTAACAACGACAATGATCAGCAAGAGAAAAATCTTGGCCCTGTACATCCTCGTGTTGCCAATGAAGTGCAGATTGAAAGAATAATTGATAACATCAATGCACCCGGTCCACTCACTCGTTCAAGGGCAACTCAGCTAGCAAATTTCTGTGGGCACTTCGCATTCGTCTCAATAACAGAACCCAAGAAAGTTGAAGAAGCCTTCATGGAACCTGAATGGATTCAAGGTATGCAAGAAGAGCTTCAATAGTTTGAGCTGAATAATTTATGGGAACTGGTTAAGCGCCCTGATCCACGGAAGCACAATATAATAGGCACCAAATGGATATACCGCAACAAGCAAGATGAGCATGGTCAAGTTGTCAGAAACAAAGCTCGTCTTGTTGCTCAAGGATATACTCAAGTGGAAGGCATTGACTTCGATGAAACATTTGCTCCTGTGGCTAGACTTGAAGCCATACGCATACTGCTGGCCTATGCAAATCATCACAACATACTTCTTTATCAAATGGATGTGAAGAATGCCTTCCTCAATGGCAAGATTGAAGAAGAAGTTCCAAAACATCCTGACATGGTATACAAACTCAACAAGGCACTATATGGCCTCAAACAAGCCCCTCGGGCCTGGTATGACACACTCAAATACTTCCTGAAGAGCAAAGGCTTCATACCTGGTTCTCTCGACCCCACTCTCTTCACGAAGACATATGATGGTGAACTGTTTGTGTGCCAAATATATGTGGATGACATTATCTTCGGCTGCACCAATCAGAAGTACAGTGAAGAGTTTGGATATATGATGCAAGAGCAATATCAAATGTCTATGATGGGAGAGCTGAAGTTCTTTCTCGGTCTTCAAATACGACAGCAACGCAACAACATCTTCATATCTCAAGAGAAGTATCTCAAAGATTGCCTAAAGAAGTTCGGTATGCAAGACTGCAAAGGCTTCACGACGCCAATGCTAGCCAAGCATCATCTGGGTCCTGACGACAATGGTAAAGAGTTCGATCAAAAGGTATACCTCTCCATGATTGGTTCTTTACTTTATCTATGTGCATCTAGGCCAGATATTATGCTTAGTGTTTGCATGTGTGCTCGATTTCAAGTGGCACCAAAGGAGTCGCATCACTTAGCTGTGAAGCGAATTCTTCGATATTTGGCTCACACCCCAACTCTAGGATTATGGTATCCAAAGGGCTCAGAGCTTGATCTGGTTGGATTATTGGATGGTGATTATGCTGGTGATAAAGTTGATCGCAAGTCTACATCAGACACATGTCACTTTCTGGGACGATCACTTGTATGTTGGTCTTCAAAGAAGCAGAACTGTGTATCTCTCTCCACTGCTAAATCTGAATACATTGCTGCTGGATCTTGCTGCACTCAGCTTCTGTGGATGAAGCAAAGGATTAAGGACTATGGCATTCATCTGAAGCAAGTGCCACTCTACTGCGACAACGAAAGCGCCATCAAGATTGCCAACAACCCAGTTCAGCACTCGAAGACAAAGCACATTGAAATTCGTCATCACTTTCTCAGAGATCGTGTTGTGAAGGAAGATATTGATATCATACACGTCAACACTGAAGAGCAATTGGCAGATATCTTCACCAAGCCCTCGGATGAGAAGAGATTTTGCAAGTTATGGTGTGAGCTAAATATCCTGGAATCCTCAAATGTCCTGTGATCAGGCACACATCCTAACCCTTATGCATATTGATGACTTAGATGTGCAACACACGAAGTAAAGTATATCTTGAATCAATGAAGACATACATTCTAAGTGTGAATACATTAATGTGGAATTTGACTCCGGAGCGCCACGATAACTGTGCGCCGTGTCTGGGTCTAATACTTCCTATACGGTGGGTAACGCCACCACCAAATGTTCTGTTTGAAGTGTTTCACTCATGGCGTTACATTTGCTATGTCTTCACATTTGGTTTGGCTTCAATCTCAACATGTATTCATGATTATCTTCACTATGTTGATTATATATATATATATATATATATATATATACTAGTGTTCTGTCCTCTACAACATTCACTTATAGCTATGTCTTCTTGTTGAATCTTTTGAACTAAGTGAATGTGATCGGACCCTAACCTCTCTATGCTTTCTATCTCAAATTCTATCTCTCCAAATCATATGCGTTCTATTGAAAATGTCGAATGTCTTCTCTGCGTCCTTGTCAGCAGAAGATACAAAGACAACCATTAAGTCCATTTTCAATGCTCATTCCTCCACATGAAACCCGGAGAAGTGGGAACGACCACCTGACAATCCAGGCGTGCGTGGGACGTGGAACAAACCCCAAAATTCCGCATAATGGCCACGTGTTCCTCAGATGCGAATCGCCAGGGGCACCTGTGTAATAACGCAGTGCCGCCCCTGTACCTATAAATACACATTTCACGGCGGTCATTATCTCTTCTTCCACTCTCGCACGAACCCTAGCGCCACTGCTAGCCCTCGACGACGCCGGCGACGAAGCGCTTCGCTGCCGCAACCTCTCTGACGCTGTCTTCACGCCGACCGCGGACATCGTCCTCTCCGCCGTCGCCGTAGGTGTCCTCTGTCGCCAAGTTAGGGCACGGAAGATCGAACTGCTCGGCCTCATCTTCCACTCCGTCTAGCAGTTCTTAGTGTGGTAAATAAAACTTCCTTTTTACGACACTGTTGATCCTATGGCTTTGTCACCTTCTACCACAAGCAGTTTCTATTCAACAAGTTAGATCTCTCTCATACTGCATCTCATAACATGCCTAGTATATTCACTTATGCTTCACAAAGTAGTTAGATTCCTCACTTGTACTGATCTCTAGATTCGTACAAATCTGGAACCAACTCCTTATCTATGAGTGAATGTCTTTGCACGATGAGGTCAATGTCTTCTAAACTGATTTATCTTCAAAATCTTCTGAGAATGCATATGACCTCTTCCCCTTCCCTCGCACCTTAATGCTGTCACAGGTACATGTCCGTGGGAGAATCCTTTGGTTCTCATAGTCTGCATTCATTTGTAGAATTCTTACAGCATCACATAAATTCTCCCGAAGCCAGTTCCTGCTTGTCCAGCAAGCGAAAACCTTTCAAGCCTTTGAACGTGTTGAAGCCTTTTAGTTTAAAGTTCATGGCTTTAGAGAAATCAGCAAGGAAGGGTGGCAGAAAGCGTCGTGAAGAAACATCTAGAGATCTGCCAGATGACCTCTCAGAACTATACAAGACATATCCTGAAGAGGATTACAATCAGCGCAAGACCCGAATCCAATGGATTCGAAGATATTGGGCAGAACAATGGTTCAAATACCGATTTGTAACCCAGGAATATGCTGAGAAAAATGCCATCAAGAGACCGTGGGGAGACATCCTATACAAGAATCTTTAACCCAGGTCTAGAGATGAAGCCATTGAACAAGGCTTCTATCCCTGCATGGTCCGTGGGCCACAACCTGTTGATGCACACCCACCGTCACTACTATGGTGTCGTGACGACACTCTATTCAAGCGCAACTTCCAGTTTGCCCAGAACTCAGTGAAGCAAAACAAGAAGACATTGGGACTAGACTTCAACCCTGGTCCCTCAGCTCCAAGGGCTGATGGCACATGAGATGCAGAACCCAATGTCATCGGTCCTTTCTACAACCTTGAAGGCCTCATCACCCATATCTTAGTTCAAGGGACTGCAGTGAATGAGCCTGCAGCTGACGCTGAATCAGATGAAGCGCCTGCAGTGCCGAAGCCAAAGAAGTTGAAGAAGCCTAAAGCTTCAAAGCCTGCTCCTTCACCAAAAATCTCACGGGCGAAGCCACTGGCAACTGCACCTCCTGAAGACAGTGTGTAGTCTGAAGATTTATCATGCATCTCCATGCCCCAGAAGGTCAAGATGCCTCTGCCACACACCGGCCAAGAGCTCACAGCTGTTGTCATTCTGCGCAATGATGCCATTGATCTGTCAAGTGATGAAGATCTTGCAGATGACGCTCTTGAGCAACTCATCAAGAGCAAAGAAGAAGCAGAAATCTTCAATGATCTGGCTCTCTTTGATGTGACAATCATCCACAACTTCATTGATGAGTGGTTTGACACGCCAAACATCAGCTTCGAAGATCTGCAGCTACCCATTGGCCTCAGTGTCGCCTTCCATGGCGCCATTGCTTCAGAACTAGCTATCGCCTAGCGCATTGTTGAACTGAAGCAGAAGATTGACTTTGAAAAGGCACGGTTCAAGAAGCATATGGCCAAGCTCAGCGTGCAAGAAGTGAAGAACTTCAAGATTATGCTGCACGAGCTCAAGGAAGCCTTTCTCAAGAAACGTGCAGAAGCTCAGGGTTCGCATGAGCGCATGAAGGTTCTGGCTCACAGATGTGTGCAAGCCTACAATCAGGCTGAGAAGCACAAGGCCCTTGGGCGTCCTGGCATCGACCCCAGGATGGCCGCAAAGAAGATGAAGAAGCCCGCTGCGGCTGAACCTGATGCACCAAGGCAGGAAGCAGATCCCATTGTCTTCACAACTAGCATGACTGTCTCGAAGCCAAAAAGCCGGTCAACCGCTTCAGAGCTCAAGAAGACGAGGACTGCTGAGGCTGAAGCCAGGAAGAGGAAACATCCTGAAGCCTCTCCTATTGCCCCCTCCAAGAAGAAGAGGAAGACCAAGAAATATCGGGCTGCTCCCACAGAGCCTTTGATAGTTGAACCCATTTCCATGGTTCGTCCTGACGCTGAACGCCAACTGACAATCCATGAGCCTGCTTTCATAGAGGTTCATGAAGCCGAAGACTTTCCAACAGTTGATCCCATCGCTGCTGAAGACATTGGTCAACATGACCATGCAGAAGATGGTGCAGTCCTTCCTCAGCTCGAGAATAGCGAACTCATCAGCATTGGTCGTCCACTGACGCCAATTGCACAGGATGCTTCATGGGCCGATTGCCCACAAGAGGAAGAAGACTTTGAGGCCCAGCCAACAGCAACTCCATAGGCGTCACCCGCGTTGCGCAGGCTTCGCAAAGGTCCAAGGCCTCAAGTCTCTGCTGAAGACAATCCGGCTGCATCAGCCGCGGAAGAAGAAGTCCCACAAGTTGCCACTCCCCTGTCCCACCAAGAAGCAGTTCTCGAGGAGAACGTGATCGTGACTGACCCTCCAGCTCGTCAAGTGGAGGTTGAAAATCTTGAGGCTGCCACCACCACCACCAATGAAGCCACTGACGCTGTCATGGCTGAAGCTAATGTGGAGCCCTCCCCAATGGAAGAAGAAGTCAGCGAAGCCACTGATCCCGCCACTTCTGTTCCTGAGTCTGCTACCGGTCCCCAGTTCGACTATCATGTTGAGCACAGGCCTCAGGTATAGAAGCCAATCCCAAGATTGCCAAGGTTCCCAGGTCCTGCATCAGCACCTGGCTCCTTCAATATCAATGGCTTGAGAGCAGACAACACATTCTTCAATAGCTCCAGGAACCCCTACTCAAGGGAAAGGATATCATCTGATCAGTTCTGGAGCTATCCGCAGTGAAGCTATTACTCCTGCATTCTATACAATCAAGATCGCATCTTCCCCCACAAGCGCCTTGACATTGTAGCTATAGCTGGTCTGCCCTGTCTGGAAGAAGCTCTCGATTGCTTCAAAGAAGTTGGATTGCTACCATTCGTCACTGACCAAGAGCATTGGAATGAAGAGTTGCTGCTCCAATTCTATGCCACACTTCACATCCGCGGGTATAGCAGAGATCCGAAGACTTGGGTCCTGGAGTGGATGACAGGAAACGTTCATCATGAAGCCAAAGCCTTTGACATCATTGAGCTCACTGGTTTGCCCACTCCTGGCGATCTCTACGAGCATGGCTGTCAGCTTCATAATGAAGCTATTGAGAGCATCTTTCAGAAGACTGAACCTAATATGAGTCAGATGCTCAGTATGATGAAGCCATTGCCCCAAGATGCTGCTTATCCCACGGAGTTCTTCGTTGAAGACCTTGAGTATCTGCCAAGAACCATTTATCACATCATAAGGCGAACTCTCTAGCCAATCAAAGGACACTCTCCACATGCCAAGCTTGAAGGTGCAATGAAGACTTTGGTCTTCTATATTCTTCATGGAAAATGCTTCAATGCATAGAACTTCTTCATTCGCCAACTTGCTGCATCAGGCTCTGATCTGTTTGGCTTGAAGTTCTACGCCCCATGGGTCATGCGGCTGATCAAACTTCACTCCACTATCTCATATCAGCCATCTGCTCGCAATCATCGGATTTTTCTGCCTAATGTGGATATGTCGATTGCAGCCATCTATCCTGAGCCTGCCAAGGAACCCCTAAGTCTTCAGAATGCAGAGCATCAGAGTTTTTCTTAGAACATTGAAGGAGTTGAAGCAGTCGCTTGTGTGTATCCTTTGGCTGGCACTACACGTGCACCGCGTCCTGCTCCCACTGAAGCCACTAACAGTACAACTGCTCCACGACCCAAGAAGCGCACTCGTGTTCTCAACGATCGAGAGCTTCTTGTGGCTCTTCATCAGAAACAGGATAGGCATCATGACTGGCTGAAGCGTCAGATGCAAAGCGTCTTGGTGGATGTTAATCGCATTCGCAATCTTGCCACCAATAATGCTTTTGTTGCCCATGAAACCTCTCGCCGCACATGGAAAGGGCTAACGCTGATGTGTTCTGAAGATGATCTTCAAGAGGATGGCTTCACTGAGCGATTCAAGTTTGACTCCACACCTCCTCGAAGGGCAGTGCTGCGACGAACTCCATCCCTTGAAGACTCTGAGTTCTCTTCCTCTGCTGCAACTGTGACTGCCAGAGTGATCGAGGATGAAGCCGATGCTACTTCACCGCCACCTCCTTCAGCATGCTTCGACTCTGCTCCAAGCTCTTCAGCACCGCCAAACACCACCAACGACCCTGCTTCTTCACCTACTCCTCATGGGAACGAGTTGATGCTCTATGTCTTCAAACCTTTTTGGTCCTTACTGACAAAAGGGGGAGAAGCATATGAGGTTGATAGTCTTCAAGCGGGTCTATATGGGCGGGTGCTTTATATTTTGCTTCGTGCTTACAACTCTCGTTTTGCTACATTTGGTCCTTTGAGTTGTAACACTTAAACTCGATGGTCGTTTGCTACTTATCTACCACCTTGTGTTGCGATGATAAATTCCGCATGTGCGATGATAAATTCCGCACATAGATCATTCTGCAGACGTCCATTTTCCATTATGCATGTCATTATCTTCATATACTTTCACACGCATAG
This sequence comes from Triticum dicoccoides, assembly GCF_002162155.2. Classification (NCBI taxonomy): domain Eukaryota; kingdom Viridiplantae; phylum Streptophyta; class Magnoliopsida; order Poales; family Poaceae; genus Triticum; species Triticum dicoccoides. The sequence continues at coordinate 182,996,693 of NC_041380.1, read as the reverse complement.
TGGATTGTCATCATAAGTTGAAGTGGATCTCCACAAGTACAACCTGCCATGTGAATTTGCATTCCAAAAGCAAATTACTTAGATGCATATCTTCAGGGGGAGCCCTTGCAACTTATGAAAACAATTCCTTATCCTTTACAATTTCACAGATTATATTCCCCTTGAAAACTTCAACTAGTTTGTCATCAATCACCAAAAAGGGGGAGATTGTAAGTGCATCTAGTGCCACCCCGAGTTGGTTTTGGAGTATTGACGACAAACCTAGTTGAGGGACTAATGTGTTTGTGAGAATTGCACGATAACACAGGTAGAAGTCCCTCATAGATTCGGTTTTCCTACCAGAGATGACTCCTAAAAATGTATGAAGACATTGAAGTCAAAGGTGGTATATGAAGATATTCACATTGAAGACAATGAGAAGAGAAGACACCACATGAAGCCTATGGAGCTCGAAGACCTAGATCTTTCGTAGTTCTTTTTCTTCTGTGTTGAGTCATAGGAACCACCGTACTGTTAAGTGGGGTCCAAGAGAACCAGTCAGAATGACTGAAGTGATGCTTAAACAAAACCTATGTCTTTGAGTGAAGACTATGAGAGCGAATCTTGTCCAGAGTCGGACAAGTCAGCTTTGCTTATAGCTCAAGGAAAGTTGCCGTGTGAGTTTGAAATCTGACCGTTGGAACACGTGTCAGTTCCTTAGTGATAGAGGGTCATTTCGGACAAATCAGGTCGGGTTGCCAAGTGGCTATAAATAGCCCACCCACTACAACCATAAATGGTTGGCTGCTCAGATTCAGAGTACGGCTTTTGTCGTTTGAGAGCAACCCACCTCGAAGCCTTTGAGAGAGAATTCCTTGCGAGGATAAAGCCCTAACCACCCAGAGCCAAAGAGAATTAGGCATCACTTAAGTCTTCTTGTCTGTGTGATCTGAAGACTTATTACACTTGAGGACTGTGCATCCTCCAGCCGGTTAGGCGTCGCGTTCTGAGCATTCAAGAGACATTGTGGATTGCCGGTGAATGAAGTCTGTGAAGGTTTGGGAGTCTACCTTGAAGACTTACCAGAGTGATTGGGCGAGGTCTGTGTGACCTTAGCTCAAGGGGAATATGGTGAGGACTGGGTGTCCTGAGCTGCGTGTTCAGGACTGGGTGTCCGGGACTGTGTGTCCTAAGGTTTAAATACCTAGCCGCCCTAACCAGACGTACAGTTGTCACAGCAACTGGAACTGGTCCAACAAATCATTGTCTTCAGCGAGTCACTGGTTTCATCTTCCCTTCCCTTTACTTACTGTTACTCCTTGTGAAGTCGTTGTATGTTCGCACTATCTTTTGTCTTCACTGAGTGACTGTGTCTTCTGTGTGGCTTCACAATATCTTCCTACCTGATCCTTACTACATTGCTGCTATTAGTCATTGTGCTTTCACTCTATTGAATACTTGACTATGGCTTGCCTAGTGTAGTCTACCTTCCGTTGTAGGGTAATAGGTTTATTTCTATCATTTGTCTTCATAACTTCCACGTTTTGAAGACTTTCATAAAAATCGCCTATTCACCCCCCTCTAGTCGATATAACGCACTTTCAGCTTGGTTTTGCACTAACGCTAACCACATTTGTTTTTCCAAGTGTTTGTTGTCCTTACTCCTTTTGAAGGAATCACAAGACGGTGAGACATTGGAGAGTGCCCATTTCGAGCTTCAAGATGACAAGTACTTGGTGAACGACCACTTCTACACGGCAAAGCCATCTCTTTCCCATGGTGATTTGGTTTTTGATCCGAAGTCGAATCTTACCCAATGGAGGGGAGATGATACGGAGCATCCTATGGACGTCACCATGTCAAGTGATGTAGGGTAGGAACCCTAGGGGCCGATCTTTCATGAAAGGAGCCGATCCCGTCCAAGAACGCGAAGAACACAAGGGGGAAACGAGGCAAAACACAAGAGGAAACACGAGAGAATCACTCAACCAACAAGAAGAGATCACACATGCGCTAGATTGATGAACACAAAGGTGAGATGCAAGATCCAAAGTCAACAATGGACAATACAAAGGTAGCCGGTCTTCTCCGTGAGGAGGTCTTGATGTTCTTCTCCAAAAGGAGGTCTTCAATCCAAACGGATCTTCTCCGAAGAGGCCGCGGTCTCTCACCAGGAGTAGATTCGATGTGGATGAGCGAAGCTCTATCTCTAAGTATGAGCTAAACCAACGCTAACCCTCAAATGGTGGAGGTGGAGGAGTATATTTAGTCTAGGGCCACGAAGGGGTAAGCGAGGGCGAAGGGATACATGGGCTCGGCCCGATACACTATGCACAGACAGGTGTCGGACGCCCAACGCGTACCGGATGTCCGATGGCTCACGAGGGTCCGGTCGTCCGGTACTTGCCGGACGTCCGACGTTTTGGCTCGGTTGACGTGGCGCCGGATTTCCGGAGACGGTCGGACATCCGGTCGCTGGACTGTGTCGAACGTCCGGGACTTGTCGGACATCCGCTCGTTTGGCTTGGGTGCGGGATTGCCGGTCGTCCGGTCCGGGCCGGTCGTCCGGTGGGTCTTCAGGCGTTGAACGTCCGGTCCTGACAGGTCGTCTGGCGGCTGGAGCTTCTTCCATAGCTCTTCTTCTCGTTCCTCGCGCTTAGTGTCCTCGCCTTCTTGTCCATGGTCTTCCTCTTGGTTCCTGGTCATTCATAGCACACATGTTTGAGGTAGTAGCCATGTCTCACGTATGGAAAGTGATGGTTCGAAGAGGAGCGAGTTCACCTTGTGTCCAATGGTGTATAGATGAGGTCTCGTCTTATGTTCTCTTAGGGCTTGGAGAGTAGTCGCAGTGTACATGGGGATGAACCTGGGATCCTCTGCATCATCTCCCCCCCCCCTTGGGAAAGATCCAACCTCGAATCGTGATCCTCATCACCATGGAAACGATAGTCGTGGACGGACTTGTAGTTGGACGGAGTTGAATGCATGGTGCAACCCAAGTACTCGAAGGTGTCAATGCTCGATGTCGTGGCATGAGTGGAGGTCCGAAGGTGCATCCAATAAGTCCGAGCGCTCCTCAACTTGAAGATCCATGGGTTCCATCTCCAATGTCGGTCCTCCATCCAATAGATGTAACATGTAGACAAGAAAACGGAAACAACAATGAAATAGTGACCCATCCAATATGCGTATTTGAGGATGGCTCAAAGGGAAGGAGTTCACCTTTAGCATATTATCGCAAATGTTGGTGTTGCACAACGTGTATGCCTTCAAATGACCAAATTGTGTCATGACGGTATCGCCTTGTAAATCCTTCAACATGAAAGAACATGACAAACACTCAGAAAAACAAATGAGGTTAGCGGAAAACCTATCATTCGTGCGGTAAAATACCCAACAAGTGGATGCATCATGCTCATCATAAGAAAGGACAAGGGAGCATTTCATAGTATGGAGGCATATGATGTGAGAACAAGCAAATAGAATAGGCGCAAGCAAGCAATCATGCATCACAAGTAAGGTGTCCAAGTCTCCATGATCAATAAGCATAGATGCAACAATTGGAGGCAAGCGACAATGAACAAGATGTATCGTGTGAGAGGCGTGAACATATATGTCATCAACCCAAGAAAGCAAGCAAGAGTGTAACATGGGTGATGCGACAAAGCAAGCAATCATATGAATAAAGGCAAGCAAGCTAGTAGTGCGAAGATGCAACATACTAGAAGGAATCATGTTAAGTATGTCATGTGTGCAAATGGTAGTCATGAATAATGCACAAGACACATCACAAGCATGAAGGCAAGATATGAGAAAAATAGCATCAATAGCATGAGGCACATGATAAACATGGCAATAGCAACAAGGATCTCCACCAAAAATGCAAATACACATAGAAGTAGCATAATGGTGAATCATGGGTAGATGCAAGCAAGGGTCACAATTGCATGGCAAAGGCATAGAAGCAAGCATAGCATGCAAAGTGAACACGGTAAAGTGATCAAGAAGCGAGAAGCGGTATGTAGCCCATAGCCATGTGGTAAGGGAGATGCGCGTAGACGTTGCGCGAAGAGAGCGGTGGGGAGGGTAGTTCACGGGATCCCAAGTCATCTATGCTCTCAAGAGCTCGTTTTGTCAACTCTTGGGATTGAGAGGTTGACGAGTATACGTGAGTACCTACACAAAACAAAGACAAAGGGAAAATTGTGTGTGCGTGGTAGATGTACACATCATCTATCATGATGCGCACGTCCTTGTGTTGGTTAGGACAAAATAGCCAATGCTCAAATAAATGAGATGTGTGATATAGAAACATGTCATCCATCATGAGAGGTTTGTTGTTATGCATAGCATAATGGAGACTCAAATTGGGTAATGCATCACAAGAAATATGTAGAGCATTGTTGTGCATGGAATGCATATGGTGCAAGCAATTATGGGAATCATGCCAAGTATGGAATGCATCCAAATCTCCTAATATGTATGAGGAAACTATGGGGGTCTCCTCATGATCATTAGTGGAAACATCTCTTGGAGAATATTGACAACATCCAAAACAATGCATATGTGGAACATTGTGATCATGGCATGGCATAGTAGATGAATTGCGCAAATCATGTAAAGGAAGCATGGCAATATCATCACAAGAAAAACAAAAGCCAATGACCATCATCTCGTCATCTATACCGTAAGTGCAAATGGGATTTATTGTAACGGGGCATGCATAGTCACTATGTTGATCTTGAAATGATGTAATATGGGATATCTCACTCATAGCATATGACAAGGTTAATGTATTGTCAAACATGATGTGACCAATAGAATTTTCACATGATATCCTATGGAGCATAGCATCACAACTAGGCAAATCAACATGATCATCATCATATTTATCATAAATAGGTGAGTCATGACATGAAGAAGTCGCACTAGCATGAAGCATGGGAATAGGTGTGTCAACATCATGCAAGCAATCATTGGTGAGATAGTCTACTAGTGGGACAACAGAAGCACCATCACCTATGTTACCTTTGGAGAATCGCTCATGTGTTGTAGGTGAGGTGTCGAAGACGAAGTCGTGGTCATCTTCATCATGATGGAACCATGTGGGTGGTGCATCTTCTTCCACCATAGCCATCGTTGTCTCCATTGGAGGTATGGACTTGTCGAGGATAGGCGTGTCGTCATGGAGGAGACCTAGCTGAAGTAAATATGCCCTAGAGGCAATAATAAAGTTATTATTTATTTCCTTATATCATGATAAATGTTTATTATTCATGCTAGAATTGTATTATCCGGAAACATAATACTTGTGTGAATACATAGACAAACTAAACATCACTAGTGTGCCTCTACTTGACTAGCTCGTTAATCAAAGATGGTTATGTTTCCTAACCATAGACATGTGTTGTCATTTGATTAACGCGATCACATCATTAGGAGAATGATGTGATTGACATGACCCATTCCATTAGCTTAGCACCCGATCGTTTAGTATGTTGCTATTGCTTTCTTCATGACTTGTACATGTTCCTATGACTATGAGATTATGCAACTCCCGTTTGCCGGAGGAACACTTTGTGTGCTACCAAACGTCACAACGTAACTGGGTGATTATAAAGGAGCTCTACAGGTGTCTCCAAAGGTACATGTTGGATTGGCGTATTTCGAGATTAGGATTTGTCACTTCGATTGTCGGAGAGGTATCTCTGGGCCCTCTCGGTAATGCACATCACATAAGCCTTGCAAGCATTGCAACTAATGAGTTAGTTGTGAGATGATGTATTACGAAACAAGTAAAGAGACTTGACGCTAACAAGATTGAACTAGGTATTGAGATACCGACGATCGAATCTCGGGCAAGTAACATACCGATGACAAAGGGAACAAAGTATGTTGTTATGCGGTCTGACCGATAAAAGATCTTCGTAAAATATGTGGGAGCCAATATGAGCATCCAGGTTCCGCTATTGGTTATTGACCGGAGACATGTCTCGGTCATGTCTACATTGTTCTCGAACCCGTAGGGTCCGCACGCTTAACGGTACGATGAAAGTTTCATTATGAGTTTATATATTTTGATGTACCGAAGTTTATTCGAGTCCCGGATGTGATCACGGACATGACGAGGAGTCTCGAAATGACCGAGACATCAAGATTGATATATTGGACGGCGATATTCGGACACCGGAAGTGTTCCGGGTGATTTCGGAGAAAACCGGAGTGCCGGAGGGTTACCGGAACCCCCCCCCCCCGGGAGAAGTAATGGGCTTTATGGGCCCTAGTGGAGAGAGAGAGGGGCAGCCAGGGTGGGCCGTGCACCCCCTCCCCCTCTGGTCCGAATTGGACTAGGAGAGGGGGGGGCGGCGCCCCCTTTCCTTCTCCCTCTCCCCCTTCCTTTCCCCCTCCTAGTAGGAGTAGGAAAGAGGGGAGTCCTACTCCTACTAGGAGGAGGACTCCTCCTCCTTGGCGTGCCCCAAGGGCCGGCCGGCCTCCCCCCTTGCTCCTTTATATACGGGTGCAGGGGGGCACCTCTAGGCACACAAGTTGATCTTGAAGATCGTTCTATTAGTCGTGTGTGGTGCCCCCCTCCACCATAGCCGTCGATAATATTGTTGTGGTGCTTAGGCGAAGCCCTGCGACAGTAGAACATCATGATCGTCACCATGCCGTCGTGCTGACGGAACTCTTCCCCGACACTTTGCTAGATCGGAGTCCGGGGATCGTCATCGAGCTGAACGTGTGCTAGAACTCGGAGGTGCCGTAGTTTCGGTGCTTGATCGGTCAGGCCGTGAAGACGTACGACTACATCAACCACGTTGTCATAACGCTTCCGCTGTCGGTCTACGAGGGTATGTAGACTACACTCTCCCCTCTCGTTGCTATGCATCACCATGATCTTGCGTGTGCGTAGGAAAATTTTGAAATTACTACGTTCCCCAACAGTGGTATCCGAGCCTGGTTTTATGCGTTGATGTTGTGCACGAGTAGAACACAAGTGAGTTGTGGGTGATATAAGTCATACTGCTTACCAGCATGTCATACTTTGGTTCGGCGGTATTGTTGGATGAAGCGGCCCCGACCGACATTACGCGTATGCTTACGCGAGACTGGTTTTACCGCCGTGCTATGCACACAGGTGACTAGCGGGTGTCAGTTTCTCCAACTTTAGTTGAATCGAGTGTGGCTACGCCCGGTCCTTGAGAAGGTTAAAACAGCACCAACTTGACAAACTATCATTGTGGTTTTTCATGCGTAGGTAAGATTGGTTCTTGCTTAAGCCCGTAGCAGCCACGTAAAACTTGCAACAAACAAAGTAGAGGACGTCTAACTTGTTTTTGCAGGGCATGTTGTGATGTGATATGGTCAAGACATGATGCTAAATTTTATTGTATGAGATGATCATGTTTTGTAACCGCGTTATCGGCAACTGACAGGAGCCATATGGTTGTCGCTTTATTATATGCAATGCAATCGCCCTGTAATGCTTTACTTTATCACTAAGTGGTAGCGATAGTCGTAGAAGCATAAGATTGGCGAGACGACAATGATGCTACGATGGAGATCAAGGTGTCGCGCCGGTGACGATGGTGATCATGACGGTGAAGATGGAGATCGCAAGCACAAGATGATGATGGCCATATCATATCACTTATATTGATTGCATGTGATGTTTATCTTTTATGCATCTTATCTTGCTTTGATTGACGGTAGCATTTTAAGATGATCTCTCACTAATTATCAAGAAGTGTTCTCCCTGAGTATGCACCGTTGTGAAAGTTCTTCGTGCTGAGGCACCACGTGATGATCGGGTGTGATAGGCTCTACGTTCAAATACAACGGGTGCAAAACAGTTGCACACACGGAATACTCAGGTTATACTTGACGAGCCAAGCATATACAGATATGGCCTCCGAACACGGAGACCGAAAGGTCGAGCGTGAATCATATAGTAGATATGATCAACATAGTGATGTTCACCAATGAAACTACTCCATCTGACGTGATGATCGGACATGGTTTAGTTGATTTGGATCACGTGATCACTTAGAGGATAAGAGGGATGTCTATCTAAGTGGGAGTTCTTTAGTAATATGATTAATTAAACTTAAATTTATCATGAACTTAGTACCTGATAGTATCTTGCTTGTTTATGTTTGATTGAAGATAGATGGCCCGTGTTGTTGTTCCGTTGAATTTTAATGCGTTCCTTGAGAAAGCAAAGTTGAAAGATGATGGTAGCAATTACACGGACTGGGTCCGTAACTTGAGGATTATCCTCATTGCTGCACAGAAGAATTACGTCCTGGAAGCACCGCTGGGTGCCAGGCCTGCTGCTGGAGCAACACCAGATGTTATGAACGTCTGGCAGAGCAAAGCTGATGACTACTCAATAGTTCAGTGTGCCATGCTTTACGGCTTAGAATCGGGACTTCAACGATGTTTTGAACGTCATGGAGCATATGAGATGTTCCAGGAGTTGAAGTTAATATTTCAAGCAAATGCCCAGATTGAGAGATATGAAGTCTCCAATAAGTTCTATAGCTGCAAGATGGAGGAGAACAGTTCTGTCAGTGAGCATATACTCAAAATGTCTGGGTATAATAATCACTTGATTCAATTGGGAGTTAATCTTCCAGATGATTGCGTCATTGACAGAATTATCCAATCACTTCCACCTAGCTACAAGACCTTCGTGATGAACTATAATATGCAGGGGATGGTTAAGAAAATTTCCGAGCTCTTCGCAATGCTGAAAGCTGCGGAGGTAGAAATCAAGAAGGAGCATCAAGTGTTGATGGTCAACAAGACCACTAGTTTCAAGAAAAAGGGCAAAGCGAAGAAGAAGGGGAACTTCAAAAAGAACAGCAAGCAAGTTGCTGCTCAGGAGAAGAAACCAAAATCTGGACCTAAGCCTGAAACTGAGTGCTTCTACTACAAGCAGACTGGTCATTGGAAGCGGAACTGCCCCAAGTATTTAGCGGATAAGAAGGATGGCAAGGTGAACAAAGGTATATATGATATACATGTTATTGATGTGTACCTTCCTAATGCTCGCAGTAGCACCTGGGCATTTGATACTGGTTCTGTTGCTAATATTTGCAACTCAAAACAGGGACTACGGATTAAGCGAAGACTGGCTAAGGACGAGGTGATGATGCACGTGGGAAATGGTTCCAAAGTCGATGTGATCGCGGTCGGCACGCTACCTCTACATCTACCTTCGAGATTAGTATTAGACCTAAATAATTGTTATTTGGTGCCAGCGTTGAGCATGAACATTATATCTGGATCTTGTTTGATGCAAGACGGTTATTCATTTAAATCAGAGAATAATGGTTGTTCTATTTATATGAGTAATATCTTTTATGGTCATGCACCCTTGAAGAGTGGTCTATTCTTATTAAATCTCGATAGTAGTGACACACATATTCATAATGTTGAAGCCAAAAGATGCAGAGTTGATAATGATAGTGCAACTTATTTGTGGCACTGTCGTTTAGGTCATATCGGTGTAAAGTGCATGAAGAAACTCCATACTGATGGACTTTTGGAACCACTTGATTATGAATCACTTGGTACTTGCGAACCGTGCCTTATGGTCAAGATGACCAAAACACCATTCTCCGGTACTATGGAGAGAGCAACAGATTTGTTGGAAATCATACATACAGATGTATGTGGTCCGATGAATGTTGAGGCTCGTGGCGGATATCGTTATTTTCTCACCTTCACAGATGACTTAAGCAGATATGGGTATATCTACTTAATGAAACATAAGTCTGAAACATTTGAAAAGTTCAAAGAATTTCAGAGTGAAGTTGAAAATCATCGTAACAAGAAAATAAAATTCCTACGATCCGATCATGGAGGAGAATATTTGAGTTACGAGTTTGGTGTACATTTGAAACAATGCGGAATAGTTTCACAACTCACGCCACCCGGAACACCACAGCGTAATGGTGTGTCCGAACGTCGTAATCATACTTTACTAGATATGGTGCAATCTATGATGTCTCTTACTGATTTACCACTATCGTTTTGGGGTTATGCTTTACAGATGGCCGCATTCACGTTAAATATGGCACCATCAAAATCCGTTGAGACGACGCCTTATGAACTATCGTTTGGCAAGAAACCAAAGTTGTCGTTTCTGAAAGTTTGGGGCTGCGATGCTTATGTGAAAAAGCTTCAACCTGATAGGCTCGAACCCAAATCAGAGAAATGTGTCTTCATAGGATATCCAAAAGAAACTATTGGATACACCTTCTATCACAGATCCGAAGGCAAGACTTTTGTTGCTAAATTCGGAAACTTTCTAGAGAAGGAGTTTCTCTTGAAAGAAGTGAGTGGGAGGAAAGTAGAACTTGATGAGGTAACTGTACCTGCTCCCTTATTGGAAAGTAGTACATCACAGAAACCGGTTTCTGTGACACCTACACCAATTAGTGAGGAAGCTAATGATGATGATCATGAAACTTCAGGACAAGTTACTACTGAACCTCGTAGATCAACCAGAGTAAGATCCGCACCAGAGTGGTATGGTAATCCTGTTCTAGAAGTCGTGCTACTAGATCATGATGAACCTACGAACTATGAAGAAGCGATGGTGAGCCCAGATTCCACAAAATGGCTTGAAGCCATGAAATCTGAGATGGGATACATGTATGAGAACAAAGTATGGACTTTGGTTGACTTTCCCAAAGATCGGCAAGCAATTGAGAATAAATGGATCTTCAAGAAGAAGACTGACACTGACGGTAATGTTACTGTCTACAAAGCTCGACTTGTAGCAAAAGGTTTTCGACAAGTTCAAGGGATTGACTACTATGAGACCTTCTCACCCGTAGCGATGCTTAAGTCTGTCCGAATCATGTTAGCAATTGCCGCATTTTATGATTATGAAATTTGGCAGATGGATGTCAAAACTGCATTCCTGAATGGATTTCTGGAAGAAGAGTTGTATATGATGCAGCCGGAAGGTTTTGTTGATCCAAAGGGAGCTAACAAAGTGTGCAAGCTCCAGCGATCCATTTATGGACTGGTGCAAGCCTCTCGGAGTTGGAATAAACACTTTGATAATGTGATCAAAGCATTTGGTTTTGTACAGACTTTTGGAAAAGCCTGTATTTACAAGAAAGTGAGTGGGAGCTCTGTAGCATTTCTGATATTATATGTAGATGACATATTACTAATCGGAAATGATATAGAATTTCTGGATAGCATAAAGGGATACTTGAATAAGAGTTTTTCAATGAAAGACCTCGGTGAAGCTGCTTACATATTGGGCATTAAGATCTATACAGATAGATCAAGACGCTTAATTGGACTTTCACAAAGCACATACCTTGACAAAATTTTGAAGAAGTTCAAAATGGATCAAGCAAAGAAAGGATTCTTGCCTGTGTTACAAGGTGTGAAATTGAGTAAGACTCAATGCCCGACCACTGCAGAAGATAGAGAGAAAATGAAAGATGTTCCCTATGCTTCAGCCATAGGCTCAATCATGTATGCAATGCTGTGTACCAGACCTGATGTATGTCTTGCTATAAGTCTAGCAGGGAGGTACCAAAGTAATCCAGGAGTGGATCACTGGACAATGGTCAAGAACATCCTGAAATACCTGAAAAGGACTAAGGATATGTTTCTCGTATATGGAGGTGACAAAGAGCTCATCGTAAATGGTTACGTTGATGCAAGCTTTGACACTGATCCAGACGATTCTAAATCGCAAACTGGATACATGTTTACATTAAACGGTGGAGCTGTCAGTTGGTGCAGTTCTAAACAAAGCGTTGTGGCGGGATCTACATGTGAAGCGGAGTACATAGCTGCTTCGGAAGCAGCAAACGAAGGAGTCTGGATGAAGGAGTTCATATCCGATCTAGGTGTCATACCTAGTGCATCGGGTCCAATGAAAATCTTTTGTGACAATACTGGTGCAATTGCCTTGGCAAAGGAATCCAGATTTCACAAGAGAACCAAACACATCAAGAGACGCTTCAATTCCATCCGGGATCTAGTCCAGGTGGGATACATAGAGATTTGCAAGATACATACGGATCTGAATGTAGCAGACCCGTTGACTAAGCCTCTTCCACGAGCAAAACATGATCAGGACCAAAGCTCCATGGGTGTTAGAATCACTACTGTGTAAATCTAGATTATTGACTCTAGTGCAAGTGGGAGACTGAAGGAAATATGCCCTAGAGGCAATGATAAAATTATTATTTATTTCCTTATATCATGATAAATGTTTATTATTCATGCTAGAATTGTATTATCCGGAAACATAATACTTGTGTGAATACACAGACAAACTAAACATCACTAGTGTGCCTCTACTTGACTAGCTCGTTAATCAAAGATGGTTATGTTTCCTAACCATAGACATGTGTTGTCATTTGATTAACGCGATCACATCATTAGGAGAATGATGTGATTGACATGACCCATTCCATTAGCTTAGCACCCGATCGTTTACTATGTTTCTATTGCTTTCTTCATGACTTATACATGTTCCTATGACTATGAGATTATGCAACTCCCGTTTGCCAGAGGAACACTTTGTGTGCTACCAAACGTCACAACGTAACTGGGTGATTATAAAGGAGCTCTACAGGTGTCTCAAAAGGTACATGTTGGGTTGGCGTATTTCGAGATTAGGATTTGTCACTCCGATTGTCGGAGAGGTATCTCTCGGCCCTCTCGGTAATGCACATCACATAAGCCTTGCAAGCATTGCAACTAATGAGTTAGTTGCGAGATGATGTATTACGAAACGAGTAAAGAGACTTGCCGGTAACGAGATTGAACTAGGTATTGAGATACCGACGATCGAATCTCGGGCAAGTAACATACCGATGACAAAGGGAACAAAGTATGTTGTTATGCGGTTTGACCGATAAAAGATCTTCGTAACATATGTGGGAGCCAATATGAGCATCCAGGTTCCGCTATTGGTTATTGACCGGAGACATGTCTCGGTCATGTCTACATTGTTCTCGAACCCGTAGGGTCCGCACGCTTAATGTTATGATGATAGTTTCATTATGGGTTTATATATTTTGATGTACCGAAGTTTGTTCGGAGTCCCGGATGTGATCATGGACATGATGAGGAGTCTCGAAATGGTCGAGACATAAAGATTGATATATTGGACGGCTATATTCAGACACCGGAAGTGTTCCGGGTGATTTCGGAGAAAACCGGAGTGCCAGAGGGTTACCGGAACCCCCCCCCCCCCGGGAGATGTAATGGGCTTTATGGGCCCTAGTGGAGAGAGAGAGGGGCAGCCAGATTGGGCCGCGCGCCCCCTCCCCCTCTGGTCCGAATTGGACTAGGAGAGGGGGGTGGCGCCCCCCTTTCCTTCTCCCTCTCCCCCTTCCTTTCCCCCTCCTAGTAGGAGTAGGAAAGAGGGGAGTCCTACTCCTACTAGGAGGACTCCTCCTCCTTGGCGCGCCCCAAGGGCCGGCCGGCCTCCCCCCTTGCTCCTTTATATACGGGGGCAGGGGGCACCTCTAGACACACAAGTTGATCTTGAAGATCGTTCTCTTAGCCGTGGGCGGTGCCCCCTCCACCATAGTCCTCGATAATATTGTAGTGGTGCTTAGGCGAAGCCCCGCGACAGTAGAACATCAAGATCGTCACCACGCCGTCATGCTGACGGAACTCTTCCCCGATACTTTGCTGGATCGGAGTCCGGGGATCGTCATCGAGCTGAACGTGTGCTAGAACTCGGAGGTGCCGTAGTTTCGGTGCTTCATCGGTCAGGCCGTGAAGACGTACGACTACATCAACCGCGTTATCATAACGCTTACGCTATCGGTCTATGAGGGTACATAGACTACACTCTCCCCGCTTGTTGCTATGCATCACCATGATCTTGCATGTGCGTAGGAAAATTTTGAAATTACTACGTTCCCCAATGCTAGCACCAAAGAAGAAAACACACCATGAGTAGAGGTTAAGTCATTAGAAATCAAAGTGGCCTCACATGCCGTGTCAACTACCTCGCTCACTAAGTGTTGTGCCTCACTCACTCCCTCTCGGATGCTGTCACTCATATGGTTGGTGGAGTCACTCAAATGGCTCTCAACCTCACATAGGATGTGTGGCATGCTCTCAAGTGTGGGGCTAGTGGTGGTCACACTCATCCTCTCATAGGAAATGCTCTCAATGTCACGTGTGGTGGAGTCACTCGTGTCACTCATGTGGTGGTGGCTCTCCTCACATGGCAATTGGGGCATCTCGTCACATGTCGTTGTCGGAGAGATGTTGGTGCAAATGTCTCCATGCTCAATCATGTCGTGGTCGTAGCCGTGGATGAAGGCCGAAGATGGCACATCATCACTCTCCTCGAAGACCAAAGATAAGGTCTCATGAGCGGTCTCGTAGCTTGACTCGGAGTATGAGTCCAATATTGGCGCCGTCTTCATGTTGTTGAAGAGGTTCGTGCTCGTCGCCGTGGTCGAAGAGGATGGCCCTTGCTCGACCTTCTTGTCGCCGTCTAGTTGTTGGAGGCCCAAATGATGTGGCACCTCGTAGCTCGTCTCCATGACCGAAGGGAAATTCCCGTGCTCGGCCATCTTCCTTGAGGGGCTTCCGAAGATGGAAGTGTCTCCCTCGCTTGTAGGTTGGCTCCTTGGACTTGATGAAGTTGTTGTAGGCATACTTGTGGGAAGTAGGCGAAGATGTCGTACGTCTAAAGGCGAAGATGCCTTGATAGCACTTGGCGAAGATGCCAAAGTGGTGCTGGTAGTAGCCGTAGCATCGTCTTGGTTGTGGTCGTCTCGCAGTCTTCTCTTTTGCTCATGAAGCGTGGACTTGGCGTGAAGTAGGGCTTGTTGGGACTTGTGCATTTGTGCTTGGCAAGCATCTTCATGACGATGGTGTCGTTATCGCACTTGAGCTCATAGTAGATGTCATTCGTCGTCGTCGTGCACATGTTGCTTGGAGGTGACTTGCCCTTCATGATAAGATGGATCACGAACGTGATGGTGGTCGCCATGGAGATGTGGACGTGGACTACTTCCGCTTGCATCGTTTGGGCACTCCAAAGATGAATGACTTGCTCGCCGTCGCCTTGAGGATGATGAAGGGGAAGAACATTTGGCTAATAAAGTCTGAATCTCCTCCATCCTTGCATCTTGCTCCTCCTTTTGTGTGGAAGCTTGTTGTCGATGTAGTCCCTTTTCCTTGCTTCAGACTGACTAATGTCGATGGAGAGGTTCTCGATGCGCTCTCACAATCTTGATTGTGCGCCTTGCATTTGTCGTTGTAGATCGAAGATTGACACTTTGTTGATGTAGTTATTCACGCCGTCGTTGTTGTCGAAGACCGGAGATGAAATGCCTTGCCTATCCATCACTCCAAGAGAAAAATGTGAGTGGTAGAAAGACAAGAATGAATACCAAATGTACCTTGACCAAAGTTGAAAGTGGATCAATGATCAGTCCAATGTGGACAAGGAAATAGAAAAATTGGTACCAATTCTTGTCGGTTTCTCACACCTACACAAATAAGGCTTATGGTGGAGCTCAGTGAGGATAGTGGCACAAATAATTTGATGCAAAATGTTAGCAAGAGTCAATAATGTTGAAAGAGATTCACAAATTCACAAGTGAAACAAGTAGACCAATAGCAATATGTGGCACACGAAAACACACACACGGATAGATAAATGGGGTCGTGCAACCAAGGAATGAGCTCAAAATGTGGAATCCACGGAAAATGCTCTTGTTGCACAACTGTAGAGAGACGCTAGCACGATTGCTCAATAGGCGGATACGACACTTGTGCACAACCTATAGGAGACAAAAATGAACGACTTCTATCCCAAGTATGCTATGTATATAATGTTCCGGTGGTATGATCCAAGATGATCGGATATGACAATCTTATGCAATGTGGTATGATGCTATGGCACTTTCTTACAAGCTTCTTTGCTCTTTCTCTTTTTCTTAAAAGCTTATTCTTTTTTTTGTGTACGGCCACTTTTGCACAATGCACAAACCAAGATAGCAATTGTATATATGCGGGAACAAACTTGTGGCACAAAGGATAATATGATACCAAGATGATACCGATATGGTATGGTATGTATGCAGTGTATGGTGTAGATCACTAATGTGCACAAGTAACATTGCCGGCAATACTCAAAGGATAATCTCAATAGGCGAGTGGCGCAAAATGGGCTATGGTTTATCAATGCAATGGCAAGGGAATATACAATGGAGGGATACCACGATACCAAGATGATATGGAGGTTACCGTCTGCGGTGATGATGAGTGGCGGTGATCTTGATGGAGATACCAAGATGATGGATACTCGTCCCTAAGTAGCCGAAACACCTTAGGAAACGGAAAAACCGCAAACTCAAAATCTCAAATGTAAAATGTCAAATGGTGGTAGCGGGATATGGGGTGGTTTTCTGGAAGCACAATGGAATTGTGGAATGTCAATGATGGGTTGTGGAGTACGCAATGCGGAAATGGAGGGTAAGGTGGTGTACTATACACAGTGTCAGAGTTAGAAGCACGGTCCCTAAGTAGCCTAAACACATTAGGAGACATCACTCACAACACAAACAAAATTGGGTTAAGTTGGGGTGGCGGAAGTGTATAGTGGTCAAGCCTATGTGGAAGTGGTGATGGTGGTTGATGAAGAAGCAATCATCCCTAAGTAGCCTAGACACCTTAGGAGACTCAAATCACTCCTCAAGCAACCACTAATGCGATGGGGAACAAAAATGGTTAGGTTGCGGAAGTCGGTGATGGTGTAGCGGATGATGTGGTAGAAGCCCTAGGCAAAGATGCCAAAATTCACAAAATTTGATGGCGTCAAAAGGTGGTGAAACCAAGGTGAGTTTCTCGGGCACGTCGATAGCTTCAAAACGAGCCAAAGAACACTCAAATCGCAGTTCGGAGTGAAAAGTTGTGATGAAAACGGTAAAGAAGGCTGATGCTGAAATTCTGTGTAATGTTTCGGGTTAGGCCGGAAGTTTCGGGCTTCGGAAGTTCCGGGGGGTGGCCGGAAGTTCCGGGGGTCGTGGAAAAAGTGCGGGGTAGCCGGGGGATTTTGGGTAAACTCTCTGTTTAGCCTGGAAGTTCCGGGGTAAGGACGGAAGTTCCGGGGGAGTCCGGAAGTTCCGTGGGTCATGGAATTTCTTCCGGGACGAACCCTAAATTCCGGATCTGAGAACGGGGGCGGAAAAACTCGATTTCCAAGGTCAAAGTTGGGAAGATTTCATGGATAGAAATGGGGGAACATATGGGGAATGCTAGATCCACTTGAGACACAACGAATCCATGGACCAAAATCAACAAAACATCATCAAAACCAACAAATCACAAAAAAAATTGGGGCTATTTCTGTGGGGGTTTTCGAATTAGGGACAAAATCAACAAAAGAAGGCTAGAAAACAAAGAGGGAGGCTCCAAAATCGAGATCAACGTGGCTAATGATACCAAGATGATATAGGGTAGAACCCTAATCACCCGATCTTTCATGAAAGGAGCGGATCCCGCGAAGAACGTGAAGAACACGAGGAGGGAAACGAGGGGAAAACACGAGGGGAACACAAGAGAACACTCAAACCAACAAGAATGATCACACATGCGCTAGATCCATGAGTTCATAAGAGAAGATTCACGATCCACGGACAACTAAGGACGATACAAGGGTAGCCGGTCTTCTCCGTGAGGAGATCTTGAATCCACGAGGGGATCTTCCCTTAGAAAGGGGGCTTGAATCCAAAGGGATCTTCTCCGAAGAGGCCGCAGTCTCTCGCAAGGAGGAGATCCGATATGGATGAGCGTAGCTCTATCTCTCAAATGAGCTATCACAACGCTAACCCTAACTAGGAGGAGGTGGGGTATTATATATAGTGCTAGCCCACGAAGGGGTAAGTGAGAGGGGGGATACATGGGCCCTTGGCCCGAGTCTTTGCACGTTGGCAGGCCAGAAGTTCCGGGTGGGGCCGGAAGTTCCGGTCATGTTCCGGCCGGGTTTCGGGCTATCCAGAGAGTTGGCACACTCGGGGTTGGTCTGGACTCTAGGGGCCGGAGGTTCCGGGCAGGCCGGAAGTTCCGGGTAGAGGCCAGAAGTTTCGGGCTTTCCAGAAGCTTGTCCCTGCTTCTTCTTCCTTCTCCTCTTCCATGCTTAGCCTTGGTCCTTGGATCCTCCATGGTCATCTCGGTTGTGACTGAGTATATACAAGGTCCATGCATGAGGTAGTAGCCATGTCTCATATGTGGAAAGTGACGGTTCTAAGAGGAGTGAGTTACCCTTGTGTCCAATGGCGTATGGTCGAGGTCTCATCGTATGTCCTCTTTGGGCTTGGGGAAGAGTCAATGTGTACATGGGGATGATCGTAGGATGCTCCGCATCATATATCTTACTTGGGAGTTAGAAACTAACAACGATTTACATGTTTACAATATCCTGAGGAGAGACGTGTTCCTGCTGCTGTTTGTGCTTTCACTAGCTTTGCATGTGTTTGGTGGTCTAAACATTGTAGATTATATCCTATTCCAGCTACTTGGGCTGCTTTGAAAACTGCTATGCATACTCGTTGGGATACACCATATTATCAACGTGAATTACTTCAAAAATTGCAGCATTTAAGACTAGGAAAAAATTCTGCAGAAGAATATTATCAGGAATTACAAACTGCCATGATTAGATGTGGTATTGTTGAGGAGAATGAAGCTATGCTTGCACGTTTTATGGGTGGATTAAATAGAGAGATTCAGACCATTCTAGAGTATAAGGAGTATACTAATATCACTCATTTAGTCCATCTTGCTTGTAAAGCTGAACGTGAAGTGCAGGATCGACAGGCATTGGCGCGAACAAATTTTCTGCAGGTCGATCTTCATCATGGACACCACGTGCATCCTCTACTTCCACTACACCAGCACCTCCATCAGGTGCCACCTCCAGCCGTGATACAAGAAAGCAGGCACAACCACCAGTATCTGCCAAGAGCACACCTGTCGGGCCTGCGCAGAGCACTTCTTCTTCCATGGCATCAACAGGGCACACAAGTGATATTATTTGTCATCGTTATAAGGGAAGAGGACATTTTGCGAGAGAATGCAAATCTCAGCGTGTGATGATTGCTACTGAGGATGGTGGGTATGAGTCCGCTAGTGACTATGATGAGGAGACTTCGGCTCTTATTACACATGAAGAACACGGTGGAGATGATTCTGATCATGAGACGCAATACGTGGCTGCTGAAGATGCTGACAGGTATGAATGTTTAGTTGCTCAACGTGTTTTGAGTGTGTAGGTTACACAAGCTGAGCAAAATCAGAGACATAATTTGTTCCATACTAAGGGAGTTGTGAAGGAACGTTCTGTTCGTGTCATCATAGATGGAGGGAGCTGCAACAACTTGGCTAGCATGGAGATGGTGGAGAAGCTATCTCTCGCCACAAGACCACATCCACATCCTTACTACATCCAATGGTTCAACAACAGCGGCAAGGTTAAGGTAACACGTACTGTTTGTGTGCATTTTAGTATCTCTACATATGTGGATTATGTTGATTGTGATGTGGTACCCATGCAAGCATGCTCCTTATTACTTGGTAGACCATGGCGAAAAATAAGGATAGCCATATTACTCTTGTTCATAAGGATAGCCATATTACTTTGCATCATATGACTCCTGAATCCATTTTGAAAAATGATATTAATAGATCTAATAAACCAAAATAGGAGAAAAATAAGAGTGAAAATCAAATTGTGGCAAAATAATTTGAGCAAGAAATGAAACCTAATAATAAATCATCTAGTGTTGCTTCTGAAATTAAATTGAAAAGTTCATGTTTACGTGCCACAAAATCTGATATTGATGAGCTAGATTTCAACAAATATGTTTGCTATGCTTTTGTGTGCAAAGAGGCATTATTTTCATTCGAGGACGTGCCTTCCTCTTTCCCCCTGCTGTCACCAACATTTTGTAGGAGTTCGCTCACGTCTTCCCACAAGACGTGTGTTATAGGATGAAATCCTAGAGGGGGATCTTTTCACACTTGGAGGGGGAAAAGGGCAAACTCTCAAGAACACAATGAAGAGATCACTCAAACAATTCCCCAATTACGCATCCACTAGAATAGCAATACAAGATCCACAAGTCAAAAACACAATAAAAGGAAAGATACAATGGCAAAGTTCTTCCCACTCCTAGGAGATGAGGTCTTGAAGATAGTCTTCTCCTAGAGGAGGTCTTGAAATCCACTATGATTCTTCCCAAAAGGGGCCTTGATTCCACAAGTGGGAAGGTAGAAGGAGCAGAGCTCACAAATATCTCATCTCATACTTTGCTCATACTTTGCTAACCCTAAACATAGCCCTATGTACGGTTTATATAGTCTTGGGGTCGAAAGAGATGAAGAGGGGCTCGGATTGGGGATCTCAGCTGTCCATCCTGGGAGGCCCGTGCGCACGGGGTAAGTTGGGCCCGTGCGCACGGGGGTCCCGTGGGGACGGTACAAGCCCGTGCGCACGGGGTGCTCCAGCGCCAACTTCTTGGATAGCGTGGGCACGGGGTCACCTGGGACTTCCAGTTTTGATGCTGTTACACTCCGTCTTGGTCCGCGTGGCCTTGGGGTGGTACCTCTTCTCCTTGGGGGTGCTCCTGAGCCTCTTGGTTGACGAGGACATCAATACCATTGTTATACCCACGGCCCCTACTTCTATACATACTGGACCAATTACTAGAGCTCGCGCACGCCAATTGAATTATCAAGTACTTTCGTTTCTTGGTAACGATTCTAATGTTCATGAGAATATGATGCTGCCTAAATTGGATACATTTGTTTTGCTTACAAATGAAGGGCCTAACTTGGACAAGAAAGATGAACCTTGGAGCAAGTTCAAGCATGGAGATGATGGCATGCACAAGGGGAACAAGAACGGAGTTACAAGTGATGATTCCAGGACTCTGAAGCCACCATAATGAGTGCATGAAGCATCGGACGAAATATACAAGATGCCACTTCATAAATTTCGTCCAGAGGCTATTTTAGGTACTGCGTCACCTTATTATTGGGCCAGGCCCATGTATTTTCGAAGTACTTAAGTATAGGCTGTTTTTAGAGTCTGTATGTGTGCGGAAACAAGAGTTAGGGTTGGTTTCGGACCCCTCCACCAAGGGCCACGAAATTCCCCCTCTCTCCTCCATATATACAGCCCTTAGGGCATCGTTTAGACTTTGGGGTTTTGTTTAGATTAAAAGTTCGCCATAGCTGCAACTTCGCGTACTTCGTTTGTGTCCAACGCCCAGACCAAGACGTCACAGAACCCCACCTTGATCAATAAAGTTTTCACTTATATTCGCAATATCCAGATTGCAATCTCAGTTTCTTGCTTGTTCTTCGTTTGCTCACAGGAAACACGCCCTCATGGTCAGGATGAGATTGCTCCGGCGTGGTCAATAACCCCTCGGAGTTGGTTTAGCGATTTCTAAGGCGCGACGTCCTCGCACGTTCGTAGTCGGATCGTCAAAGTCGACTTCCTCTAAAACGATAGCCACTATCTCATCGAAAGACGGGAAACCTTTGCCTGTATCAAGTGGTATCAGATTTCCAGGTTGCTCGGTGAGATTTTACAGTATTTCGTAGTTTAGATCGAGTCTATTCTTCGTACCTATAGTCCACAAAAAAGCCAAAAAAAATTAGGGTTAGTTCATCCTATCCGAACCAATGTGAGCCTTTGCATAATCTTTTCTGTATTTTCTTTGTTGAATTTGCGGTTGCATCATCATGTCAAGTTGCTGGTCTTAGCGTCTAGTCCGTTAGAGTTTCGAGTTCTGTTCACAGGTTGTCAGGTCGCCGCTGCCATATATCACCACCGTATCATCATCATCATCGTTGCTGACATATACCACCACCACACCAACTTCATCGTCACTGCCATATTCACCACCACATATTCACCATCAATCCGAGTCCATATACGCCACCACATATCCGCCGCCATCACGGCAATCCGAGTCCACCTGCAACATATATCCGCCACCAGTCTGATTTCCAACAGATTCATCGCCGCCACCAGTCCGAGATTCCACCAGATTCATCTCCGCCACTAGTCCTAGTCCGAGTCCAGTAATTGTTGCATTGTATTCGATTTCCAGATCATGCGATACTTCGAGTCATGATGGAATAGGACTCCTGAGATTCCGAGCTACCCGCAGAAGAAAAATAGTACCAAACTCAAAAAAAACTAAGTCTGGAAAATTCTGGCTAGGCAGATTTAGACCATTTGTAGACTTTTTCAAAAAAAATTGTTGTGGAGCAAAGTGAAAAAAAAATAAAAAAAATTCAGAGAGTGCTCCTCCCTTGTTTACGTGCAGCGCCATGATTTTGTTAGTGTTCTAGGCTCGCGTCTCTAGCACGGTCTAGCCTAGGACCAGCGCAGTACCGTCGTTGAGCGTTTATTCAACATTGCATCTCTGAATTGATTATTGCTGACCCTTTTTGCTACCATATTATAAGCCTTCCCAGCTCCACATACATCTACGTCATGCGTTTGACTCTCCCTGGTAATCACTCTATTCAAGCTTTGAGAGTTTTGACTACGATGGTTGCTGATCACTGCCTGCTGCTGGGTAAGAACTGGTAAGAATCTGAGATTTGCTTGACGGATTTGTGACATCCACCACCACCTCTTGTTAGTAGTCTGTAGGACAATATTCTTGTGTGTTTCTATTGCTGCTAACCATGGCAGGATCACAAGCCGACGAGACTGACTAGGAGAACCTGACGAATAAGGAGTTGCATGATAAATTTCAGCAAATGATGAGTGGACAGGTGCAAGATGTGCTAAACAGATTTGACGAGGCCATGGAGAATATAGATGGTGATGTAGGGTAGAGACCCTAATCGCCCGATCTTTCACGAAAGGAGCGGATCCCAGGGAAAACACGAAGAACTTAAAGGATGAACGGAAGGAAAACACAAGAGGAAATCACTAAACCGACACGAATAAGTCACACATGTAACCGTTTCTTCTCCGTGAGTACATAGAACAATACACGAATCCACGGACAACTAGGGACGATACACGGTAACCGTTTCTTCTCCGTGAGGAGGTCTTGAATCCACAAGGGGATCTTCCCTTAGAAAGGGGTCTTGAATCCAAGGTGGATCTTCTCCAAAGAGGCCGTGGTCTCTCACAAGGAGTATATCCGAAGTGGATGAGCGAAGCTCTATCTCTAAGTATGAGCTAAACCAACGCTAACCCTAGCTAGGATGAATGGGGAGTCTATTTATAGTCTAAGTGCAAATGGGGGCAAAGTGAAGGGGTACATGGGCCTCGGGCCTGAACACTGTGCGCAGACAGGTACCGGACGTCCGCTGGGAACCGGTCGTCCGGTGTCTCAGGAGCTGCCGGACGTTCGGTGTCCTCCGGTCGTCCGCTGGTTCCGCTGTGTGATGGGGGTGCCGGACTTTCGGAGGCTCCAGACTTCCGCTGACTTCGGCTCGGGTGCGGTCGCACCGGTCGTCCGGTCAGGGCCGGACGTCCGCTCATTTGCCTCGGGTGTAGGGGCACCGGTCGTCCGGTCTGGACCGGACGTCCGCTGGCTGGGGCTCGGCTGACGCTTCAGGCGCCGGACGTCCGGTCCCGGGCGGTCGTCCGGTGGCTGGGAATTTTCCTGCATCCCTTCTTCTTCTCCGTCGTCTCGTCCATCTTCCTCTTCTTCTTGTCCTTTCTCCTTAGCTTCTCCATTGTACCTGAGTATGCACAAGGTATCCATATGAGGTAGTAGCCATGCTTCATGTGCATCGAGGTGGAATTGTGAGAGGAGAGATGTCACCTCGGTTCCAAGGGCTCTTGCACGTGATCGAGTCATGGGTCCGGTAGGCACTTGATGAGACGATGGTAGGTCCATGGGGATGACCTTGGGATGCTCCGCATCATCTCCCCTCCCTTGGGGAAGATCCATCCTCGGATCATAATCTTCATCACCATGGAAGGGAGAGAGATCTTTGACGTTGAAGATGTCGCTCACAATGTACTTGTCGCGTGGGAGGTCGATCTTGTAAGCGTTGTCGTTGTAGCGTGCAAGCACCTTGAAGGGTCCATCCACTCATGGTCGAAGCTTGGATTTGCGTTCTTGTGGGAAGCGGTCCTTACGAAGGTGTATCCACACTCGATCACCAATGTTGAAGACCATAGGTTGCTTGTGGAAGTTGAGCTTGGTCACAAGGCGTTGAACTTGGCGCTCGATGGTGTTTCTTGTATCTTCATGGATCTTCTTGAGATGTGTCACACGCGCACTTGCGTCCAAATTGATGCGCTCTTGGAGTGGCAGAGGAAGAATGTCCAATGGTGACAATGGGTTGAATCCGTAAACGACCTCGAAAGGCGACTTGCCGGTTGTTGAGTGTCTTGCTCGGTTGTAGGCGAACTCGGCGATAGGTAGGCACTCCTCCCACTGCTTGATGTTCTTCTTGATGAGTACTCGAAGTAGAGAGCAGAGTGTGCGGTTTGTCACCTCCGTTTGGCCGTCGGTTTGAGGATGGTATGCCGTGGAGAAGAGTAGCTTGATTCCGAGCTTGGCGCATAATGTCTTCCAAAAGTAACTCAAGAACTTGACGTCGCGGTCCGAGACGATAGTCTTTGGCAGACCATGTAGATGCAATATTTCCCTACAGAAGAGATTAGCAACATGTGAAGCATCGTCTATCTTGTCACAAGGAATAAAATGTGCCATTTTTGAGAAACGGTCCACAACGACAAATATAGAATGATGTGGAGCATCCCACGACCATCCACATGGACGCCACCTCAACTATCCAAGCTCCAAGTAGACCAATGACAAGGGCTAGGGCGCGTGCTATTCAATCCGAGGTGACATCACTCCTACTTGAGTTTTCCCCCTCTTCAAGTGAGACATGGCTACTGCATAAGTCTGAGATACTATGTGTCATCAGGTACAACGCTCAAGACTCGGAGCTGAGGACTGTAGAAGAAGAGACAGGCGTCAACACTCTGGACAGCCTGGAACTTCCGGCCAGAGCCCGGAACTTTCGGCTCCCGGACCTTCCGGCCGACCCGGAGCTTCCGGCCACCGATGACTTCGACCAGGCCAGGCGTGCCAACTCTCCGCCCGGATCCCGTCCTGGACCTTCCGGCGCCCGGAACCTCCGGCCTGCCCGGACCTTCCGGCCCCCAGATGCCAGAACATCTCCACCGCGCCAACTCTCTAGTTAGGCCGGAACCTCCGGTGCCCGGAACTTCCGGCCTAGCACGGAACTTCCGGCCCTGCCTGTGCGCAGCAACTTGGGCCGAGGCCCGTGTACCCTTTCGTCACCTAGACTATATATACTCTATGCCGTACAACTTTCTAGGGTTAGCATTGGTTTAGCTCATTACGAGATAGAGCATTGCTCATCCATATCGGATCTACTCCACGAGAGAGACCGCGGCCCCCTACGGAGAAGATCCACCTTGGATTCAAGACCCCTTTACGGGAAGATCCCCTTGTTGATTCAAGACCTCCTCACGGAGAAGACCCGACTACCCTTTTGTATCGTCCTTAGTTGTCCGTGGATTCATGTATCGTTCTATGTACCCGAGGATCTAGCACATGTGTGACTTGTTCTTGTTAGTTTGAGTGTTCCTCTTGTGTTTCCCCTTGTGTTTTCCCCCGTTTTTCCTCGTTCCCCTCTTCGTGGGATCTGCTCCTTTTGTGAAAGATTGGGCCACTAGGGTTCTACCCTACATCATCTTGGTATCTAGAGCCAGGTTGATCATGATTTCAGAGCCTCCCCGTTGTGTTTCTAGCCTAATTTTGTTGTTTTTCGTCCTAATCCGAAAATCCCCACCAAAAGTAGCCCCAATTTTTTTTTGTGATTTGTTCGTGTGTTGAGATTTTGTTGGTTTTGATCCGTGAAGTTTGTGTGTGGCTCGTAGATGTAGCCTCCCCACCTTATTTTCCTCCAATTTCTTCTTTTTCCCCTTCGGATTTGGGCTTTTCCCCAAGTTTTTCCGCCCAAATCCACGATCCCCAAGTCTCTGTTCTTGGCAGAATCCCGACCACGGGAACTTCCGGTCCAGCCCGGACATTCCGACCCCGGACCTTCCGGCCTTCCCTGGAACCTCCAGACCCCGGACCCTCCGTCTTACCCGGAACTTCCGGCTTCGACAGAAAGTTTGCAGTACTTCCACATCTCCGCCCAAATTCCACCAAATTTTGTTCCGGTGCTCACCATATACCATATATACTTCCGCATACCTCCACCATTTCCGCATAACCCAACTATTTTTGGACGCTCTCCGGCACAATTGCTACTTTGAGGTTTGAGAATTTGAGCTGCGGTACAGTATCCTTTTGTGTTTCAGCTATCTAGGTACAGTTTGACATCGACTTCACCGCTGCTCATTTTCGCCACGGACGCGTCATCAACAACGACCACCTCAACTATGACTTGGTATTCGTGCCACCATTTTGACACCATACCGGAAGCAAGACCGGTAACCTCATCTTGGTATTGGACATATCACTCTTGCCATTACATTGATAGCCATCATAGCCTTACTCCTTTGCGTTGCTTACCCATCAAGACTAGCCATTGAGTATTGCCGGCAACAAGACTTGTGCACATTAGTGATCATACTTCCCATAGCATACATACATCATTGTTGCCTATATTGGTATCATCTCTTGTGTCACAAAGTTGTCATCGCATACTCACTTGCTATCTTGGTTCGTCAAGCATTGCATGAGAAAAGAGCTCAAACATCAAAGAGCCAAACAAGATTTTAAGCAAAGAGCTTTTAAGCAAGAACCATAGCATCATACAACTTTAAGATTGTCATACTCGATCATCGTGGATCATATCATAACAACACCTTTCATACAAAGTATTTGGCATAGAAGTCGTTACATTTTTGCTAAGTAGGTTGTGCACAAGTTCTTGTATCCGCCTATCGTGCAATCGTGCTAGCGTCTCTCTAGTGTTGTGCAACAAGAGCATTTTCGTGGATTCCACATTTTGGCTCACCCTTGGTTGCACAACCCCACTTAATTTTTTGCGTGTGTGTTTCCGTGTACATTATATGCTTCGTCTACTTGTTACATTGCATCTTGCGAATCTTTTCCAACATTATTGAAGCTCACTTACAATTACATCAAATTTTGTGCCACCATCCTAACCAAGCTCCACCAAAAGCTTTTACTTGTGTAGGTGTGAGAAACCGACAAGAACTCGTACCAATTGTGCTATTTCCTTGTCCTACATTGGAGTGATCCTCGATCCACTTTCAACTTCGGTCAAGGTACATTTGGTACTCGTTCTTCTCTTTCTACCACTCACATTTGTCTTAGAATGATGGATAGGCCAAGTACTTCTACCAACCCACTCTTCATGGAGCAAGACGATGACATGAACTCCTTCGTCACCAAGAGTCACCTCTTTGGTGCACAACGTGCTTTTCATCAAGAGCAACAAGCTATGAGTGAACGCATCG
Organism: Triticum dicoccoides; assembly: GCF_002162155.2. Lineage (NCBI taxonomy): Eukaryota > Viridiplantae > Streptophyta > Magnoliopsida > Poales > Poaceae > Triticum > Triticum dicoccoides. The sequence goes on along the minus strand of NC_041380.1, from coordinate 182,969,224 downwards.
ACAACCTTGCCGCCGACTTACGACTTTCCGAGCAACGTACAAGGGACTACTTTGACCACAAGCTCGACGATCACAAGCAAGAGAATGACGCAAGGATGGACGAGATTCGCGCTTTGTTGCTCAACCGCTCTTCTTCCACTTCAAGAAGGAGCCGTTCAAGTCGCCATTCCGACTTTACCCTCTCCGGCTCAAGTACACCGACATCGAACACTCTTCGTCGAGCCGCGCGCACCGACCGTCAAGCAAACCTCAATCCACGTCGGGACACCGACTCTCAAGAGCACCAACGATGTCAAGCTGAAGAAGCCTTTGCACTAGCTCGAGAACGACAACAACAACGCCAACATGAAGAGGAAGAACACCAAAATGCACAAGATGCTGAGGCTCAACGTCAAGAAAAATAACTCTGTGACGCTCAAGCACTTGAGGGGCAACAAGCTCTACGCGATGCGAGTCTAGCCGTTGCCTACCGAGGCCGTCAAACCCATGAAGAAGAGGAAGCACTTCGCGAAGAAATTCACGAACGATGACTTCAAGCTCGCATGCATCGTCTAATTCCTCCTCGAGCTCGACGCGCTCCTCCACAAGCTCGCCAAGACCATCAAGTTCATCAAGAGCATGAAAATAATGGGAATCCTCCGCGACAAGAGCAACACGAGGTTGACAACCCTCCGCGACAAGAGCACCACGAGTTGAACAATCATCTACAACATGGGCGTCATCATCCCCGACCCCAACACAATGAAGAGCAATGCTACGGCAAGCTCAAGTTCACCATGCCCAAGTTCAACGGAAGCAACGATCCCGAATAATACCTTTGATGGGCATTGAAAGTTGACAAGATCTTCCGTTTGCACAATTATGAAGAAGAGAAGAAGATCGCGCTGGCATCCCTTGAGTTCCAAGACTATGTCCTCATTTGGTGGGAACAAATCATAGAGCGCCGTGAGGCAAGAGGTGAACCACACATCACTACTTGGGCACAAATGAAGGATGTCATGAGAGCATGCTTCGTGCCTACCTACTACACCCGCGACCTCTTCAAGAAACTCCAACAACTCAAGCAAGGAACCAAGAGTGTTGAAGAGTACTACAAGGAGATGGAGATTGCCATGATACGAGCCAATGTCATGGAAGATTATGAGCAAACAATGGCATGTTTCTTGAATGGACTCAATCATCCTATCAAGAAGATCGCCTACTTCCAACCATACTCAACTCTCATCGAGCTAGTGCACCAAGCTACCAAAGCGGAACACCAAGTGCAAGATGATTTCAAGTACGCCAAGTTCTCATCCAAGTCCTATGGCTTCTCCAATAACCATGCTTCAATGACTCCAACACCGACTACAAGACCTTCTACTTCCAACATCGACAAGTCGACATCCAAGAAAGCTTCACCAACTACAAGCAACCCTACTACGGGCAACTTCAAGCCGAGAGCTTCATCATCATCAACCCCAACCGATGAGACCGTTAAGACGAGTTCCTTCAAGTGTTTCACTTGCGGAGGCCGAGGCCACAAGTCCTACGAGTGCACCAACAAGCGGACCATGGTCTTCAACGACGATGGCATTTATGACTCCATGAGTGAAGGTGAAATGGAAGCACTTGAGCAAGTCGCCATGCACCGCCAGGTGAACAATGAAGAAGAACAAGTCTTTTGTGATGAAGACTCGAGTCCCGCACTTGTTGTCTCAAAAGTCTTGACTCTCCAACATCACCAAGAAGAAGTCCAATGATGCCACATATTCCACACGAAGGCCGGCATCAATGGACGATCCGTCAAGGTCATCATCGATGGAGGGAGTTGTCACAATCTCGCAAGTGAAGAACTTTGCTCCAAGCTCCAATTGCCCAAGACGAAGCATCCACATCCATACAAAGTGCAATGGCTTAGTGACTCCGGCACCATCCAAGTCGAGCACCGAGTACAAGTCTCCTTCAAGATCGGCGCCTACGAAGACACCTTGGAGTGCGACGTCGTTCCAATGACCGTTTGTCATCTTCTCCTTGGATGGCCATGGCAATTCGATAGAGGAGTCATTCACAACGGTCGAACGAACCACTACATCTTCAAGATGAAGGGCAAGGAGTACGTCCACCGTCCAATGTCGCCAAGTCAAGTGATCACCGACAAGCATACCACCCATCATGGAGAGAATGGTGAGATAGTGAGCCACCAAAAAGAGAGTGAGCACCACAAGCCCAAATTGAGTGCCTCCACGATGAGCGAAAACAAGAACCTAGTTCTATTTGCCAATAAACATGAGCCGAGAGAAGTGTGTGAGAACGCATCTAATGTCCTACACTACGTCATCATGTGCAAGGACAATGCACCACAAACTAACACCTCTCACACTCTTCCTCTAGTGTTGTCTTCTCTTTTGCAGGAATTTCAAGATGTTTTTCTCGATGTGCTACCTTCGGGACTACCTCCTCTATGAGGCATTGAGCACCGAATCAACCTCATTCCCAGAGCAACACTTCCAAACAAAGCTCCCTACCGCGTCAACCCCGAAGAAACCAAAGAAATTCAAAGGCAAGTAAAACATCTCATAGACCATGGACATGTGCGTGAAAGTTTGAGCCCTTGTGCCGTTCCGGTCATTCTTGTGCCAAAACGTGACGGTAGTTTTCGCATGTGCTCCGATTATAGACCTATCAATGCTATCACTGTTCGTTATAGGTATCCCATTCCATGCCTAGATGATATGCTTGATGAGCTTAGCGGTGCCACTATATTTTCCAAAATTGATCTTAAGAGTAGTTACTATCAAATCCGCATACAAGAGGGTGATGAATGGAAAACCGCCTTCAAAACCAAGTTTGGTTAGTATGAGTGGTTAGTCATGCCTATGGGTCTTTCGGAAGCACCGGGCACTTTTATGCGCCTCATGAATCATGTCTTTCGCCCTTACATTGGTATATTTGTTGTGGTCTACTTTGATGATATTCTTGTGTTTAGCAAATCTATCCAAGAGCATGTCACCCATGTCCGCACCATTTTGCAAATTCTTAGGAAAGAGCGTCTCTATGCTAATATGGAGAAATGCCTTTTTGTTGTTGATAAGCTCGTTTTCGTAGGATTTGTTGTCTCTTCTAAGGGTGTTCATGTAGATGAGTCCAAGATCAATGCTATTAAGACTTGGCCGCAACGAACCAACTTGCATCAAGCGCGTAGTTTCCTTGGCCTTGCAGGTTTCTGTCGTCGCTTTGTAAAGGATTTTAGCACCATTGCTTCACCTTTGCATGCTTTGAGCAAGAAGAATGCACCTTTTGTTTGGGGACCATCCCAAGGTACCGCATTCAATGAGCTTAAGAATTTGCTTACTCATGCTCCCGTGCTTGCTTTACCCAACTTCGACAAACCTTTTGAAATTCATTGCGATGCTAGTGGTAATGGCATAGGATGTGTGTTAACGCAAGAGAAGTGCCCCATAGCTTACTTTAGTGAGAAACTTTCCGGAGCGCAACTCAGCTACCCCATCTATGACAAAGAGCTATATGCTTTAGTCTGCGTTTTGCATGAATGGGAACACTACCTTCGTCCCCATGAGTTTATCATTCATACCGATCATGAGACTCTCAAGTATCTTAAGGGACAAACTAAGTTGAACAAGCATCATGCTAAATGGAGTGAATTTATTGAGTCTTTTCCATATGTCATCAAGTACATCAAAGGTAAAGAAAACATAGTAGCGGATGCTCTTTCCCGCATTTGCATGCTTGTCACGCAACTTGAATTAGATGTCATTGGCTTCGAGCATATCAAAGACTTATATGAGCATGATACAACTTTTGCCATTCCTTATGCCAAGTGTTTGTCGAATACATCTTGGGAACGCTATCACATCAAAGATGTCTACCTTATGAGAGCTAACAAACTTTGCATTCCCGAGTCCTCGCTTCGTTTGTTGCTTTTGCAGGAATCTCATGGAGGAGGTTTAATGGGACACTTCGGACGTGACAAGACGTTTGCCATGCTCTCGAAGAGCTACTTTTGGCCAAAGATGTTTCGGGACGTCAATCGCTTCACCAACCGGTGTTCTACATGTCGCAAAGCTAAGTCCAAAGTTCAATCTCATGGTCTGTATATGCCTTTACCGATTCCATACCAACCTTGGGAAGACATTAGCATGGACTTTGTACTTGGTTTTCCTAGGACTTGCAATGGGAAAGATTCCATATTTGTTGTTGTGTACCATTTCTCAAAAATGGCACACTTTATTCCTTGTAACAAGATAGACGATGCTTCACATGTGACTAATCTATTTTGTAGGGAAATATTGCGTCTACGTGGTGTGCCAAAGACTATCGTCTCGGACCGCGACGTCAAGTTCCTTAGCTACTTTTGGAAGACCCTATGCGCCATGCTCGGAATCAAGCTACTCTTCTCCACGGCGTACCATCCTCAAACCGACGGCCAAACGGAGGTGACAAACCGCACACTCTCGGCTCTACTTCGAGTACTCATCAAGAAGAACATCAAGGAGTGGGAGGAGTGTCTACCAATCGCCGAGTTCGCTTACAACCAAGCAAGACACTCAACAACCGGCAAGTCCTCTTTCGAGGTCGTCTACGGATTCAACCCTTTGTCACCATTGGATATTCTACCTCTACCACTCCAAGAGCAAATCAATTTGGACGCAAGTGCACGAGCGGCCCATATCAAGAAGGTGCATGAAGATACAAGAAACACCATCGAGCGCCAAGTACAACGCCTTGCGACCAAGCTCAACATCAACAAGCAACCTATGGTCTTCAACATTGGTGATCTCGTGTGGCTACATCTTCGCAAGGAGCGCTTTCCACAAGAACGCAAGTCTAAGCTTCAACCTCGAGCCGATGGACCCCTCAAGGTGCTCGCATGCTACAACGACAACGCTTACAAGATCGACCTCCCACGGGACAAATACAACGTGAGAGACATCTTCAACATCAAAGATCTCTCTCCTTTCCATGGTGATGAAGAACTCAATCCGAGGACGGATCTTCCCTAAGGGAGGGGAGATGATGCGGAGCATCCCATGACCATCCACATGGACGCCACCTCAACTATCCAAGCTCCAAGTGGACCAATGACAAGGGCTAGGGCACGTGCTATTCAATCCGAGGTGACATCACTCCTACTTGAGTTTTCCCCCTCTTCAAGTGAGACATGGCTACTGCCTAAGTCCGAGATACTATGTGTCATCAGGTACAACGCTCAATACTCGGAGCTGAGGACTGTAGAAGAAGAGACAGGCATCAACACTCTGGACATCCCAGAACTTCCGGCCAGAGCCCAGAACTTCCAGCCCCCGGACCTTCCGGCCGACCCGGAGCTTCCGGCCGCCGATGACTTCGACCAGCCCAGGCGTGCCAACTCCCGAGTTAGCCCGGACCCCGTCCCGGACCTTCCGGCGCCCGGAACCTCCGGCCTGCCCGGACCTTCCGGCTCCCAGATGCCAGCACATCTCCACCGCGCCAACTCTCTGGTTAGGCCGGACCCTCCCCGGAACCTCCGGCGCCCGGAACTTCCGGCCTAGCCTGGAACTTCCGGCCCTGCCTGCACGCAGCCACTTGGGTTGCGGCCCGTGTACCCTTTCATCACCTAGACTATATATACTCTATCCCGTACAACTTTCTAGGGTTAGCATTGGTTTAGCTCATTGAGAGATAGAGCATTGCTCATCCATATCGGATCTACTCCATGAGAGAGACCGCGGCCCCTCTACGGAGGAGATCCACCTTGGATTCAAGACCCCTTTACGGGAAGATCCCCTTGGATTCAAGACCTCCTCACGGAGAAGACCTGACTACCCTTTTGTATCGTCCTTAGTTGTCCGTGGATTCGTGTATCGTTCTATGTACCCGAGGATCTAGCACATGTGTGACTTGTTCTTTTTAGTTTGAGTGTTCCTCTTGTGTTTCCCCTTGTGTTTTCCCCCGTTTTTCCTCGTTCCCCTCTTCGTGTTCATCGTGTTCTTCGCAGGATCCGCTCCTTTCATGAAAGATCGGGCCACTAGGGTTCTACCCTACATGACAACCTTACTACGGGCAACTTCAAGCCGAGAGCTTCATCATCATCAACCCCAACCGATGAGACCGTCAAGACGAGTTCCTTCAAGTGTTTCACTTGCGGAGGCCGAGGCCACAAGTCCTACGAGTGCACCAACAAGCGGACCATGGTCTTCAACGATGATGGCACTTATGACTCCACGAGTGAAGGTGAAATGGAAGCACTTGAACAAGTTGCCATGCACCGCCAAGTGAACAATGAAGAAGAACAAGTCTTTTGTGATGAAGACTCAAGTCCCGCACTTGTTGTCTCAAAAGTCTTGACTCTCCAACATCACCAAGAAGAAGACCAATGATGCCACATATTCCGCACCAAGGCTGGCATTAATGGACGATCCGTCAAGGTCATCATCGATGGATGGAGTTGTCACAATCTCGCAAGTGAAGAACTTTGCTCCAAGCTCCAATTGCCCAGGACAAAGCATCCACATCCATACAAAGTGCAATGGCTTAGTGACTCCGGCACCATCCAAGTCGAGCACCGAGTACAAGTCTCCTTCAAGATCGGCGCCTACGAAGACACCTTGGAGTGCAACGTCGTTCCAATGACCGTTTGTCATCTTCTCCTTGGACGGTCATGGCAATTCGATAGAGGAGTCGTCCACAACGGTCGAACGAACCACTACTTATTCAAGATGAAGGGCAAGGAGTATGTCCTCTGTCCAATGTTGCCAAGTCAAGTGCTCGCCGACAAGCATACCACCCATCGTGGAGAGAATGGTGAGAGAATGAGCAACCAAAAAGAGAGTGAGCGCCACAAGCCCAAATTGAGTGCCTCCACGATGAGTGAAAAGAAGAACCTAGTTCTATTTGCCACCAAACGTGAGATGAGAGAAGTGTGTGAGAACCCATTTAGTGTCCTACACTAGATCATCGTGTGCAAGGACAATGCAACACAAACTAACACCTCTAGCACTCTTCCTCTAGTGTTGTCTTCTCTTTCGCAGGAATTTCAAGATGTTTTTCCCGATGAGCTACCTCCGGGACTACCTCCTCTACGAGGCATTGAGCACCGAATCGACCTCATCACCGGAGCACCACTTCCAAACAAAGCTCCCTACCACGTCAACCCCGAAGAAACCAAAGAAATTCAAAGGCAAGTAAAACATCTCATAGACCATGGACATGTGCGTGAAAGTTTGAGCCCTTGTGCCGTTCCGGTCATTCTTGTGCCAAAACGTGACGGTAGTTTTTGGATGTGCTCCGATTGTAGACCTATCAATTCTATCACCGTTCGTTATAGGTATCCCATTCCACGCATAGATGATATGCTTGATGAGCTTAGTGGTGCCACTATATTTTCCAAAATTGATCTTAAGAGTGGTTACTATCAAATCCAGATACAAGAGGGTGATGAATGGAAAACCGCCTTCAAAACCAAGTTTGGTTTGTATGAGTGGTTAGTCATGCCTATGGGTCTTTCGGAAGTACCGGCACTTTTATGCGCCTCATGAATCATGTCTTTTGCCCTTACATTGGTATATTTGTTTGGTCTACTTTGATGATATTCTTGTGTTTAGAAAATCTATCCAAGAGCATGTCACCCATGTCCGCACCATTTTGCAAACTCTTAGGAAAGAGCGTCTCTATGCTAATATGGAGAAATGCCTTTTTGGTGTTGATAAGCTCGTTTTCTTCTAAGGGTGTTCATGTAGATGAGTCCAAGATCAATGCTATTAAGACTTGGCCGCAACCAATCAACTTGCATCAAGCGCGTTGTTTCCTTGGCCTTGCGGGTTTCTATTGTCGCTTTGTAAAGGATTTTAGCAGCATTGCTTCGCCTTTGCATGCTTTGAGCAAGAAGAATGCGCCTTTTGTTTGGGGACCATCCCAAGATACCGCATTCAATGAGCTTAAGAATTTGCTTACTGATGCTCCCGTGCTTGCTTTACCCAACTTTGACAAACCTTTTGAAATTCATTGCGATGCTAGTGGTAATGGCACAGGAGGTGTGTTAACGCAAGAGAAGTGCCCCATAGCTTACTTTAGTGAGAAACTTTCCGGAGCACAACTCAACTACCCCATCTATGACAAAGAGCTATATGCCTTAGCCCGTGTTTTGCATCAATGGGAACACTACCTTCGTCCCCATGAGTTTATCATTCATACCGATCATGAGACTCTCAAGTATCTTAAGGGACAAACTAAGTTGAACAAGCGTCATGCTAAATGGAGTGAATTTGTTGAGTCTTTTCCATATGTCATCAAGTACATCAAAGGTAAAGAAAACATAGTAGCGGATGCTCTTTCCCGCATTTGCATGCTTGTCACACAACTTGAGTTAGATGTCATTGGCTTCGAGCATATCAAGGACTTATATGAGTATGATACAACTTTTGCCATTCCTTATGCCAAGTGTTTGTCGAATACATCTTGGAAACACTATTACATCAAAGATGGCTACCTTATGAGAGCTAACAAACTTTGCATTCCCGAGTCCTCACTTCGTTTGTTGCTTTTGCAGGAATCTCATGGAGGAGGTTCACATTATGAGATTCACATGATAATCCAAGTACTAGATACTCAAAACGTCCATAACCGCGGACACGACTAATCATGATTAGTTTAATACACTCTGCAGAGGTTTGCGCACTTTTCCCCAAAAGACTCGATCTCCTCCGTTGGGATTCTCGCACTACATGGTGTTTGAGAAATGGATGACCGAGACATAGTCTTTCAGAAGCGCTAGCACCTTACGATCGGGTAGACCGTTACACCTACTTTCCCTTACATATGTTAGTCTACCACTGTAAGAGTTCGCACGACTTAATCAACTATGCTAGAGCCCATAGTAGCTTGTGGCTGCACACGGAAGTTTCCAGCATGAATAATCTCATGATCCCTTTGAGCCTGGGTGGTGGTCCATAAAGAAAACAAGCAATCGTTGGAATACCCAGGTGCCTCAATCCACCAGATGTGTATTAAAGTTGCCACCTTAAGTAAACCATTAATTAGCATTCTCACATCTGTCATGGATACACTCAAACCCAATCCACGTCTACAAGCATAGAATGGCATAAGCAAAAGTAGAAGTAACTCCCAGGGTTTGATAATAAAACAGGTAATGGGTGCTACCTCATCTACTTCCCAACCCACAATTTAATCAGATCCTATTCATGCAATGGTTTGAGGATTGATCTAATTCAATAAAACTGGGTAGTAAGAGGTATGATCAAAGTGTTACTTGCCTTGTGATGATCCGCGAAACCTAGAGATTCGAAGTAGCAAGCGGCGCACTGCGGGTACTCTAACGCAAACAAACAAACAAACAAGCAAACAATAAGTACTCATCTAATGCACAGGTAAAACTCGAATAAGAGATCTAACCAGAAAGTTCAACTTAAGAACTCCGGTTTGCAAAAAGAATCAAATCAAACGAAGCAATGAAAGTCAAACGGCAAAAGAAACAAGCTTCATTTACTAATCTGGATCTAAGTCAAATTTTACAGAAGCAAAAACTTGTTTGAGTTGGTTAAATGGAAATAGGGTTTCGAGACGAAACTCTAGGCACTTGAATCACCTGATTCCGATAAACGAGCGAAAAGTTAAACTAAAACGAAAATTGGATCAGGAATCGCGATCAGAAATAATCGCGGAAAATCCGAGAAAAATAAAAAATGATGAACAGGCTAATGAACGAACGTTCCCTGTCTACGGCTAAATGACGAAAACCGTTCGTTAAAACGAACGTACGGACGAACGTTCGCTATTTAACCGAACATAAAAAAACCGATCTAAACCGATCTAATAATAAAAAAAGAAACTACGGTTTATGAAATAAAACCGATCGGTTTTAAAAAAAACTGGTGGCTACCTCGTGGAACGGCGGCAGCGGCAGCGGCAGCGGCAGCGACGCGGCGAAGCGGCGCGGATCGAGGCGCGGCGGCGGGGCTAGGGCTGACGGGGCGGCGGCTTGGGCTGGTGCTGGCTCGGGCCTTGGCCTCGCCTCGTTAGGTTGGTTAGGTCGGTTCATTTTTTGAAATAGTTTCGCGCAAAAAAACAAATAAAAGAAATACTAAACGGACTCCAAAAATCCCGAAATAAATTTTCCCTGACTTCTAAAATCAAGCCGGGTGGTGAACATTTATTTGGGGCCTAAATGCAATTTTCAAAAAACGCATATTTTTCCTAAATTCAAATAAAACAGTGAAAAACTCCAAAATAAAAATCTTATTTGATTTTTTATTAAATCCTCAATATTCCTTTAATTTGGGAAAGTCATTTTATTCCCTCTCACTTATTTTTATAATTGGAATTATTGAAGATAAAATAATTAAATCAAATGATCCTATTTTTCAAAATTTGAGAAAACCCCAAATATGAAAATAACGAAATCCCCAACTCTCTCTCCATGGGTCCTTGAGTTGCGTAGGATTTCTAGGATCAAACCAAAATGCAAATAAAATATGATATGCAATGATGATCTATGTATAACATTCCAAATTGAAAATTTGGGATGTTACAAACCTACCCCCCTTAAGATGAATCTCGACATCGAGATTCGGGTTGGCTAGAAAATAGGTGAGGGAGGTCCTTCACCAGATCTTCCTCTCGCTCCCAGGTGGCTTCATCCTTGGTGTGGTGGCTCCACTAAACTTTACAAAACCTGATAACCTTGTTGCAGGTGACTCGGCTGGCATATTTGAGAATCTTGACTAGTTTCTCCTTGTAGGTCAAATCACTATCCAACTGAATCGCTTCCAGCGGCACTGTATCTCTTAGTGGTGTATCAGCCATCTCTACATGGCACTTTTTCAACTGGGAAACGTGGAACACATCGTGAACTCCTGACAATCCTTCGGGCAACTCCAACTTGTAAGCAACTTCTCCCATACGCTCCAAAACTTTGTAGGGTCCCACAAAATGTGGCGCTAATTTTCCCTTAACTCCAAAGCTCTTAACTCCTCGAAGCGGGGATACACGAAGATAAACTCTGTCTCCGACTTCGTAAACTGTCTCCTTGCATTTAGAATCTGCATAGCTCTTCTGCCTGGACTGGGCTACCTTGAGCCTATTGCGAATCAACTTCACTTTCTGTTCAGACTCCTTAACCAAATATGGTCCAAACAAATGGCGGTCTCCAACTTCATCCCACAACAATGGTGTTCTGCACCTTCTTCCGTACAAGGCTTCAAAAGTGGCCATCTTCAAACTGGATTGATAACTATTGTTGTAAGAGAACTCCGCATATGGCAAGTTGTCATCCCAACTAGATGCATAATCTAGCGCACAAGCTCTCAGCATATCCTACAAAATCTAATTGACTCTCTCGGTATGCCCATCAACTGCGGATGAAAAGCTGTACTAAACTCTATCCTGGTACCCAAAGTTTCGTGCAACTGATTCCAGAACTTTGAGGTAAACTGGGTTTCTCTATCTGATACAATGCTCCTCGGAACTCCATGCAGACATAGGATCCTGGTCATGTATATCTTTGCCAACTTAGCACTGGTGTAAGTGGTCTTTACTGGGATGAAATGAGCTACCTTCGTCAAGCGATCGACTACAACCCATATCGAGTCATAGCCTGAGCGGGTCCTGGGTAATCCCGTGATAAAATCCATGCCTAGCTTATCCCACTTCCATTCGGGTATCAGCAATGGCTGTAGCAATCCTGCTGGCTTCTGATGCTCTGCCTTTACTCTCTGACATACATCACAAACGGCTACATACTCTGCAATATCCTTTTCATTCCGGTCCACCAAAAAGTGTCTTTCAAATCCAAATACATCTAGGTATTTCCTGGGTGAATCGAGTATGGCGAATCATGGGCCTCTTGCAAAATTAACTTCCTGATCTCCGGGTCATTGGGCACATGAACGCGGTCCTCAAACCATAAGGTATTGTGTTCATCATCACGAAATCCTTTAGCTTTTCCCATGCTCATTTTCTCTTTAATAGAGGCAATCTCCTTGTCGGTCTTCTGATCTTATCCATCAGAGTAGACTGAATCTCCAATGCTGCTACATAGCCTCTCGGAACTATCTCCAAACATAGCTCATGAAGAACCTCAGCTAACTCCTTTGGTAACTCTCCGGTCATTAGGGTGTTGACATGGCTCTTGCGGCTCAACGCATCGGCTACTACGTTAGCCTTTCCGAGATGATAATGTAATCTCATATCATAATCCTTAATGAGCTCCAACCATCTTCTTTGCCTGAGATTCAACTCCTTCTGCGTGAAGATGTACTTCAAACTCTTGTGATCCGTGTACACCTCACAATGGTTTCCGGTGAGAAAATGTCTCCACGTCTTCTATGCGTGCACTATGGCTGCTAACTCCAAATCATGTGTAGCATAATTCAACTCATGGGGCTTAAGTTGTCATGAAGCATATGAAACAACTCTTCCCTCCTGCATAAGCACTGCTCCAAGTCCTCGTGTGAAGCGTCGCAATACACCTCATAATCCTTGCGCCGAGAATCAACACTGGCGAGGTAACCAAACGTTTCTTCAACTCCTGGAAACTGGCCTCACATTCCCCGGTCCATTTGAACTTGGTATCCTTCTTCAACAACTCCGTCATAGGTTTTGCAATCTTTGAGAAATTTTCAATGAATCTCCAATAGTATCCTGTGAGTCCATGAAAACTTCCAACTGTTGTTGGAGCTTCCCAATTTGTCACAGTGACAACTTGGGTGGGATCTACTTCTATTCCTTCTCCGGATATAACATGTTCGCGGAATCCAACTTCCTTCAACCAAAGCTCACATTTGCTGAACTTGGCGTATAACTGATGTTCTCTGAGCTTACCAAGTACCAAACGCAAATGTTCTTTATGTTCTTCTTCATTCTTCAAGTAGACCAGAATATCATCAATGAATACTACTACGAACTTATCCAAAAACACCATAAACACTTTGTTCATCATATTCATAAAATAAGCAGGTGCGTCGGTCAGACCAAATGACATAACGGTATACTCATACAGCCCATACCTTGTGGTAAAAGTTGTCTTAGGTATGTCCTGCTCTCGAATCTTCAACTGGTGGTATCTTGATCGCAAATTGATCTTGGAAAATACCTTAGCTCCTTGCAATTGGTCAAACAAATCATTTATCATCGGCAGTGGGTACTTATTCTTAATCGTCACTTCATTCAATCCTCGATAATCAACAACCATCCTTAACGATCCATCCTTCTTTTCCACTAGGAGTACTGGTGATCCCCAAGGTGACGAACTTGGGCGAATATATCCCTTGTCCAGTAACTCCTTAATCTGCTTCTTAATCTCCTCGAAATCCTTTGCAGGCATTCTATACGATCTCTTAGATATTGGTCCTGTGCCTGGCAAAAGCTCAATCAAAAACTCAATGTCTCTATCCGGTGGCATTGCCGGGCAATTCTTTTGAAAATACATCCGGAAAATCCTTTACCACCGGTACCTCCTCCTGTACAACTCCTGATAAGGAATTTACTTGAGTCCTATTCGACACATGCCGTCATACATACTTGATCGTTCTTCCCTCTGTGGTGGTAAGAAAAATCGACTTACTGGCACAATCGATGTTTCCTCCATACATCGATAGCCAATCCATACCCAGGATTACATCCAAACCTTGTGATTCCAAAATGATTAAATCCGAGGGAAACACAAGCCTACCTATACTCATTGGCACTTGAAAACATCCTTTACTGGCCATATACTCCACTCCTGGTGAGCTTACTAACATAGGTGTTCTAAGACCCTTGGTGCGCAGTTTATACTTATCCACGAATCCCCTTGATATGTATGAATGCGATGCACTAGTATTGAAAAGAACGATTGCAGTAAATGACTTAACCAAAAACTTACCTATTACTACATCTGGCTGGGCTTCAACCTCCTCCACGTTAACGTAGTTCACCTGTCCCCTGCTGAAAGGGTTCGGTTTCTTCCTAGAGCTTCCATTGCCATTTCCATTCTGGGCTTTAGGACATTCATTTGCATAATGTGCGGTCTTCTGACACTTATAACAAGTGACTTGGCTTAGGTCTCTCTTGGCTGGGGTTGATGGGTTGGTGCAATTCTGATCGTTGCTCCCCCCATTCCCATTACCATTCTTGGGGCCATTATGATTATGCGAACTCCCTCCTCCATGGGTATGCTGAAAATGTCCTCCCAATTTTGGGGTAAAGTGTGGCTTTGGCTGAGCTCCTGAATTGTATTTCCCTTATCAATACTTCCTCTTGCGGTTCTCAATCTGCTGCTGCTTCCCTTCTATCATAAGAGCACGATCTACCAACTCCTGGTAGTTGTTAAAAGTTGCTACCATCAACTGCATGCTCAACTCATCATTCAGTCCTTCCAGAAACTTCTCCTGCTTAGCTGCATCCGTAGCAACATCATCCGGGGCATAACGTGCTAACTTACTAAAGTCATCCATGTATTGGCCAACTGCCCGTCCTCCTTCGCGCAAGTTGCGAAACTCACGCTTCTTCATGGCCATAGCTCCTGCTGAAACATGGGCTGTACGGAAAGCCTGCTGAAATTGGTCCCATGTCACCGTAGCTATAGGGTAGGTGACAGTGTAATTCTCCTACCATGATGCTGCTGGTCCATCCAACTGATGTGCGGCAAAACACACCTTCTCAGCGTCAGTACATCCTGTAGTGGTTAACTCCCTTCCAATCTTGCGGAGCCAATCATCTGCTACTATAGGCTCAGTGCTACTAGAGAAAACTGGCGGATTCAGTCTAAGGAAACGGGTTAAGTGATCAACAGGTGGTGGTGGTGGTGGGTTGTTGTTGTTGTTCCCCTGATTCTGATTCTGGACTAGCAACTGCACCAATGCATTCTGCTGCTGGATCAACTCAGTGAGCTCCAGCGGGAAAGCAAATACATTGTCACGTCTTGGAGGCATCTAAGGGTTTAGAAAAGATCAGAATTAAGAATAGATTGAGGTCTAGAGAGAATACACTACCCATATGCACATGAGGCAAACACAAACATTTCACTCAATTAATCAATCAAGTCATACAATCGGTCTAACTATCGCAAAAGTGCTCGGACTACTCTATTTACATGGTGGAATACTACTACCGATGTGGTGGTCTACTAGAAATATTCTTCGGTTGCAGACTCCATGATATCTGCTGCAGCTTCGTCTTCAAAGTCATCATCGCTCAGGTCAGAGTCGGTGTCTTGGATGATGATGTAGTCTTCCGGGCGAATCTCCTTGGGTTCTTCATCTTCTTCTACTGGTGTGGGGTCTCCCATGAATATTCCAACCTTCTTAATCAGGCCATCATTCTTCTCCACTAGTACGACGATTTCCTCCCCATAATCTTCACGTGTAGCCTTGAGTTCTTCCTCCAGCTCTGTGATTCTTGTCATCGGCTTCTTCAGATCTATCATGCCTGCGCACATCTGGTTCTCCTGACGTCGAATGTGTTGGTTTAACTCCTGGATAAAAGCTGTGATTGATCTATCCTTCTTGGTGTTGATCATTTCCCAGTGCTCATCTCGGCGCCCACAAATCTGGTAGATAGTATCCTTGAGATCATTGCGGTAAACTTCTCCAATACGTCCCATGGTGATGTGGGCTGCCATGCTCTTTCCTAGACTCCAGGTTGGTGCATCAAAGGAAAACTCTATGGGCTCAGTGACTGGCGCGAACGTCCTTCCTGGAACTTGAACTTGAATCATCCAGCGCTCCTCCTCGGGTAAAGTGACGTTGTAGGTCCCGGTGAAGCTTGGTACTCCGATGTTCAGATACTTAGTGACTTCCTTCAGGTGGCGTCCAAAGGGTGTATCTTCATCCGGTTATGTGAACTTGTTCCTTGCATCCGCTATCCTAAAAGAGTAGAAAAGATGAGGAGTCAGAAATGAGAAGAGTGAGTAGTGATCTAGGGCTTTAGCTTAGTGGTCGTGTCCTATAGTCAGCGTGTGCTCTGATACCATCTTGTAGCGACCAGACCACAAACAGTCTGATCTCTGTGCTTCAGTGTCATCCCTGGATTAGTAATGCTGACACGCATAGTACTTGAAGGATTTATAACAGAGTAGCGATCACACACTTATTACAACGAGTGTCTCAAAAGAGAACTTATTACAAAAAATATGGCTTAAGGTCATCTAATAACGTTAACAGCGGAAGGCTTGGAAGATAAGTGAGTCCATCAACTCCAACGGCATCACTGAGTATAGAACCACGACCTAAAGGCACCTTACTCGTCGTCTGAAAAGTCTGCAACCTGAACATTGCAGCCTGAAAACGGGTCAACACATGGAATATGCCAGCAATGTAACACATAAAGAGTAATGAACAGAAATAGGCTATACTACATGCATATATGGCTGGTGAAAAGCTCTATGGTTATAGTTTTGCGTAAAGCCAGTTTTCCCTACTGCAAAGGAATAAATTTTATCTAACTATCATGGTAGTTGTTAAACATTGAGAGCGTAGACACCCTCTCAATCCCAATTAAACATCATCATTAAAACCCAACAAAATTAATTAAAGTCACATGATGAGATTCACATGATAATCCAAGTACTAGATACTCAAAACGTCCATAACCGGGGACACGGCTAATCATGATTAGTTTAATACACTCTGCAAAGGTTTGCGCACTTTTCCCGACAAGACCCGATCTCCTCCGTTGGGATTCTCGCACTACATGGTGTTTGAGAAATGGATGACCGAGACATAGTCTTTCAGAAGCACTAGCACCTTACAATCGGGTAGACCGTTACACCTACTTTCTCCTACATCTGCTAGTCTACCACTGTAAGAGTTCGCACGACTTAATCAACTATGCTAGAGCCCATAGTAACTTGTGGCTGCACACGGAAGTTTTGATGCGGAGCATCCTATGGACATCACCATGTCAAGAGTTCATTCGGCAAGTGACACATGCGACATCTACTTCACATACATAAAGGTGAATCCTCTCCTTTACACGTGCTCACTTGACCCCTTCAAGGATGGTATACTACTTGACCCTCCATCGTGCATGCATAGGTATTGTCGGAGCTTCACGGATGACGAGGAGGAGTGCAAGCGCGAAGGATCACCTACACCATCCATGAGGGAAGCGTGCAAGAGAATGAAGAAGAATCCTGGACAAGCTTCTGGAAAGCCCGGAACTTCCGGCCACCGGAACCTCCGGCCATCCCGGAGCTTCCAGCCCTGCTGCACCGAAGCCGTCCGAGAGTGTGCCAACTCTCTGGATAGCCCGGACCCTGCCCGGACCTTCACCCGGAACCTCCGGCGCCTGGACCTTCCGGCCCTGCCTGCACGTAGACACTCGGGCTGAAGCCCATGTACCCTTTCGCCCCTCACTTACCCCTTCGTGGACCTAGACTATATATACTCCTCCACCACCTCCTTTCTAGGGTTAGCATTGGTTTAGCTCATTTGAGAGATAGAGCTTCACTCATCCATCTGGATCTACTCCACGAGAGAGACCGCGGCCCCTCTTCGAAGATCCACTTGGATTCAAGACCCCCTCCCGGAGACGATCCCCCCATGGATTCAAGACCTTCTCACAGAGAAGAACCGGCTACCCTTTTGTATCGTCCTTAGTTGTCAGTGGATTCGTGTATCGTTCTATGTACCCGAGGAACTAGCACATGTGTGACTTGTTCTTGTTAGTTTGATTGTGTATCGTGTACCTTCCTTCATGTTCATGGTTCTAGCACATGTGTGATCATACTTGTTCGTTTGAGTGTTCTCTTGTGTTCCCCTCGTGATATTCCCCTCATTTCCCTCCTCGTGTTCTTCGCGTTCTTCGTGGGATCCGCTCCTTTCGTGAAAGATCGTCCTATAGGGTTCTACCCTACATCATCTTGGTATCTAGAGCCACGTTGATCACGATTTCGGAGCCACCCCTCTTCGTTTTCTAGCCTAATTTTGTTGTGTCCTTCCCCAATTTCGAAAATCCCCACCAAAAATAGTCCCAATTTTTTTTTGATTTGTTGGTTTGATGATGTTTTGTTGATTTTGATCCATGGATTTGCTTGGTTTCAAGTGGATCTAGCATCTCCCCAAGTTTCCCCACTTTCCCATCCACGAAATTGTCCCAATTTTGACCCTGAAAATCGAGTTTTCCGCCCACATTCTCAGATCTGGAATTTAGGGTTCGTCCCGGAAGAAATTCCATGACCCCCGGAACTTCCGGACTCACCCGGAACTTCCGTCCCAGCCCCGGAACTTCCGGGCTAAACATAGAGTTTTCCCAAAATCCCCCGGCTTCCCCGAGACTTTTTCCGCGACCCCCGGAACTTCCGGCCACCCCCCGGAACTTCCGGAGCCCAGAACTTCCGGCCCTAGGCCCGAAACTTTCGGCCTAACCCGAAACATTGCACAGAATTTCAGCATCAGCCTCCTTCACCATTTTCATCACAACTTTTCACTCCAAACTCCGATTTGAGTGTTCTTTGGCTCATTTTGAAGCTATCGACGTGCCCGAGGACCTCACCTTGGTTTCACCACCTTTTGTCACCATAAAATTTTGTGCATTTTGGCATCTTTGCCTAGGGCTTCCACCACATCATCCGCTACACAACCTCAGACTTCTGCAACCTAACCAATTTTTGTTCCCCATCGCATTAGCGGTTGTTCGAGTTGTGACTTGAGTCTCCTAAGGTGTTTAGGCTACTTAGGGATGGTTGCTTCCTCGTCAACCACCACCACCATTTCCGCATAGGCTTACCAACCATACACTTCTTACACCCCAACTTAACCCAATTTTGTTTGTATTGTGAGTTGTGTTTCCTAAGGTCTTTCGGCTACTTAGGGACCGTGCTTCCAACTCCGACTCACATAACCCAATAACCCTCCATTTCCGCATTGCCTACTCGCATAACCCATCATTGCATTGTCGCAATCCCATTGAGCTTCCGCAACACCACCACCGCGTCCCGCTACCACCATTTTGACATTTGAGATTTTGAGTTCGCGGTTTTTCCATTTCCTAAGGTGTTTCGGCTACTTAGGGACGAGTCTCCATCATCTTGGTATCTCCATCAAGATCACCGCCACTCATCATCGACAAGGATGGCAACCTCCATATCATCTTGGTATCGTGGTATCCCTCCATTGTATATTCCCTTGCCATTGCATTGATAACCCCTAGCCCATTTTGCATCACTTGCCTATCGAGACTAGCCATTTGAGTATTGCCGCAACATTACTTGTGCACATTAGTGATCATCGAGCTACACCTCCCATTGCATACATACCATACCATATGTATCATCTTGTTATCATATCATCTCATGTGCCTCAAGTTTGTTCCCTCATATACACAATAGCTATCTTGGTTTGTGCATTGTGCAAAAGTGGCCATACAAAAAAGAGAATAAAGCTTTTAAGCAAAGAAAAAGAGTGAACAGAGAGCTTGTAAGCAAGTGCCATAGCATCATACCACATTGTCATATAAGATCATCTTGGATTATAACACCGGGAACCATATATACATAGCATACATGGGATAGAAGTTGTTGCATTTTTCTCCTATAGGTTGTGCACAAGTGTCGTATCCGCCTATTGAGAAATCATGATAGCATCTCTCTAGAGTTGTGCAACAAGAGAATTTTCCGTGGATTCCACATTTTGTGCTCATCCTTGGTTGCACGACCCCATTTATCTATCCGTGTGTGTGTTTCCATGTGCCACATATTGCTATTGGTCTACTTGTTTCACTTGCGAATTTGTGAATCTCTTTCAACATTATTGACTCTTGCTAACATTTTGCATAAATTATTTTGTGCCACTATTGTCATCGAGCTCCACCATAAGCCTTATTTGTGTAGGTGTGAGAAACCGACAAGAATTGGTACAAATTGTGCTATTTCCTTGTCCACATTGGAGTGATCATTGATCCACTTTCAACTTCGGTCAAGGTACATTTGGTATTCGTTCTTCTCCTTCTCCACTCATATTGGCTCGAATCTTGTGATGGATAGGCAAGGCATTTCATCTCCAGTCTTTCACAACAACGGCAGCGTGTACAACTACATCAACAACAAGCTTTCCGCATAAAAGAAGGAGCAAGATGCAAGGATGGAGGAGATTCGGACCTTGTTGATCAACCGTTCTTCCCCTTCATCATCCTCAAGGCGGCGACGTTCAAGTCACAAGTCTTCGGAGCGCAAAAATGATGCAAGCGCAAGTTGTCCTCGTCCACATCTCCATGGCGACCACCATCACGTTCGTGATCCACCTCATCATGAAGGGCAAGTCACCTCCAAGAAACATGTGCACGACGACGATGAATGACATGTAGAGCTAAAGCACGACAATGACAACATCATCATGAAGATGCTCGAGATGCGCTTACCTGCAAGTCGCAACAAGCCCTACTTCACGCCAAGTCCAAACTTCATGACCACAAGAGAAGACCGCGAGACAAGCACCACCAAGACGGAGCTACGGCTACACCAACCACTTTGGCATCTTCGCCAAGCGACTTCAAGGCATCTTCGCCTTCGGATATATGGCATCTTCGCCAACAAGCACCTCAAGACTACGCTCAAGAGAAGCTCCCCAAGCTCAAGTCTGCGACTTCCACGAGCTACTACGACCTCGACATAGACCACACGATTCCTTTCTGGGACTCAAGAACCCGAGGAGTATCTCGAGTGGGAGTGTTTGATGGACGACTACCTCAAGCTACATCAAGTCCCTCCCGAAGATCAAGTGAAGTGCGCCACAAGGAACTTCCACGACTACGCGTCTACATGGTAGCTTCACACACCTTCGGAGAGCTACGACATGAGTTGGCCCAAGACGAAGAGAGCTTTGTGGCGAGAGTTTGTGCCTCCAACCTACACGGAACAACTTCAACGCCAATTGGAGAACACCATCCAAGGATCCAAGTCCATCGATGAGTACTTCAAGGAGATGAAGATTGCCTTGCGACGAGCCGGCGTGGACGACTCCATTTCGATGAAGTTCCACTTCATGATGGGATTGCACAAAGACATCTCCAAGACGATCTTCCTCGAGAACTACAAGTCCCTCGATGACAACTACATTGGTGCTCTCAAGGCGGAACAAAGAACTCATGAAGGCCAAAGTTTCTCTACCCCAAGCTCACTTCGCGACGACCAAGCTCCATGAGAACGAGCATGAGGCTAGTACCACCATGATGTCCAAGCCCGACGAGCTCCAAGATGCTACTCCCAAGTTCGACGCCATCCCTCTTTGTGGCATTGACGATGCCGAGTCCTCCATGACTCTTTTTCAACATGGTGCAGCGACGAGTACGACTATGGAGACCCTCAAGGACCAAGCTTTGAAGGTGAGCGACAAGGTGGCGAGCAAGGATGATGCTTCCATCTTAGGAGGCAAGAGTGATGATGTGCCATCTTCGGCCTTCATCCACGGCGAGAGTGATGTTGTGCCATCTTCGGCCTTCATCCACAACGACGACTACAAGACGGTTGAGCATGGGATTTTCCCTTCGACCACGGCGACATGTGATGACTTGAGTGACTTTAGCCACCATATTGAGAGTGAGTGTGATTTCACCACTAGCCCAATATATGATGTGTTTCCACTATTCCCACATGAGGAGAGCCACAACCCCCACCTCTTGAGTGAGATGAGTGACTCCACCGTATGTGAGTTTGAGTGCACCTATTTTGAGGGAGTGAGTGAACCACCACATAGAGATAGTGAGATAGTTGATAGGTCATGTGAGGCCACTTTTAACACTAACGACTTGACCTCTACCTCTATTGTGTCTTCTCATTTGGTGCTAGGTCCCTTATATGATGATGCGCCGCTTCTCGACGACTTCGTCCTACCTTTGGACAAGACGATGGCCATGGTGGAATATGATGCACCCCCACATGGTTCCATCACAATGATGATCTTGACCACCATTTGGTCTTTCCCACCTCACCTACACCACTTGAGTGGAATGAAAAAGGTAACATAGGTGAAGGTGATGCTCTAGTCCCTCTAGTGGACATTCATGACATTGATTGCTTACATGATGTTGATCCCCCTATTGACATGCTTCATGCTAGTATGATTTCCCCATTCGATGATTTACCCATTTATGATGAGTATGATGATTGCCATGTGGAGTCTATTAGTTGTGATGCCATGTTACATATGATTTCTTGTGCTAATTCTCTCGGTCACATCATGTTTGCCAATCCGCTTGACTTGTCATATGCTATGCATGAGATCAATCATATGTCATATTTGCAATCTCTTCATAGTGACTATGCATATGCCATTCAGATTAACCCAATTTGCACATATGGCATAGATGACAAGCCTATGGTTATTGGCATTTGTTTCTCTTGTGATGATATTGACATGCTACCTTTGCATCATTTATCTCATATGCCATGCCATGACCACCTAGCTTCGGATATGCATTGTTTTGGATATTGTTCATTTTCTCCATATGATGTTCCCATTATTGCTCATGAGGAGACCCCCATAGTTTCCTCATACATGTTTGGAGATTTGGATCACTCCCATCCATTGCATGATCGCAATACTTGTATGCACAATATGCTTCCCATGAATAAACATGCTATTGTTGTGCCATATACTTGTATGCTCAATTTGCATCCCCATCATGTTATACACAATAACTATTCTTTCATGATGGATGACATGTTCTTATACCATGCATCAAATTTCTTTGACGGATGCTTATCTTGTGCTAACTCACACGTGCGCATACACATCATGATGGATGATGTGTACATCTACCACACTCACAATTTCTTTGGTTTGTGTCTCTTTTGTGTAGGTACCCATGAATTCTTGTCAACCTCGCAATCCCATGAGTTGACAAAACGAACTCTAGAGAGCAATGATGACTTAGGATCCCATGGATCGCATTTCCCACCGCTCTCTTCACACGAAGTCTTCGCGCATTTCTTCTACATGACCCTCACTTGGCTATGGGTTATTGTCCACTACATGTTCTATGCCCATCTTGCCATGTTCACTTTGCATGTTATGCTCATTACTATGCTTTTGCCATGCATTCGTGACCCATGCTTTGCATTACACATGATGATTGATTCTCATACTTGTATGTGTATTTGCAAGCTTGGTGGAGATATTGCTTGCTATTGCTATGTTTGCTTTGTACCCCATGCCTATGATGATACTTTCATCTTGCTTTGTGTTCATGCTTGCGATATGTCATGTGCATTGCCTATGCCTATTATTTTCTCTCATGACATGATTGCCATGATTTACTCTAGTATGTTGCATCTTCACACTACTAGCTTGCACGACTTGATTACTATGCTTGACTTGATTGCCTCACACATGATGAAGAATTGCTCTTTCTATTGTGTTGAGTGCCACACTATATTCACTACACCCCATGCACATTATGCTTGGATTTTCTTGCACTTGATCCATGTGTTTAGACACTTCATTTTACTTGGTGTTGTGAATGATTCATATGCCTACCATCGACCTTACATTGAGCAATTTGTGAATGCTTTCTATGAACTTGAGGTAGGTGCTACTTCTCTTGTCACACATATTTGCATCACTACCTCACATTCACATGCTTGTTTCCATGATGCCCTTCTTTGTGCTCAATTTATGTGCTTACATGCCATGTCACAATCCTTTGTCACACGATAAGCTATGCTTGATGACAACACTTGTTGGGTGAATCGCCTCTTGAATGCTTGGTTTTGCACTAACGCTAACCGCATTTGTTTTTCCAAGTGTTTGTTATCCTTGCTGCTTTTGAAGGAATCACGAGACGGTGCGACATTGGAGAGTTCCCATTTCAAGCTTCAACATGACAAGAACTCGGTGATCTACCACTACTACACGGCGACACCATCTCTTTCCCATGGTGATTTGGATTTCGATCCGAGGTCGGATCTTTCCTAAGGGGGAGGGGATGATGCGGAGCATCCTATGGACATCACCATGTCAAGAGTTCATTCGGCAAGTGACACGTGCGACATCTACTTCACATACATAAAGGTGAATCCTCTCCTTTACACGTGCTCACTTGACCCCTTCGAGGATGGTATACTACTTGACCCTCCATCGTGCATGCATAGGTATTGTCGGAGCTTCACGGATGACGAGGAGGAGTGCAAGCGCCAAGGATCACCTACACCATCCATGAGGGAAGCGTGGAAGAGAAGGAAGAAGAAGCCTGGACAAGCTTCTTGAAAGCCCGGAACTTCCGGCCACTGCCCGGAACTTCCGGCCACCGGAACCTCCGGCCATCCCGGAGCTTCCGGCCCTGCTGCACCGAAGCCGTCCGAGAGTGTGCCAACTCTCTGGATAGCCCGGACCCTGCCCGGACCTTCGCCCGGAACCTCTCGCGCCCGGACCTTCCGTCCCTGCCTGCACGCACACACTCGGGCCGAAGCCCATGTACCCTTTCGCCCCTCACTTACCCCTTCGTGGACCTAGACTATATATACTCCTCCACCTCCTCCTTTCTAGGGTTAGCGTTGGTTTAGCTCATTTGAGAGATAGAGCTTCGCTCATCCATCCGGATCTACTCCACGAGAGAGACCGTGGCCCCTCTTCGGAGAAGATCCACTTGGATTCAAGACCTCCTCGCGGAGAAGATCCCCCCGTGGATTCAAGACGTCCTCACGGAGAAGAACCGGCTACCCTTCTATATCGTCCTTAGTTGTCTGTGGATTCGTGTATCGTTCTATGTACCCGAGGATCTAGCACATGTGTGACTTGTTCTTGTTACTTTGAGTGTACCTCTTGTGTTTCCCCTTGTGTTTTCCCTCGTTTCCCTCCTCGTGTTCTTCAGCGTTCTTCGCGGGATCCGCTCCTTTCGTGAAAGATCGGGCGATTAGGGTTCTACCCTACATCAACTTTCTAGCATGAATAATCTCATGATCCCTTTGAGCCTGGGTGGCGGTCCATAAAGAAAACAGGCAATCACTAGAATACCCTGGTGCCTCAATCCACCGAGATGTGTATTAGAGTTGCCACCTTAATTAAACCATTAATTAGAATTCTCACATCTGTCATGGATAAACTCAAACCCAATCCACGGCTACAAGCATAGCATGGCATAAGCAAACGTAGAAGTGACTCCCAGGGTTTGATAATAAAACAGGTAATGGGTGCTACCTCATCTACTTCCCAACCCATAATTTAATCATATCCTATTCATGCAATGGTTTGAGGACTGATCTAATGCAATAAAACTGGGTAGTAAGAGGTATGATCAAAGTGTTACTTGCCTTGCTGATGATCCGCGAAACCTAGAGATTCGAAGTAGCAAGCGGCGCACTCCGGTTACTCTAACGCAAACAAACAAACAAGCAAACAATAAGTACTCATCTAATGCATAGGTAAAAATCAAATAAGAGATCTAACCAGAAAGTTCAACTTAAGAACTCCATTTTGCAAAAAGAATCAAATCAAACAAAGCAATGAAAGTCAAACGGCAAAAGAAACAAGCTTCATATACTAATCTGGATCAAAGTCAAATTTTACATAAGCAAAAACTTGTTTGAGTTGGTTAAACAGAAAGAGGTTTTCGAGACGAAACTTTAGGCGCTTGAATCGCCTGATTCCGATAAACGAGCGAAAAGCTAAACTAAAACGAAAATCGTATCAGGAATCGCAATCAGAAATAATCGCGGAAAATCCGAGAAAAAGAAAAAAGGACGAACAGACTAACGAACGAACATTCACTGTCTGCGGCTAAACGATGAAAACCGTTCGTTAAAACGAATGTACGGACGAACGTCCGCTATCTAAACAAACCGAAAAAACAGATCTAAACTGATCTAATAATAAAAAACTGAAACTAGGGTTTACAAAATAAAACCGATCAGTTTTAAAAAAACCGGCGGCTACCTCGTGGAACGGGTGGGCTGCGGCGGCGCACTCCGGCGGCGAGTCGGCGGCGGGCGGGCGGCGGATGGGTGGGCGGCGGCAGCGGCGTGGCGAAGCGGCGCGGCGGCGGCGCGGATCGAGGCACGGCGGCGGGCTAGGGCTAACGGGGCGGCGGCTTGGGCTGGGGCTGGCTCGGGCCTCGGCTTCGCCTCTTAAAGGGGCCAGTCGGGCGGTGTCCTAGCCGGATATGGCCCGGTTAGGTCGGTTCGTTTTTTTTAAATAGTTTTGCGCAGAAAAATAAAATAAAAGAAATACTAAACGGATTCCAAAAATCCCAAAATAAATTTTCCCCGACTTCTAAAGTCAAGGCGGACAAAGGTGAACATTTATTTGGGCCTAAATGCAATTTTGGAAAATGCATATTTTTCCTAAATTCAAATAAAACAACGAAAAACTCCAAAATAAAAATTTTATTTGATTTTTTATTAAATCCTCAATATTCCTTTAATTTGGGAAGTATTTTATTCCCTCTCACTTATTTTTATAATTGGAATTATTAAGGATAAAATAATTAAATCAAATGATCCTATTTTTCAAAATTTGAGAAAACACCAAATATGAAAATAACGAAATCCCCAACTCTCTCTCCATGGGTTCTTGAGTTGCTTAGGATTTCCAGGATCAAACCAAAATGCAAATAAAATATGCTATGCAATGATGATCTATGTATAACATTCGAAATTGAAAATTTGGGATGTTACATGAACTTCAAAACCCTCCAACTTTTTATCCGTAACTCCGTTTTAGGTGTTTCTTTTTGCAAAATACTCCTTGTGATGATAGAGGTAAAGGTGTCCCGATGTTTCGATGAGATGGTGGCTATCGTTTCTGTGGGAGTCGACCTTGACGATCCGACTACGAACGTGTGAGACGTCGCGCCTTAGCAATCGCTAAACCAACTTCCGAGGCGTTATTGACCACGCTCGAGCACAATCAACCTGACCACAAGGGTCTGTTTCCTGCGAGCAAACAAAGAATAAGCAAGAAACTGAGATTGCAATCTGGATACTGCGAATATAAGATGAAAGCTTTATTGATCAAGGTGGGGTTCTCTAACGTCTTGGTCTGGTCGTTGGACACAAACGAAGTACGCGAAGTTGCAGCTATGGCGAACTTTTAATCTAAACAAAACCCAAAGTCTAAACGATGCCCTAAGGGCTGTATATACGGAGGAGAGAGGGGGAATTTCGTGGCCCTTGGTGGAGGGGTCCGAAACCAACCCTAACTCTTGTTTCCCCACACATACGGACTCTAAAAACAGCCTATACTTAAGTACTTCGAAAATATGTGGGCCTGGCCCAATAATAAGGTGATGCGGCACCTAGAATAGCCTCTGGACGAAATTTATGAAGTGGCATCTTGTATATTTTGTCCCATGCTTCATGCACTCACTATGGTGGCTTCAGAGTCCTGGAATCATCACTTGTAACTCCATTCTTGTTCCCCTTGTGCATGCCATCATCTCCATGCTTGAACTTGCTCCAAGGTTCATCCTTCTTGTCCAAGCTAGGCCCTTCATTTGTAAGCAAAACAAATTTATCCAATTTAGGCAGCATCATATTCTCATGAACATTAGAATCGTTACCAAGAAACGAAAGTACGTGATAATTCAATTGGCGTGCTCGAGCTCTAGTAATTGGTCCAGTATGTATAGCAGCAGGGGCTGTGGGTGTAACAATGGTATTGATGTCCTCATCATGTGACATACTTTCCAATAAAAAGTGGATTTTGGAGATTGAGCAAATCAAATTTATTTAACTTCAAATCTAGTTTAAACCTTCCTTTCATCATAACTTTTGAACCGGAGCTCTGTTTTTGATGAAACCAATGCCAAATTGTTCATCGTGACTCCATCTATCCAGTGAGCCTATAAGTTATATTTTTACCACTTTTAAACTAAGATTGGACCATATTCGAATTCCAACTCTTTTAGGCTATAACTTGAGTTTTATAACTTCGATTTAATTGATTCTTTTTGCAAATCGAAGCTCTTGACTTGTACCTTCTGTTAAGATCAAAATCACGTAATTTTGCTACTATTAAAAGTATGTTTCTGTCTAGAAGCTTTATTTGACGGTTTTTGAAGTTTTCTAAAGTGTTTTCTTTGTTCTTTTGGATCTTCTGAATGATTGCTTATGTATGGCTATACTTGATTGCTTACGATAGATTGATCGGAGTGTGACGAGTAGAGCTATCAGGAATTATGAGTGCGAAGAATCTTCATCAACAGTACAAGGCAAGTTCACACTTTGACCATACTTTTCATACCCATTTTTATGCATTAGTTTTACCCTCAAACATTGCATGAGTAGGCTTGATAACACGTGGGTATTGGGAAGTAGTTGATGAGGTAGGAACCTATTGTCTTGCATTCAAACCCAGTGTGTTACTATGTTATGTTTACACTGCTATGCTATACTCGTAGACGTGGTTTGCTTTTGAGAGAATTCATGGAAGTTGTGAGAGTTATTGTTAGCTAAGGTTTAACTTAAGGTGGCTACTTTAATACACATCTGGGTGGATTGGTTGTGGCACCCTGGAGCACCCAGTGGTTTGCCCGGGCACCTGGAGAACCTAGTGCTTGCTCAAGGGGATCCGGGAGTCCCCGTGTGATCACCCTATGGAATGCCACCCAGGCTGATGAGGACATCAATACCATTGTTACACCCACAGCTCCTGCTGCTATACATACTGGACCAATTACTAGAGCTCGCGCACGCCAATTAAATTATCAGGTACTTTTGTTTCTTGGTAATGATTCTAATGTTCATGAGAATATGATGCTGCCTAAATTGGATACATTTGTTTTGCTTACAAATGAAGGGCCTGGCATGGATAAGAGGGATGAACACTGGAGCAAGACCAAGCATGGAGATGATGGAATGCGCAAGGGGATCAAGAACGGAGTTACAACTGATGATTTCAGGACTTTGAAGCCACCATAAGGAGTGCATGAAGTGTTGGACGAAATATACAAGATGCCACTTCATAAATTTTGTCCAGAGGCTATAGGTGCTGCGTCACCTTATTATTGGGCCAGGCCCATGTATTTTCGAAATACTTAAGTATAGGCAGTTTTTAGAGTCCGTATGTGTGGGGAAACAAGAGTTAGGGTTGATTTCGGACCCCTCCTCCAAGGGCCACGAAATTCCCCCCTCTTCCTCCATATATACAGCCCTTACGGTGTCGTTTATACTTTGGGTTTTGTTTAGATTAAAAGTTCGACATAGCTGCAACTTCGCGTACTTCGTTTGTGTCCAACGACCAGACCAAGACGTCACAGAACCCCACCTTTGATCAATAAAGCTTTTCTCTTATATTCGCAATATCCAGATTGCAATCTTAGTTTCTTGCTTGTTCTTCGTTTGCTTGCAGGAAATAGACCTTCGTGGTCAGGTTGATCGTGCTCCAGCATGGTCAATAACCTCTCAGAGTTGGTTTAGCGATTGCTAAGGCACGACGTCTTCGCATGTTCTTAGTCGGATCATCAAAGTCGACTTCCTCCAAAATGATAGCCACCATCTCATCGAAAGAGGTACACCTTTGCCTCTATCAAGTGGTATCAGATTTCCAGGTTGCTCGGTGAGATTTTATAGTTCTTCGTAGTTTAGATCGAGTATGTTCTTCATACCTACAGTCCACACAAAAAATTAGGGTTAGTTCATCATATCCGCACCGGTCTAATGCGGAGCATCCTATGATCATCCCCATGTACACTTCGACTACTCCCCAAGCCCCAAGAGGACATACGATGAGACCTCGACCATACGCCATTGGACACAAGGTGAACTCACTCCTCTTCGAACCGTCACTTTCCACATATGAGACATGGCTACTACCTCATGCATGGACCTTGCATATACTCAGGTACAACCGAGACGACCATGGAGGATCCAAGGACCAAGGCCAAGCATGGAAGAGGAGAAGGAAGAAGAAGCAAGGACAAGCTTCTGGAAAGCCCGGAACTTCCGGCCTCTGCCCGGAACTTCCGGCCCCCGGACCTTCTGACCTTCCCGGAACCTCTGGCCCCGGAGTCCAGACCAGCCCCGAGCGCGCCAACTCTCTGGATAGCCCGGAACCCGGCCGGAACCTGCCCGGAACTTCCGGCCCCACCCGGAACTTCCAGCCTGCCTGCGTGCAAAGACTCGGGCCAAGGGCCCATGTATCCCCCCTCTCACTTACCCCTTCATGGGTTAGCACTATATATACCCCCCACCTCCTCCTAGTTAGGGTTAGCGTTGTGATAGCTTATTTGAGAGATAGAGCTATGCTCATCCATATCGGATCTCCTCCATGCGAGAGACTGCGGCATCTTCGGAGAAGATCCCTTTGGATTCATGCCCCCTTTCTAAGGGAAGATCCCCCTGTGGATTTAAGACCTCCTCACGGAGAAGACCGACTACCTATGTATCGTCCCTAGTTGATTGTGTATTGTGTACCTTCCTTCGTGTTCATGGTTCTAGCACATGTGTGATCATACTTGTTCGTTTGAGTGTTCTCTTGTGTTCCCCTCGTGATTTTCCCCTCGTTTCCCTCCTCGTGTTCTTCGCGTTCTTCGTGGGATCCGCTCCTTTCATGAAAGATCGTCCTATAGGGTTCTACCCTACATCATCTTGGTATCTAGAGCCACGTTGATCATGATTTCGAAACCTCCCCTCTTCGTTTTCTAGCCTAATTTTGTTGTGTCCTTCCCCAATTTCGAAAATCCCCACCAAAAAATAGCCCTAAATATTTTTTTGTGATTTTTTGGTTTGATGATGTTTTGTTGATTTTGATCCATGGATTCGTTGTGTCTTAAGTGGATCTAGCATTCTCCATCCTTTCCCCCATTTCTATCCACAAAATCGTCCCAATTTTGACCTTGGAAATCGAGTTTTTCCGCCCCCATTCTTAGGTCTGGAATTTAGGGTTCGTCCCGGAAGAAATTCCATGACCCCCGGAAATTCCGGACTCCCCCGGAACTTCCGTCCTTATCCCAGAACTTCCGGGCTAAACAGAGAGTTTACCATCAATTGCTTGATCACATCACGTTGAGCATCCATTACCATATTCATGCTATTGATAAACCGTCTCACTATGACATCATTTTGCACCGTGGTTGCATTGATCATATTCACAACACAATTATGTGCATAATGAATGTTTTTGCTGCCATGAATGCTTTGCATACCATTCCATATCTTTTGGATAAGCTTCATGCACCTTGTCATGCTCAATCTTGTCGCACAGACTCATTCTTACATGATGGACACTTTGTGTGCACTAAGCATTGTATTTCCGAGTGTCGTTTGTGTTTGCTCTTTTTGCATGTGTACCACTCCGGAGACACCTTGGAGTACTTGGATTGCGCCATGTCTTCCACTTCATCCAACTAAAAGTCCGTCCACGACAACCGCTTCCATGGTGATGAGGATCATGATCGGAGGTCGGATCTTTCCCAAGGGAGGGGAGATGATGCGGAGCATCCTACGATCATCCCCATGTACACTCAAGCATACGCCTTTGGGCCTAAGGTGAACTCGCTCCTTCCCGAATCTTCCCTGACCACGAGGGTCTGTTTCCTGCGAGCAAATGAAGAACAAGCAAGAAACCGAGATTGCAATCTGGATATTGCGAATATAAGATGGAAGCTTTATTGATCAAGGTGGGGTTATGTGACGTCTTGGTCTGGTCGTTGGACACAAACGAAGTACGAGAAGTTGCAGCTATGGCGAACTTTTAATCTAAACAAAACCCAAAGTCTAAACGATGCCCTAAGGGCTGTATATATGGATGAGAGAGGGGCAATTTCGTGGCCCTTGGTGGAGGGGCCGAAACCAACCCTAACTCTTGTTTCCCCACACATACAGACTCTAAAAATAGCCTATACTTAAGTACTTCGAAAATACATGGGCCTGGCCCAATAATAAGGTGACGCAGCACCTAAATAGCCTCTGGATGAAATTTATGAAGTGGCATCTTGTATATTTTGTCCCATGCTTCATGCACTCATTATGGTGGCTTCACAGTCCTGGAATCATCACTTGTAACTCCATTCTTGTTCCCCTTGCGCATGCCATCATCTCCATGCTTGAACTTGCTCCAAGGTTCATCTTTCTTGTCCAAGCTAGGCCCTTCATTTGTAAGAGAAAACAAATGTATCCAATTTAGGCAGCATCATATTCTCATGAACATTAGAATCGTTACCAAGAAACGAAAGTACCTGATAATTAAATTGGCGTGCGTGAGCTCTAGTAATTGGTCCAGTATGTATAGCAGCAGGGGCTGTGGGTGTAACAATGGTATTGATGTACTCATCATCCTCCCCTTCTTGAAATGAAGTCGTCCTCGGCGAAAGTTCATCGTCCTCACCCAAATAAGGCTTCAAATCTGCAATGTTAAAAGTGGGACTAACCCCAAAATCCGCAGGCAGCTCAAGTTTATATGCATTATCATTTATTTTCTCTAACACCTTAAAAGGACCACCAGCACGTGGCATTTGCATAAATTAGGAAATCTATCCTTACGAAAATGTAACCAAACAAGATCTCCAGGTGCAAACACAACATGTTTTCTACCCTTATCTCCAGCAATTTTATATTTAGTATTCATACGCTCAATGTTTTCCTTAGTTAACTCAAGCATTTTTAAAATCAATTCAGCATGTTCTTTAGCATCAAAATTAACCTTCTCCGAAGATGGAAGAGGCAACAAATCAATAGGTGCACGAGGTAGGAAACCATACACAATTTCATAAGGGCACATCTTAGTAATAGAATGCAATGAACGATTATAAGCAAATTCAATATGAGGCAAGCATTCTTCCCACATTTTCTTATTATTCTTCAAAACAGCCCTAAGCATAGTAGACAAAGTTCTATTGACTACTTCAGTTTGTCCATCAGTTTGGGGGTGACAAGTAGTACTGAAAAGCAGTTTAGTCCCCAACTTAGCCCTTAAACATCTCCAAAAGTGGCTAAGAAATTTAGTATCATGATCTGAAACAATAGTATTTGGCACACCATGCAAGCAAATAAATTCACGAAAGAACAAATCAGCAACATTAACAGCATCATCGCTTTTATGACATGGTATAAAGTGTGCCATTTTCGAGAACCTATCCATGACAAAAAATATGCTATCCCTGCCCTTCTTTGTTCGAGGTAAACCTAAAACAAAGTCCATAGATATATCCTCCCAAGGAACACTAGGTACAGGCAAAGGCATATATAAACCATGAGGATTGAGTCGTGACTTAGCTTTTTGACATGTAGTGCAGCGAGCAACAAAACGCTCAACATCCCGTCTCATCTTTGGCCAAAAGAAATGTGTAGCAAGTATATCCTTCGTCTTATTGATGCCAAAGTGTCCCATTAATCCTCCTCCATGCGCCTCCTGCAACAACAAAAGACGAACGGAGCTAGCTGGAATGCATAGCTTGTTAGCATGAAACACAAATCCATCATTAAGAACGAACTTGTTCCAAGTTCTCCCTTCCTTACAATTCTGCAATACATCTTTAAATTCAGCATCATGATCATATTGATCTTTGATGGTCTCCAAACCAAATATTTTAAAGTCAGGTTGTGAAAGCATAGTATAACAACGAGACAATGCATCAGCAATAACATTTTCTTTACCCTTCTTGTGTTTAATGACATAAGGGAAAGTCTCAATGAATTCAACCAGTTTAGCATGTCTACGGTTCAGTTTTGCTTGACTTTTAATGTGTTTCAAAGATTCATGATCAGAATGTATAACAAATTCCTTGGGCCATAAATAATGTTGCCATATTTCTAAGGTCCGAACAAGAGCATATAATTCTTTATCATAAGTAGAATAGTTCAGACTAGGCCCACTCAATTTTTCAGAAAAGTATGCAACAGGTTTGCCATCTTGTAATAACACACCTCGTAATCCAATTCCACTAGCATCACATTCAAGCTGAAAAGTCTTATTAAAATCAGGAAGTTGGAGTAAAGGAGCATGTGTCAACTTATCTTTCAATACCGTGAAGGCTTCTTCCTGTGCGGTACCCCAAAGAAAAGGCACATCCTTCTCTGTAAGCTCATTGAGAGGTGCAGCAATGGTGCTGAAATCTCTCACAAAATGCCTATAGAAACTAGTGAGGCCAAGGAAACTCCTCACTTGTGTGACCGTTTTGGGCTGCGGCCAACTCTCAATAGCTTCAATCTTGGCTTTATCAACTTCAATTCCCTGTGGAGTAACAACATAGCCAAGAAAAGATACTCGGTCGGTGCAAAAGGTGCACTTTACAAGGTTACCAAACAAACGTGCATCACGTGGAGCAATAAAAACAACACGTAAATGTTCCGAATATTCCTCCAAAGATTTGCTATAAATCAATATGTCATCAAAGTAAACTACCACAATCGTCCAATGAAAGCACGTAAAACTTCATTCATTAACCTCATGAAAGTACTAAGTGCATTAGTTAACCCAAAAGGCATGACTAACCACTCATATAATCCAAACTTAGTTTTAAATGTTGTTTTTCATTCATCTCCCAATTTTATACGAATTTGATGGTATCCACTACGCAAATCAACTTTGGAGAATATTGTAGAGCCACTCAATTCATCAAGCATATCATCTAGCCTAGGAATAGGATGATGATAACGTATAGTAATATTATTAATGCCTCTACAATCAACGCACATACGCGACGTACCATCCTTTTTCGGCACTAAAATGATAGGAACAGCACAAGGACTAAGGCATTCGCGTATATAACCTTTGTCGAGCAGTTCTTGTACTTGACGCATAATCTCCTTCGTCTCCTCTGCATTGGTACGTTATGGTGCACGGTTGGGTAATGATGCACCGGGAATTAAGTCAATTTGATGCTCAATCCCTCGAATAGGTGGTAATCCCGGTGGCACGTCTTCTGGAAAGACGTTAGCGAACTCCTGCAAAATGTTAGTGATAGCAGGAGGCAAAGAGGAAGGCACGTCCTCGAAAGAAAATAATGCCTCTTTGCACACAAAAGCATAGCAAACAGATTTGCTGAAATCTAGCTCATCAATATCAGATTTGGTGGCAAGTAAACATGCACTTTTCAATTTAATTTCAGAAGCAACACTAGATGTTTTATTATTAGGTTTCATTTGTTGCTCAAATTCTTTTGCCACAATCTGATTTTCACTCTTATTTTTCTCCTATTTTGCTTTATTAGCTCTATTAATATCATCTTTCAAAATGGATTCAGGAGTCATAGGAAGCAAGTAATATTTTTATCTTTATGAACAAGAGTATACTGATTGTTTCTACCATGGTGTACAGAATTTTTATCAAATTGCCATGGTCTACCAAGTAATAAGCAACATGCTTGCATAGGTACCACATCACAATCAACATAATCAGCATATGTAGAGATACTAAAATGCACACGAACAGTACGTGTGACCTTAACCTTGCCACTGTTATTGAACCATTGGATGTAGTAAGGATGTGATGTGGTCTTGTGGTGAGAGATAGCTTCTCCACCATCTCCATGCTAGCCAAGTTATTGTAGCTCCCTCCATTTATGATGACGCGAACAGAACATTCCTTCATAACTCCCTTTGTATGGAACAAATTATGCCTCTGATTTTGGTCAGCTTGTGTAACCTGCACACTCAAAACATGTTGAGCAACTAAACATTCATACCTGTCAGCATCTTCAGCAGCCATGTATTGCGTCTCATGATCAAAATCGTCTCCGCCGTGTTCTTCATGTGTAATAAGAGCCAACGTCTCCTCATCATAGTCACTAGCGGACTCATACCCACCATCCTCAATAGCAATCATCACGCGCTGAGATTGGCATTCTCTCGCAAAATGTCCTCTTCCCTTACAACGACGACAAAGAATATCACTGGTGTGCCCTGTTGATGCCATGGAAGAAGAAGAGCTCTGCGCAGGCCCGGCAGGTGTGCTCTTGGCAGATAGTGGTGGTTGTGCATGCTTTCTTGTATCGTGGCTGGAGGTGGCCCTTGATGGAGGTGCTGGTGGAGTGGAAGTAGAGGATGCACGTGGTGTCCATGATGAAGATCGGCCTGCAGAAAAGTTAGTTCGCGCCAATGCCTGTCGATCCAGCACTTCACGTTCAGCTTTACAAGCAACATGGAATAAACGAGTGATATTAGTATACTCTGTATACTCTAGAATGGTCTGAATCTCTCTATTTAAACCACCCATAAAACGTGCAAGCATAGCTTCATTCTCCTTAACAATACCACATCTAATCATGCCAGTTTGTAATTCCTGATAATATTCTTCTATAGAATTTTTTCCCTGTCTTAAGCGCTGCAATTTTTGAAGTAATTCACGTTGATAATATGGTGGAACCCAACGAGTACGCATAGCAGTTTTCAAAGCAGCCCAAGTAGCTGGAATATGATATAATCTACAATGTTTAGACCACCAAACACATGCAAAGCTAGTGAAAGCACAAACAGTAGCAGGAACACGTCTCTCCTCAGGATATTGTAAACATGTAAATCGTTGTTCAGTTTCTAACTCCCAAGTAAGATATATATCAGGAACATATCTACCCTCATATGGTGGAATATTCAATTTTAGTTTAGGAAGATGGTCATGTACCTCAGGTGGTGGTGCAGCCCTACCGTTGCGATGATATGCATGAGGACGACCTGGTGGTGGTGGTGCTGGTGGTTGCACATAGTTCTGATTTTGCTCAACCTGATCCTCGTAATGGTCCTCTACTTCTGCAGTAGCAGCAGGAGCGACAGAAGCACTAACAGTAGGTACAACAGCACCAGAAGTTTGACCAGGCTCAATGGGAACGTGTTGTGCTTGTCCCACTTGATTTGGAAGACGATGTTGTTGTTGGTGTAGAGGTGCGACAGGTGCAGCGGGCGGTGAAGACGCGCGAGCAATTCATTAAACTTATTATCGAGCTTTGTTTCAAACGCCTTCTCAATGCCATATATCTTCTCCATGGCCTCTTCAAATCTGTTTAGCACATCTTCCACCTGTCCACTCATCATTTGCTGAAACTTATCATGTAACTCTTTGTTCGTCATGTTCTCCCAGTCAATCGCGTCGGGTTGTGATCCTGCCATGGTTAGCAGCAATAGAAACACACAAGAATATGATCCTACAGACTACTAGAAAATGGCGGTGGTGGAGTGTCAAAAATCCGTCAAGAAAATCTCAATTTCTTACCAGTTCTTACCCAGCAGCAGGCGGTGTTCGGCAACCGTCGTACTCAAAACTCTCAAAGCTTGGATAGAGAGATTACCAAGGAGAGTCAAACGCACGACGTAGATATATGTGGAGCTAGGAAGGCTTATAATATGGTAGCAAAAAGGGTCATCAATAATCAATTCAGAGATGCAAAGTTGAATAAACGCTCAACGACGGTATTGTGCTGGTCCTAGGCTAGACCGTGCTCGAGACGCGAGCCTAGAACCCTAACAAAAATCACGGCGCTGCATGTAAACAAGGGAAAAGCACACTCTGGAATTTTTTTTCCGCTCCTCTTTTTTTTGCGAAAAATCACTATAATGGCGAGTGTCTCAAAATTCTTCCTTCGTCAAATTGACAGGATGGGCACGAAAAAAAATTTCGACTTTTTTTTCCGAAATTAGGGCAGCGATGACGAAAAAGTGCGCCAAAAATTACTATGATGGCACGTGGCTCAAAAGTTCTAGAAAAGCCTAAAAATAGGATAGGGAAAAAATTGCCTGTGAATTTTTTTCCGAAACCTACTCAGGCAAGGAAACACGAATCAAAAAGTAGACGGACCTCGAAAACAAATCTGATATGAAAGAAACTCGAATTGGTGGTGGATATATGATGGTAGGATATGGCAGCGGTGGTGGTATATGGATACGGATTGGTGATGGTATATTGATAGAGGCAAAGGTGTCGCGTATTTCGATTAGATGGTGGCTATCGTTTTGGAGGAAATCGACTTTGACGATCTGACTACGAACGTGCGAGGACGTCGCGCCTGAGCAATCGCTAAACCAACTCCGAGAGGTTATTGACCACGCCGGAGCACGATCAACCTGACCACGAAGGTATGTTTCCTGCAGGCAAACAAAGAACAAACAAGAAACTAAGATTGCAATCTGGATATTGCGAATATAAGAGGAAAGCTTTATTGATCAAGGTGGGGTTCTGTGACGCCTTGGTCTGGTCGTTGAACACAAATGAAGTACGTGAAGTTGCAACTATGGCGAACTTTTGATCTAAACAAAACCCAAAGTCTAAACGGTGCCCTAAGGGCTGTATATATGGAGGAAGAGGGGGGGGGGATTTCGTGTCCCTTGGGGAAGGGGTCCGAAACCAACCCTATCTCTTGTTTCCCCACACATACGGACTCTAAAAACAGCCTATACTTATGTATTTCGAAATTACATGAGCCTGGCCCAATAATAAGGTGACGCAGCACCTAGAATAGCCTCTGGACGAAGTTTATGAAGTGGCATCTTGTATATTTCGTCCAAGGCTTCATGCACTCATTATGGTGGCTTCAATGTCCTGAAATCATCACTTGTAACTCCGTTCTTGTTCCCCTTGCGCATGCCATCAACTTCATGCTTGTTCTTGCTCTAATGTTCATCACTCTTATCCATGCCAGGGCCTTCATTTGTAAGAAAAACAAATGTATCCAATTTAGGCAGCATCATATTCTCATGAACATTAGAATCATTACCAAGAAACGAAAGTACCTGATAATTTAATTGGCGTGCGCGAGCTCTAGTAATTGGTCCAG
Organism: Triticum dicoccoides; assembly: GCF_002162155.2. Lineage (NCBI taxonomy): Eukaryota > Viridiplantae > Streptophyta > Magnoliopsida > Poales > Poaceae > Triticum > Triticum dicoccoides. The sequence goes on along the minus strand of NC_041380.1, from coordinate 182,930,617 downwards.
TATAGGTAGTAGTAGGGGATGTGGGTGTAACAATGGTATTGATGTCCTCATTATCATCCCCTTCTTGAAATGAAGTCGTCCTCGACGGAAGCTCATCTTCCTCACCCAAATAAGGCTTCAAATCTGCAATGTTAAAAGTGGGACTAACCCCAAAATCTGCAGGTAGCTCAAGTTTATATGCATTATCATTTATTTTCTCTAACACCTTAAAAGGACCATCAGCACGTGGCATTAACTTTGATTTGCGCAAATTAGGAAACCTATCCTTACGCAAATGTAACCAAACAAGATCTCCAGGTGCAAAGACAACATGTTTTCTACCCTTATCTCCAGCAAGTTTATATTTAGCATTCATACGCTCAATGTTGTCCTTAGTTAACTCATGCATTTTTAAGATCAATTCAGCCCATTGTTTAGCATCAAAATTAACCTTCTCCGAAGATGGAAGAGGCAACAAATCAATGGGTGCACGAGGTAGGAAACCATACATTATTTTAAAAGGCACATCTTAGTAGTAGAATGCAACGAATGATTATAAGCAAATTCAATATGAGGCAAGCATTCTTCCCACATTTTCTTATTATTGTTCAAAACAGCCCTAAGCGTAGTATATAATGTTCTATTGACTACTTCAGTTTGACCATCCGTTTGGGGGTGACAAGTAGTACTTAAAATGTTAGTGACCATCCGTTCTTGTACTTGACGCATAATCTCCTTCGTCTCCTTCGGATTGGTACGATATGGTGCACGGTTGGGTAATGATGCACTGGGAATTAAGTCAATTTGATGCTCAATCCCTTGAATAGATGGTAATCCCGGTGGCACGTCTTGTGGAAAGACGTCAGCGAACTCGTGCAAAATGTTAGTGACAGCAGGAGGCAAAGAGGAAGGCACGTCCTCGAATGAAAATAATGCCTCTTTGCACATAAAAGCATAGCAAACAGATTTGCTAAAATCTAGATCATCAATATCAGATTTGGTGGCAAGTAAATGCACTTTTCAATTTAATTTCAGAAGCAACACTAGATTGTTTATTATTAGGCTGCATTTGTTGCTCAAATTCTTTTGCCACAATCTGATTTTCACTCTTATTTTTCTCCTGTTTTGCTTTATTAGCTCTATTAATATCATCTTTCAAAATGGAATCAGGAGTCATAGGAAGCAAAGTAATATTTTTATCCTTATGAACAAGAGTATACTGATTGTCTACCATGGTGTACAGAATTTTTATCAAATTGCCATGGTCTACCAAGTAATAAGCAATATGCTTGCATAGGTACCACATCACAATCAACATAATCAGCATATGTAGAGATACTCTAATGCACACGAATAGTACATGTTACCTTAACCTTGCCGCTGTTGTTGAACCATTGGATGTAGTAAGGATGTGGATGTGGTCTTGTGGTGAGAGATAGCTTCTCCACCATCTCCATGCTAGCCAAGTTATTGCAGCTCCGTCCATCTATGATGATGCGAATAGAACGTTCCTTCACAACTCCCTTTGTATGGAACAAATTATGCCTCTGATTTTGCTCAGCTTGTGTAACCTACACACTCAAAACACGTTGAGCAACTAAACATTCATACCTATCAGCATCTTCAGCAGCCATGTATTGCGTCTCATGACCAGAATCATCTCCACCATGTTCTTCATGTGTAATAAGAGCCAAAGTCTCCTCATCATAGTCACTAGCGGACTCATACCTACCATCCTCAGTAACAATCATCACATGCTTAGATGGGCATTCTCTCGCATAATGACCTCCACCCTTGCAACGTCGACAAATAATATCATGTGCTTGCCCTGTTGATGCCATGGATGAAGAAAAACTCTTTGCAGGCCCAAAAGGTGTGCTCTTGGCAGATAGTGGTGATTGTGCCTGCTTTATTGTATCACGGTTGGAGGTGGCCGCCGACGGAGGTGACGGTGTTGCAGAACATGTGGAAGTAGATGATGCACGTGGTGTCCATGATGAAGGTTGACCTGCAGAAAAGTTAGTCCGCGCCAATGCCTGTCGATCCTGCACTTCACGTTCAGCTTTACAAGCATGATGGAATAAACGAGTGATATTATTATAATCCTTATAGTCTAGAATGGTATGAATCTATCTATTTAATCCATCCAGAAAACGTGCAAGCATATCTTCATTCTCCTCAACTATACGACATCTAATCAAGCCAGTTTGTAATTCCTGATAATATTCTTCTACCGAATTTTTTCCTTGTCTTAAGCGCTGCAATTTTTGAAGTAATTCATGTTGATAATATGGTGGAACCCAACGAGTATGCATAGCAGTTTTCAAAGTAGCCCAAGTAGCTGGAACGGGATATAATCGACAATGTTCAGACCACCAAACACATGCAAAGCTAGTGAAGCACAAACAGCAGCAGGAACACGTCTCTCCTCGGGGATATTGTAAACATGTAAATCGTTGTTCAGTTTCTAACTCCCAAGTAAGATATATATATCAGGAACATATCTACCCTCAAATGGTGGAATATTCAATTTCAGTTTAGGGAGATGGTCATGATCTCGTACCCGAGGGGAAGCCCTAACATTACCATTATTTGCATGTGGATGACCTGGTGGTTGTGGTGCTGGTGGTTGCATGTAGTTCTGATTTTGATCAACCTCATCCTCGTAATCTCCCACATAATCATCCTCCTCCACATCAGCAGCAGGAGCCACAAAAGTATCAACAGCAGCACTAACAGTTTGGCCAGGCTGAAGAGGGACACAGCTCGCTCGACAGAGGGCTGTTTCCCGACGTGGAGGTAGTCGTCGTTGTTGTTGTTGCGGAGGTGCGGTAGGTGCAACCGGTGGTGGTGGTGGAAAACACGAAAGCAATTCAGCAAACTTGTTATCGAGCTTTGTTTCAAACGTCTTCTCCATGCCATCTATCTTCTCCATGGCCTCGTCAAATCTATTTAGCACATCTTGCACATGTCCACTCATCATTTGCTGAAACTTATCATGAAGCTCCTTGTTCGTCAAGTTCTCCCAATCAGTCTCGTCGGCTTGTGATCCTGGCATGGTTAGCAGCAATAGAAACACACAAGAATATGATCCTACAGACTACTAACAAGTGGTGGTGGTGGTGGGTGTCACAAATACGTCAAGCAAATCTCAAATTCTTACCAGTTCTTACCTAGCAGCAGGTGGTGATCGGCAACCGATGTAGTCAAAACTCTCAAAGCTTGGATAGAGCGATTACTAGGGAGAGTCAAATGCACGATGTAGATGTATGTGGAGCTGGGAAGGCTTATAATATGGTAGCAAAAAGGGTCAGCAGTAATCAATTCAGAGATGCAAAGTTGAATAAACGCTCCACGACGGTATTGTGCTAGTCCTAGGCTAGACCGTACTAGTGACGCGAGTCTAGAACACTAACAAAATCACGACGCTGCACGTAAACAAGGGAGGAGCACACTTTGAATTTTTTTTCTTTTTTTTCACTTTTTTTCCTCTTTTTTCACTTTTTTCCTCTTTTATTTTGCTATGCAACAATTTTTTTCAAAAAATTCTACAAATGTCCTAAAAACTGCCTAGCCAGATTTTTTTTTTTTGAAACTGGAACTATTTTTCTTCTGCTGATGGCTCGGAAGTTGGGGAGTCCTTCTCTGTCACAACTCGGAGTATGGCGTGATCTCGAAATCCTAAACAGAGTAACAAAATACTGGACTCGGAATAGGACTGGTGGCGGAGATGAATCTGGTGGAACTCGGACTGGTGGCGGGTATATGTTGCAGGTGGACTCGGATTGGTGTGATGGCGGCGGATATGTGGTGGCGTATATGGACTCGGATTGGCGGTGAATATGTGGTATATGGCAGCAACGATGATGATGATGCGGTGGTGATATATGGCAGCGGCGACGTGACAACCTGTGAACAGAACTCGGAACTCTAAAGGACTAGACGCTAAAACCAGCAACTTGACACGACGATGCAACCGCAAATTAAACAAAGCAAATACAGAAAAGATTATGCAAAGGCTCACATTGGTTCGGATGGGATGAACTAACCCTAATTTTTTTGGCTTTTTCATGGACTATAGGTATGAAGAACAGACTCGATCTAAACTACGAAAAACTATAAAATCTCACCGAGCAACCTGGAAATTTGATACCACTTGATAGAGGCAAAGGTGTCCCGTCTTTCAATGAGATGGTGGCTATCGTTTTGGAGGAAATTGACTTTGATGATCTGACTACGAACGTGCGAGGACGTTGCGCCTTAGCAATCGCTAAACCAACTCTGAGAGGTTATTGACCACGCCGGAGCACGCTCAACCTGACCACGAAGGTCTGTTTCCTGCAGGGAAACGAAGAACAAGCAAGAAACTAAGATAGCAATCTGGATATTGCGAATATAAGAGGAAAGCTTTATTGATCAAGGTGGGGTTATGTCACGCCTTGGTATGGTCGTTGAACACAAACGAAGTATGCGAAGTTGCAACTATGGCGAACTTTTGATCTAAACAAAACCCAAAGTCTAAACGGTGCCCTAAGGGCTGTATATATGGAGGAAGAGGGGGGAATTTCGTGGCCCTTGGGGAAGGGTTCCGAAACCAACCCTATCTCTTGTTTCCCCACACATACGGACTCTAAATACAGCCTATACTTATTTATTTCGAAATTACATGGGCCTGGCCCAATAATAAGGTGACGCAGCACCTAGAATAGCCTCTGGATGAAGTTTACGAAGTGGCATCTTGTATATTTCGTCCAAGGCTTCATGCACTCATTATGGTGGCTTCAATGTCCTGAAATCATCACTTGTAACTCCGTTCTTGTTCCCCTTGCGCATGCCATCAACTCCATGCTTGTTCTTGCTCCAATGTTATTCACTCTTATCCATGCCAGGCCCTTCATTTGTAAGCAAAACAAATGTATCCAATTTAGGCAGCATCATATTCTCATGAACATTAGAATCGTTACCAAGAAACGGAAGTACCTGATAATTTAATTGGCGTGCGCGAGCTCTAGTAATTGGTCCAGTATAGGTAGTATTAGGGGCTGTGGGTGTAACAATGGTATTGATGTCCTCGTCATATATGGAGACGGATTGGTGATGGTATATGGAGACAGATTGGTGGCGGATAAGCGGTGGAGGTAGATGGCAGGGGCGATGATGATGGTGCGGCGGCGGCGTGACAACTTATGACCAGAACTCATACTCTAAAGACTAGACTCTAAGAACCGCAACTAGACACGACGATGCAACCGCAAATTCAACAAAGCAAAAACTGAAAAGACTATGCAAAGGCTCAGATTGGTTCGGATATGATGAACTAACCCTAATTTTTTTTGGCTTTTTTTCGTGGACTGTAGGTATGAAGAACAAACTCGATCTAAACTATGAAAAACTATAAAATCTCATCGAGCAACCTGGAAATCTAATACCACTTGATAGAGGCAAAGGTGTTCCGATGTTTCGATGAGATGGTGGCTATCGTTTTTGTGGGAGTCGACCTTGACGATCCGACTACGAACGTGCGAGACGTCGCGCCTTAGCAATCGCAAAACCAACTTCCAAGGGGTTATTGACCACGCCGGAGCACGATCAACCTGACCACGAGGGTCTGTTTCCAGCGAGCAAACGAAGAACAAGCAAGAAACTGAGATTGCAATCTGGATATTGCGAATATAAGATGGAAGCTTTATTGATCAAGGTGGGGTTCTGTGACGTCTTGGTCTGGTCGTTGGACACAAACGAAGTACGCAAAGTTGCAGCTATGGCGAACTTTTAATCTAAACAAAACCCAAACTCTAAACGATGCCCTAAGGGCTATATATATGGAGGAGAGAGGGGGAATTTCGTGGCCCTTGGTGGAGGGGTCCGAAACCAACCCTAACTCTTGTTTCCCCACACACACGGACTCTAAAAACAGCCTATACTTAAGTACTTCGAAAATACATGGGTCTGGCCCAATAATAAGGTGACACGGCACATAGAATAGCCTCTGGACGAAATTTATGAAGTGGCATCTTGTATATTTCGTCCCTTGCTTCATGCACTCATTATGGTGGCTTCAGAGTCCTGGAATCATCACTTGTAACTCCGTTCTTGTTCCCCTTGCGCATGCCATCATCTCCATGCTTGAACTTGCTCCAAGGTTCATCTTTCTTGTCCAAGCTAGGCCCTTCATTTGTAAGCAAAACAAATGTATCTAATTTAGGCAGCATCATATTCTCATGAACATTAGAATCGTTACCAAGAAACGAAAGTACCTGATAATTCAATTGGCGTGCGTGAACTCTAGTAATTGGTCCAGTATGTATATCAGCAGGGGCTGTGGGTGTAACAATTGTATTGATGTCCTCATCAACATCCGGCCCCCAGCCCGGACATCCGGCGCCTGTCTGCGCAAAGTGAACGGGCCAAGGGCCCATGTATCCCTCTTTCCCACTTACCCCTTTGTGGGTTAGACTATATATACTCCCCCACCTCCTTCTAGTTCGGGTTAGCGTTGTGATAGCTCATTTGAGAGATAGGGCTTCGCTCATCCATATCGGATCTACTCCACGAGAGAGACCGCGGCCCCTCTACAGAGAATATCCACCTTGGATTCAAGACCCCTCACGGGAATATCCCCTTGTGGATTCAAGACCTCCTCACGGAGAAGAACCGGTTACCTCTTGTATCATCCGTTGTTGACTATGGATCTTGTATCTCTCTTTGTGTTTCGAGGATCTAGCACATGTGTGATCATACTTGTTGGTTTGAGTGTTCTCTTGTGTTCCCCTTGTGATTTTCCCCTCGTTTCCCTCCTCGTGTTCTTCTGTTCTTCGCGGGATCCGCTCCTTTCGTGAAAGATCGGGCCACTAGGATTCTACCCTATATCACATTATTTGTGTAGGTGTGAGAAACCGACAAGAATTGGTACCAATTGTGCTATTTCCTTGTCCACATTGGAGTGATCATTGATCCACTTTCAACTTCGGTCAAGGTATATTTGGTATTCGTTCTTCTCTTTCTACCACTCACATTTTTCTCTTGGAGTGATGGATAGGCAAGGCATTTCATCTCCGGTCTTCAACAACAATGACGGCGTGAACAACTACATCACCAAAACCGTCAATCTTCGATCTACAACGACAAATGCAAGGCGCACAATCAAGATTGCGAGAGCGCATTGAGAACCTCTCCATCGACATTCGCCACTCCGAAGCAAGGAAACGAGACTACATACACAACAAGCTTTCCGCGCACAAGGAGGAGAAAGATGAAAGGATGGAGGAGATTCGGACTTTGTTGGACAAACGTTCTTCCCTTTCATCATCCTCAAGGCGGCGGCGAGCAAGTCAATCATCTTCGGAGCGCCCAAGCGACACAAGCGCAAGTCGTCCACATGTCACCTCCAAGCATCATGTGCACGACAACGACGAACGCCATCGAGCTCAAGCACGACAACGACACCATCAACATGATGATGCTCGAGATGCGCCTACCTACAAGTCCCAACAAGCCCTACTTCACGCCAAGTCCAAACTTCATGAGCACAAGAGAAGACCGCGAGACGACCACCACCAAGACGGAGCTACGGCTACACCAACCACTTCGGCATCTTCGCTAAGTGCTATCAAGGCATCTTCGCCTTTGGACGTACGGCATCTGCGCCTACTTCCCGTGAGTTCGCCTACATCAACATCATCAAGTACACGATGACCACCTACGAGCGAGGGCGACACTTCCATCTTCAGAAGCCCCTCAAGGAAGATGGCTGAGCATAAGAAATTCCTTTGGTCATGGAGACGAGCTACGAGGTGCCACATCATATGGACCTCCTACAACAAGACGGCGACAAGAAGGTCGAGCAAGGGCCATCCCCTTCGACCATGAGACGCGCACGAACCTCTTCAACAACATGAAGACGGCGCCCATATTGGACTCATACTCCGAGTCAAGCTACGAGACCACTCATGAGACCTTATCTTTTGTCTTCGAGGAGAGTGATGATGTGCCGTCTTCGGTCTTCATCCACGACTACGACCACGACATGATTAAGCATGGAGACATTTGCACCAACATCTCTCCGACACCCACATATGACGAGATGCCCCAATTGCCATGTGAGGAGAGTCACCACCACATGAGTGACATGAGTGACTCCACCCTACATGACATTGAGAGCATTTCCTATGAGAGGATGAGTGTGACCACCACTAGCCCCACACTTGAGAGCATGCCACACATCCTATGTGAGGTTGAGAACCATTTGAGTGATTCTACCATCCATATGAGTGAGAGCATCGAAGAGGGAGTGAGTGAGCCACAACACTTAGTGAGTGAGGTAGTTGAGACGGCATGTGAGGACACTATGATTTCTAACGACTTAACCTGTACTCCGAGTGTGTTTTCTTCATCGATGCTAGGTCTCCTACATGACGACATGCCTATCCTCGACGAGTCCATACCTCTAATGGAGACAACCATGGCCATGTGGAAGAAGATGCACGCCCACATGGTTCCATCAAGATGAAGATGACAATGACTTGGTCTTTGACACCTCACCTACACACATGAGTGATGCTCCAAAGCTAACATAGGTGATGGCGCTTCTCTTGTCCCACTAGTGGACTATTCTACGAATGATTGCTTGCATGATGTTGAAACACCTATTCCCATGCTTCATGCTAGTGCAACTTCTTCATGTCATGACTTACCAATTTATGATGAATATGATGATGATCATGTTGATTTGCTAGTTGTGATGCTATGCTCCATAGGATATCATGTGAAAATTCTATTGGCCACATCATGTTTGACAATCCATTGAACTTGTCATATGCTAAGAGTGAGATCTCCCATATTGCATCATTACAATCTCAACATAGTAACTATGCATGCCCCGTTACAATAAATCCCATTTGCACTTATGGCATAGATGACGAGACGATGGTCATTGGCCTTTGTTTTTCTTGTGATGATATTGCCATGCTTCCTTTACATGATTTGCGCAATTCATCTACTATGCCATGCCATGATCACAATGTTCCACATATGCATTGTTTTGGATGTTGTCAATATTCTCTGTGATGTTTCCACTAATGATGATGAGGAGACCCCCATAGTTTCCTCAGACGTATTAGGAGATTTTGATGCATTCCATACTTTGCATGATTCCCATAACTGCTTGCACCATATGCATTCCATGAATAACAATGCTCTACATATTTCATGTGATGCATTACACAATTTGAGTCTCCATTATGCTATACATAACAACAAACCTATCATGACGGATGCCATGTTTCTATATCACGCATCTCATCTAATCAAGCATTGGATATTTTGTGTTAACCAACACAAGCACGTGCGCATCTTGATGGATGATGTGTACATCTAACACGCACACACAATTTTCCCTTTGTCTTTGTTTTGGGTAGGTACTCGCGTATACTCGTCAACCTCTCAATACCAAGAGTTGACGAAAAGAGCTCTTGAGAGCAACGACGATTTGGGATCCCGTGAACTATCCTTCCCACCACTCTCTTCGCACAACGACTACGCGCATCTCTTTCACTTGGCTCTCACATGGCTATGGGCTATATACCGCTTGTCGCTTCATGCTCATTTTACCGTGGTCACTTTGCATGCTATGCTTGCTTCTATGCCTTTGCCATGCAATTGTGACCCTTGCTTGCATCTACCCATTATTCACCATTATGCTACTCCTATGTGTATTTGCATGCTTGGTGGAGATCCTTGTTGCTATTGCCATGTTTATCATGTGCCTCATGCTATTGATGCTATTTTGCTCATATCCTCCTTTCATGCTTGTGCTATGCCATGTGAATTATTCATGCACAATATTCCCACCCATGACATGCTTGCTATGATTCCCTCTAGTATGTTGCATCCTCGCACTACTAGCTCACACCACTTGATTGCTATGATTGCTTGCTTTGTCGCATCACCCATGTCCCATTCTTACTTGCTTTCTTGGGTTGATGACGTATATGCTCATGCCTCTCACATGATACATCTTGTTCATTGTCGCTTGCCTCCAATTGTTATGCTTATTGATCGTGGAGACTTGGACACCTTACTTGTGATGCATGCTTGTTTGATTAAGCCTATTGTATTTGGATGTTCTTGCATCATATGCCTCCATACTATGAAATGCTCCCTTGTCCTTTCTTATGATGAGCATGATGCATACACTTGTTGGGTATATTACCACACGAATGATAGGTTTTGCACTTCCGCTAACCTCATTTGTTTTTCCAAGTGGTTGTCATGTTCTTTCATTTGGGAAGATTCACAAGGCGGTGCCGTTATGAGATAACTTGTTCATGCGAAGGCATACAAGATGTGAAACACCAACATTTGCGAGAATCTCCTAAAGGTGAACTCCTTCCCTTTGAGCCATCCTCAATTACGCATATTGGATGGGTCACTCTTTCGTTGTTGTCTCCTTCTTGTTGTCTACATGATACATCTCGTGAACAGAGGAGCGGCATTGGAGATTGGCTCTATGGACCTTCAAGTTTAGGTGTGCTCGGAGTTAATGGATTCACCATCGGACCACCACTTCTACCACAACATTGAGCTATGGTACAACACCACCCATAACAAATTTGCATCTTATGCATGGATTGACTCACATTATGATTGCCTTGTTGCATCTATTTCCATGTCATCCATGATATATGAGTTTGTGCATTTCCTTAGATAATTTGTTGTGATGTTTCTTGATGGCATATTCATACATCATGATCATATTGCCCACCGTGATAGAGGCAAAGGCATTCCGTCCTTCGATGAGATGGTGGCTATCATTTTAGAGGAAGTCGACTTTGATGATCCGACTACGAACGTGCGAGGATGTCGCGCCTTAGCAATCGCTAAACCAACTCCGAGGGGTTATTGACCACGCCGGAGCACGATCAACCTGACTGATGAGGACATCAATACCATTGTTACACCCACAGCCCCTGCTGCTATACATACTGGACCAATTACTAGAGCTCGCGCACGCCAATTGAATTATCAGGTACTTTCATTTCTTGGTAACGATTCTAATGTTCATGAGAATATGATGCTGCCTAAATTGGATACATTTGTTTTGCTTACAAATGAAGGGCCTAGCTTGGACAAGAAAGATGAACCTTGGATCAAGTTCAAGCATGGAGATGATGGCATGCGCAAGGGGGTCAAGAACGGAGTTACAAGTGATGATTTCAGGAGTTTGAAGCCACCATAAGGAGTGCATGAAGCCTTGGACGAAATATACAAGATGCCACTTCAAAATTTTCTCTAGAGGCTATTTTAGGTGCTGTGTCACCTTATTATTGGGCCAGGCCCATGCATTTTCGAAATACTTAAGTATAGGTTGTTTTTAGAGTCCGTATGTGTGGGGAAACAAGAGTTAGGGTTGGTTTCGGACCCCTCCTCCAAGGGCCACGAAATCCCCCCCCCCTCTTCCTCCATATATACAGCCCTTAGGGCGTCGTTTAGACTTTGGGCTTTGTTTAGATTAAAGTTCGCCATAGCTGCAACTACGCATACTTCGTTTGTGTTCAACAACCAGACAAAGGCGTCACAGAACCCCACCTTGGTCAATAAGGCTTTCATCTTATATTCGCAATATCCAGATTACAATCTCATTTTCCTGCTTGTTCGTCATTTGCTCACAGGAAACAAACCCTCGTGGTCAGGTTGATCTGCTTCGGTGTGGTCAATAACCCTCGGAAGTTGGTTTAGCGATTGCTAAGGCGCGACGTCTCGCACGTTTGTAGTCGGATCGTCAAGGTCGACTCCCATAGAAAACGATAGCCACCATCTCATCGAAACATCGGGACACCTTAGCCTCTATCAAGTGGTATCAGATTTCCAGGTTGCTGGGTGAGATTTTACAGTTTTTCGTAGTTTAGGTCGAGTCTGTTCTTCATACCTATAGTCCACGAAAAAGCCAATAAAAATAGGGTTAGGTCAGGAGTTTTGCGTGAATTTTTGTGATTTTTCGGGGTTCGTTTGGATATCTTTATGCATTAGCTGAGTTTTCGATGCATTTTATGTGCATAATTCAAATTTCGACTACATGCACATGCTCCAGTGCATATAAATTGGTTGAAAAATCAAATCTGTGTCCTTGGGTGCATGCTTAGGTCCCATGCGACAAATGGGCATGAATTTCAACCACTGGGGCACCATTGATTGCTGGCTAAACATTGAGATGCATGGTTTTTAAATTCTAGTAAATCCAAAACTCATCTGAAATCCATGAAACTTGGCATGCTATCATGGAGTAGCATCAACATGCCGTGGTACAAATTTTGTCCCATATGGGGTAGGCTTGGGTATATGCTTCTCACAAACCGGAGCTTCTCACAACAAGCATGATGGTTTTCGGTAGGGAACGTCCCACCTTTGGAGACGAAACGATATCCATTGCCTCTTATTGCTTTCAAATTTTTTTCTCGTGTCAACATAGAACAACAGGAGCCTTGTGTGAAGTTTTGCGATTTTTTGGGGTTCGTTTGGACATTTTTATGCATTAACAGAATTTTCAATGCATTTTATGTGCATAATTCAAATTTGAACTACATGCACATGCTACAGTGCATATAAATTGATTGAAAAATCAAATCTATGTCCTTGGGTGCATGCTTAGTTCCCATGCAAGAAATGGGCATGGATTTCAAACATCGAGGCACCGTTGATTGCAGGCAAAACATTGAGATCCATGGTTTTTAAATTCTAGTAAATCCAAAACTCGTTCGAAATTCATGAAACTTGGCATGCTATCATGGAGCGGCATCAACATGCCATGGTACAAATTTTGTCCCAAATGGGGCAGGTTTGGGTATACGCTTCTCACAAACCGGAGCTTCTCACAACAAGCATGGTGGTTTCGGTAGGGAACGTCCCACCTGTGGGGACGAAACGATATCCATTCCCTCTTATTGCTTTCAAATTTTGTTCTCATGTCCACATAGAACAACATGAGTGTTTTTTGAATTTTTGTGATTTTTCGGGGTTCGTTTGGACATTTTTATGCACTAACAGAGTTTTCAATGCATTTTATGTGCATAATTCAAATTTGAACTACATGCACATGCTCCAGTGCATATAAATTGGTTGAAAAATCAAATCTGTGTCCTTGGGTGCATGCATAGGTCCCATGCAAGAAATGGGCATGAATTTCAAACACTGGGGCACCGTTGATTGCCGGCAAAATATTGAGGTCCATGGTTTTTAAATTCTAGTAAATCCAAAACTCGTCTGAAATTCATGAAACTTGGCATGCTATCATGGAGCGGTATCAACATGTCGTGGTACAATTTTTGTCCCATATGGGGCAGGTTTGGGTATATGCTTCTCTCAACAAGCATGATGGTTTTCGGTAGTGATGCGGAGCATCCTACGTTCATCTCCATGTACACCTTCATAGCACATCAAGCCCCAAGTGGACCTACCGGACTTAAGGTGAACCCGCTCCTCCTCAAGATTTACATGAATATCTATGGGACTTGGTCGCTACCTCACCATGGAACGTTGTGCATCATTAGGTATGAGGGCGACCACCGCGAAGCAGCTAAGGAGCTTCGCGGAGGCCAATGAGAAGGACCCCAAGGCCACAAGGAAGAAGGAGGAGTGCACGAAGATCAACTCTGCACTTCCCAGGCGACCCCGTGCCCACGGGCCTCGAAGACCCTGTGCGCACGGGCTACACAGAGAGCTGGCGCCGGAGCACCCCATGCGCACGGGCCTGTACCGTGCCCACGGGACCCCCGTGCGCACGGGCCCTATAGGATGGATGGCTGTGATTGATGTTTGGGCCTCCTCTTCATCCACGTCGTCCCTCACCTCCAGCCACCTATATATTCTATACCTAGACCATTTGTTAGGGTTAGCAAAGGATATGATAGACATATGAGAGCTTTGCTCCTTGTACCACTCCTCCTCTTCAGAGAGAGAGAGACCTCTCCCTTGGAGATCAAGACCTCCTATGGAGAAGATCTGATGTAGGGTAGAACCCTAGCACCCCGATCTTTCACGAAAGGAGCGGATCTCGCGAAGAATGCGAAGAACACGAGGAGGGAAACGAGGGAAAACACAAGGGGAAACACTAGATGAACACTCAAACTAACAAGAACAAGTCACACATGTGCTAGATCCTCGGGTACATAGAACGATACACGAATCCACGGACAACTAAGGACGATATAAGGGTAGCGGTTCTTCTCCGTGAGGAGGTCTTGAATCCACGGTGGATCTTCTCCGAAGAGGGGCCGCGGTCTCTCTCAAGGAGTAGATCCGATATGGATGAGCGAAGCTCTATCTCTGAGTATGAGCTAAACCAACGCTAACCCTAGAAAGTCATACGGGATAGAGTATATATAGTCTAGGTGACGAAAGGGTACACGGGCCTCGGCCCAAGTGGCTGCGCGCAGGCAGGGCTGGAAGTTCCGGGCACCGGAGGTTCCGGGGAGGGTCCGGCCTAACCAGAGAGTTGGCGCGGTGGAGATGTGCTGGCATCCAGGGGCTGGAAGGTCCGGGCAAGCCGGAGGTTCCGGGTGCCGGAAGGTCCGGGACGGGGTCCGGGATAACCCGAGAGTTGGCACGCCTGGGCTGGTCGAAGTCATCGGCGGCCGAAAGCTCCGGGTCAGCCGGAAGGTCCGGGGGCCGGAACTTCCGGGCTCTGGCCGGAAGTTCCGAGCTGTCCAGAATGTTGACGCCTGTCTCTTCTTCTACAGTCCTCGGCTCAGAGTCTTGAGCGTTGTACCTGATGACACATAGTATCTCGGACTTAGGCAGTAGCCATGTCTCACTTGAAGAGGGGGGAAACTCAAGTAGGAGTGATGTCACCTCGGATTGAATAGCACGTGCCCTAGCCCTTGTCATTGGTCCACTTGGAGCTTGGATAGTTGAGGTGGCATCCATGGTGATGGTTGTGGGACGCTCCGCATCATCTCCCCTCCCTTGGGGAAGATCCGTCCTCGGATCGAGTTCTTCATCACGTTGAAGATGTCACTCATGTTGTATTTGTTGTGCGGGAGGTCGATCTTGTAAGCGTTGTCGTTGCAGCGTGCGAGCACCTTGAAGGGTCCATCTTCTCGAGGTTGAAGCTTAGACTTGTGTTCTTGTGGAAAGCGCTCCTTGCGAAGGTGTAGCCACACGAGATCACCAATGTTGAAGACCATAGGTTGCTTGTTGACGTTGAACTTGGTCGCAAGGCGTTGTACTTGGCGCTCGATGGTGTTTCTTGTATCTTCATGCACCTTCTTGAGATGGGTCACTCGTGCACTTGCGTCCAAATTGATTCTCTCTTGGAGTGGAAGAGGTAGAATATCCAATGGTGACAAAGGGTTGAATCCGTAGACGACCTCGAAAGGGGACTTGCCGGTTGTTGAGTGTCTTTCTCGGTTGTAGGCGAACACGGCGATGGGTAGACACTCCTCCCACTCCTTGATGTTCTTCTTGATGAGTACTCGAAGTAGAGCAGAGAGTGTGCGGTTTGTCACCTCCGTTTGGCCGTCGGTTTGAGGATGGTATGCCGTGGAAAAGAGTAGCTTGATTCCGAGCTTGGCGCATAGGGTCTTCCAAAAGTAGCTAAGGAACTTGACGTCGTGGTCCGAGACGATGGTTTTTGGCACACCATGGAGACGCAAAATTTCCCTACAAAAGAGATTAGCAACATGTGAAGCATCGTCTATCTTGTGGCAAGGAATAAAATGTGCCATTTTTGAGAAACAGTCCACAACGACAAATATAGAATCTCTCCCATTTCGAGTTCTAGGCAAACCAAGGACAAAGTCCATGCTAATGTCTTCCCAAGGTTGGTATGGAATTGGTAAAGGCATATAGAGACCATGAAATTGAGCTTTGGACTTAGCTTTGCGACATGTAGAACACCAGTTGGTGAAACGATTGACATCCCGAAACATCTTAGGCCAAAAGTAGCTCTTCGAGAGCGTGGCGAACGTCTTGTCGCGTACGAAATGTCCCATTAAGCCTCCTCCATGAGATTCCTGCAAAATCAACAAACGAAGAGAGGACTCGGGAATACAAAGTTTGTTAGCTCTCATAAGGTAGCCATCTTTGATGTAATAGCGTTCCCAAGATGTATTCGATAAACACTTGGCATAAGGAATGGCAAAAGTTGCATCATGCTCATATAAGTCTTTGATATGCTCGAAGCCAATGACATCTAACTCAAGTTGCGTGACAAGCATGCAAATGCGGGAAAGAGCATCTGCTACTATGTTTTCTTTACCCTTGATGTACTTGATGACATAGGGAAAAGACTCAATAAATTCACTCCATTTAGCATGACACTTGTTCAACTTAGTTTGTCCCTTAAGATACTTGAGAGTCTCATGATCGGTATGAATGATAAACTCATGGGGATGAAGGTAGTGTTCCCATTCATGCAAAACGCAGACTAAAGAATATAGCTCTTTGTCATAGATGGTATAATTGAGTTGCTCTCCGGAAAGTTTCTCACTAAAGTAAGCTACGGGGCGCTTCTCTTGCGTTAACACACCTCCTATGCCATTACCACTAGCATCGCAATGAATTTCAAAAGGCTAGTCGAAGTTGGGTAAAACAAGCACGGGATTATGAGTAAGCAAATTCTTAAGCTTATTGAATGCGGTATCTTGGGATGGTCCCCAAACAAAAGGCGCATTCTTCTTGCTCAAAGCATGCAAAGGCGAAGCAATGGTGCTAAAATCCTTTACAAAGCGACGATAGAAACCCGCAAGGCCAAGAAAACTACGCACTTGATGCAAGTTGGTTGGTTGCAGCCAAGTCTTAATAGCATTTATCTTGGACTCATCAACATGAACACCCTTAGAAGAAACAACAAAACCCAAGAAAACGAGCTTATCAACACCAAAAAGGCATTTCTCCATATTAGCATAGAGTCGCTCTTTTCTAAGAGTTTGCAAAATGGTGCGGACATGGGTGACATGCTCCATAATAGATTTGCTAAACACAAGAATGTCATCGAAGTAAAACACAACAAATATACCACTGTAAGGGCGAAAGACATGATTCATAAGGCGCATAAAAGTGCCCGACGCTTCCGAGAGACCCATAGGCATGACTAACCACTCATACAAACCAAACTTGGTTTCGAAGGCGGTTTTCCATTCATCACCCTCTTGTATGCGGATTTGATAGTAACCACTCTTAAGATCAATTTTGGAAAATATAGTGGCACCGCTAAGCTCATCAAGCATATCATCTAGGCGTGGAATGGGGTACCTATAGCGAACGGTGATGATGCGGAGCATCCCACGTTCATCCCCATGTACACTCCAACTACTCTCCAAGCCCTAAGACAACATAGGACGAGACCTCATCTATACACCATTGGACACAAGGTGAACTCGCTCCTCTTCGAACCATCACTTTTCATACGTGAGACATGGCTACTACCTCAAACATGTGTGCTATACCATGGACAAGAAGGCAGGGACACCAAGCGCGAGAAACGAGAAGAAAAGCTACGGAAGAAGCCCCAACCACCGGACGACCGGTCGGGACCGGACGTCCGACGCCTGAAGACCCACCGGACGACCGGCCCGGACCGGACGACCGGCAATCCCAAACCCGAGCCAAAACGCTGGACGTCCGACAATTACCGAATGACCGGACCCTCATGAGCCACCGGACGTCCGTTACCCGTCAGACATCCGACGCCTGTCTGTGCACAGTGTATCGGGTCGAGCCCATGTATCCCTTCACCCTCACTTACCCCTTCATGGCCCTAGACTATATATACTCCTCCACCTCCACCATTTGAGGGTTAGCGTTGTGATAGCTCATTTGAGAGATAGAGCTACGCTCATCCATATCGGATCTCCTCCTTGCGAGAGACCGCGGCCTCTTCGGAGAAGATCCCCTTTGGATTCAAGACCTCCTCACGGAGAAGACCAGCTACCCTTGTATCGTCCTTAGTTGTCCGTGGATCGTGTATCTTCTCTTATGTATTCGAGGATCTAGCACATGTGTTACTATTTCTTGTTGGTTGAGTGATTCTCTCGTGCTTCACCCCGTGATTTCCCTCGTTTTCCCCTCATGTTCCTCGTGTTCTTCGCGGGATCCGCTCCTTTCATGAAAGATCAGCCTATAGGGTTCCTACCCTACATCATCTTGGTATCAGAGCCAGGTTGATCAGGATTTAGGAGCCTCCCCCACCGTTTTCTAGCCTTCTTTTGCTTGATTTCGTCCTAAATTCGAAAATCCCCACCAAAAATAGCCCCAAATTTTTTTGTGATTTGTTGGTTTGATGATGTTTTGTTGATTTTGATCCATGGATTTGCTTGGTTTCGAGTGGATCTAGCATCTCTCCAAGTTTGCCCATCTTTCACCCATGAAATCTCATCAATTTTGACCCCAAAATCCCCAAATTCCGCACAAAATCGCGTCCCGAAACTTGCATCTCGCGTTGACCCAGACCCACCGGACGACCGTCACCTTACCGGACGTCCGGAGCCGCAGGAACCACCGGACGTCCGACCTTACCGGACGACCGGAACCCCCTAACCCGAGCAGAATCAGCGGATTTCCGACCCGACCGGACGTCCGGCGACTGGACGACCGTTTTTAACGGACGTCCGCTACCGGTATATATCAACTTCGGCTGATTTTTGTTTCGGCCATAACGAATTCATCCGAACTCCGATTTTGACGTTCTTTAACTCGTTGGAAAGCTCTTGACATCCCCCTTCCCACAAAAATACTACCATCACCATTTGACTCCATCAAATTTTGACAATTTTGGCATCTTTGCCTAGGGCTTCCACCACATCATCCGCTACTCCAGCACCGACTTCCGCAACCTAGCCAATATTGATCCCCAGCGCATATATGGTTGCTTGAGGAGTGATTTGAGTCTCCTAAGGTGTCTAGGATACTTAGGGACGGTTGCTTCTTCATCAACCACCACCTCCACTTCCGCATAGGCTTGACCACTATACACTTCCGCCACCCCAACTTAACCCAATTTTGGTTGTGTTGTGAGTTGTGTCTCCTAAGGTGTTTCTGCTACTTAGGGACCGTGCTTTCAACTCCGACACCGTGTATAGTCCACCACCATAACCTCCACTTCCGCATTGCCTAGTGCAACACCACCACTTCCTGCTACCACCGTTTGACATTTGACATTTGAGATTTTGAGTTGTGGTTTTTCTGTTTCCTAAGGTGTTTCGGCTACTTAGGGACGAGTCTCCATCATCTTGGTATCTACATCAAGAACACCGCTACTCATCATCGCCAAGGACGGTAACCTCCATATCATCTTGGTATCGTGGTACCCCTCCATTGTACTTTCCCCTTGCAATTGTATTGTTAACCCCTAGCCATTTTGCGTTACTTGCCTATCGAGACTAGCCATTTGAGTACTGCCAGCAAGGTTACTTGTGCACATTAGTGATCCACCCTTCCATTGCATACATACCATATCATATTGGTATTCATCATATCATCCCTTGTGCCTCAAGATTGTTCCCTCATATACACAATTGCTATCTTGGTCTGTGAATTTCGCAAAGTGGCCATACAAAAAAAAGAATAAAGCTTTTAAGCAAAAAAAGAGCGAACAAAGAGCTTGTAAGAAAGTGCCATAGCATCACACCACATTGCATATAATATCATCTTGGATCATACCACCGGAACATCATACATATATAGCATACTTGGGATAGAAAGTGGATACATTTTGCATCTTATAGGTTGTGCACAAGTGTCGTATCCGCGTATAGAGCAATCGTGCTAGCGTCTCTCTTGAGTTGTGCAACACGAGCATTTTCCGTGATTTCCACATTTTGTGCTCATCCTTGGTTGCACGACCCCATTTATGTATCTGTGTGTGTGTTTCCGTGTGCCACATATTGCTATTGGTCTACTTGTTACACTTGCGAATTTGTGAATCTCTTTCAACATTATTGACTCTTGCTAACATTTTGCATTAAATTTTTGTGCCACTATCCTCAACGAGCTCCACCATAAGCCTTACTTGTGTAGGTGTGAGAAACCGACAAGAATTGGGACCAATTGTGCTATTTCCTTGTCCACATTGGAGTGATCATTGATCCACTTTCAACTTCGGTCGAGGTACATTTGGTATTCGTTCTTCTCTTTCTCCACTCATATTGGCTCGAATCCTGTGCTGGATAGGCAAGGCATTTCATCTTCGGTCTTCCACAACAACCATGGCGTGAACAACTACATCGCCAAAGCGTTAATCTTCGATCTACAACGACAAATGCAAGGCGCACAATCAAGATTGCGAGAGCGGATCGAGAACCACTCCATCGACATTCATCACTCCGAAGCGAGGAAAAGGGACTACATCGACAACAAGCTTTCTGCACAAAAGGAGGAGCCAGATGCAAGGATGGAGGAGATTCGGGCCTTGATCAAGTCTACTTCCCCTTCATCATCCTCAAGGATTGACTCACATCTTATGGTGGACCGGAAGTTCCGGTGCTCGTGATTCTGCAAAGAACAGAGACTTTGGGATCGTGGATTTGGGCGGAAAAACTTGGGGAAAAAGCCCAAATCCGAAGGGGAAAAAGAAGAAATTGGAGGAAAAGAAGGGTGGGGAGGCTAGATCTATGAGCCACACAAAAAATTCACGGATCAAAACCAACAAAATCTCAACACACGAACAAATCAGAAAAAAAAATTGGGGCTATTTTTGGTGGGGATTTTCGGATTAGGACAAAAAACAACAAAATTAGGCTAGAAACACAATGGGGAGGCTCCGAAATCGTGATCAATCTTGCTCTAGATACCAAGATGATGTAGGGTAGAACCCTAGCGGCCTGATCTTTCACGAAAGGAGCGGATCCCGTGAAGAACACGAAGAACACGAGGAGGGAAACGAGGGAAAACACAAGGGGAAACACAAGAGGAACACTCAAACTAACAAGAAGAAGTCACACATGTGCTAGATCCTCGGGTACATAGAATGATACACGAATCCACGGACAACTAAGGACGATACAAGGGTAGCCGGTACTTCTCCGTGAGGAGGTCATGAATCCACAAGGGGATCTTCCCGTAAAGGGGTCTTGGATCCACGGTGGATCTTCTCTAAAGAGGGGCCGCGGTCTCTCTCAAGGAGTAGATCCGATATGGATGAGCGAAGCTCTATCTCTAAGTATGAGCTAAACCAACGCTAACCCTAGAAAGTCGTACGGGATAGAGTATATATAGTCTAGGTGACGAAAGGGTACACGGGCCTCGGCCCAAGTGGCTGCGCACAGGCAGGGCCGGAAGTTCCGGGCACCGGAGGTTCCAGGGAGGGTCTGGCCTAACCAGAGAGTTGGCGCGGTGGAGATGTGCTGGCATCCGAGGGCCGGAAGGTCCGGGCAGGCCGGAGGTTCCGGGCGCCGGAAGATCCGGGACGGGGTCCGGTCTAACCCGAGAGTTGGCACGCCTGGGCTGGTCGAAGTCATCGGCGGCCGGAAGCTCCGGGTCGGCCGGAAGGTCCATGGGCCGGAAGTTCCGGGTTGTCCAGAGTGTTGACGCCTGTCTGTTCTTCTATAGTCCTCGGCTCCGAGTCTTGAGCGTTGTACGTGATGACACATAGTATCTCGGACTTAGGCACTAGACATGTCTCTCTTGAAGAGGGGGAAAACTCAAGTAGGAGTGATGTCACCTCGGATTGAACAGCACGTGCCCTAGCCCTTGTCATTGGTCCACTTGGAGCTTGGATAGTTGAGGTGGCATCCATGGGGATGGTCGTGGGATGCTCCGCATCAAGATCCCTAGTGGATAGATCAAGACCTCCTATGGAGAAGATCCCTAGTGGATAGATCCCCATCATAGGATCACCAAGACCTCATTCCTCATAGGATTGGGATGAACTAGCACCTTGTATCTTTCCTTTGTTGTCTTTGAATCATTGTATCTCTCTTTGTGTGAGTGGATCTAGCATATGTGTGATTGGATCTAGTCAATTCAGTGTTTTCCCTCTTGTGTTCATCTTGTTCTTAGGGATTCCCCGTCCAATTCGTGAAAGATCTTCACTTAGGGTTCCACCCTACACCATTTTGGTATCATGAGCCTTGGTTTCTCACGAAATTGGAGCCCCCCCCCCCTCTTTGTTTTGTTGATTTCGTCCTAAATTCGAAAATTCCCCACCAAAAATAGCCCCACGGACCTGTACTGTGCGCACGGGCTCC
>NC_041380.1:182844796-182908201 GCF_002162155.2 Triticum dicoccoides | reverse complement strand
GAGTCTGATTTCACGTTCTTTAGCTCGTTGAGTAGCTATTGACATCCCCCATCCATCTAGATAGGTACCATCACCATTTGACTCCATCGAATTTTTGGAACTTCCGCAACCTAACCAATTATGTTCCTTATAGCATTTGTGGTTGCTTGAGTAGCGATTCGAGTCTCCTAAGGTGTTTCGGCTACTTAGGGACGATTGTTTCTTGACCAACCACCACCACCACCATAACTCCCGCATAGGCTTACACCATACACTTCTTCCACCCCAACTTAACCCAATTTTGTTTGTGTTGGACTTGAGTCTCCTAAGGAGTTTCGGCTACTTAGGGACGGTTGCTTCTTCATCATCCATCACCACCACTTCCACATTGCCATCTCCGCTACCACCATTTGACTTTTGTCCGTGAGATTTTGAGTTCGCGGTTTTTCCGTTTCCTAAGGTGTTTCGGCTACTTAGGGACGAGTCTCCATCATCTTGGTATCTACATCAAGTACACCGCCACTCACCATCTTCAAGGACGGTAACCTCGACGACACCATTGTACAATCACCCTTGCAATTGCATTAATAACCCCTAGCCCTTTTTGCGTCACTTGCCTATCGAGACTAGCCATTTGAGTATTGCCAGCAACGTTACTTGTGCACATTAGTGATCTACACCTCCCATTGCATACATACCATATCATATTGGTATCACATCATCTCTTGTGTCACAAGATTGTTCCCGCATATACACAATTTCTATCTTGGTTTGTGCATTTCGCATAGTGTCCATATCAAAAAAAAGAATAAGCTTTTAAGCAAAAGAAAAGAGAGAAAAGAGCGTGTAAGCAAGTGCCATAGCATCATACCACATTGGACATAAGATTGTCATATCCGATCATCTTGGATCATCTTGAGAAGAACAACGGGAACATCATACATATAGAATACTTGGGATAGAAAGCTCATACATTTTGCATCTTATAGGTTGTGCACAAGTGTCGTATCCTCCTATTGAGCAATCGTGCTAGCATCTCTCTTGAGTTGCGCAACACGAGCGTTTTCCATGGATTCCACATTTTGTGCTCATTCCTTGGTTGCACGACCCCATTTATCCATCCGTGTGTGTGTTTCCATGTGCCACATATTGCTATTGGTCTACTTGTTTCACTTGCGAATTTGTGAATCTTTTCCAACATTATTGACTCTTTCTAACATTTTGCATCAAATTTTTGTGCCACTATCCTCACCGAGCTCCACCATAAGCCTTATTTGTGTAGGTGTGACAATTGAAAAGATCCGGTACCAATTGTGCTATTTCCTTAACACATTATTGAGTGATCTTTGATCCATCCTCAACATTGGATAAGGTACATTGGTCTAGTTCTTTCCTTTCTTCCACTCATATTTGTGCGAGTCTTGTGATGGATAGGCAAGGCATTTCATCTCCGGTCTTCGACAACAACGACGGCGTGCACAACTACATCACCAAAGCGTCAATCTTCGATCTACAACGACAAATGCAAGGCACACAATCAAGATTGTGAGAGCGCATCGAGAACCTCTCCATTCACATTCGCCACTCCAAAGCGAGCAAAAGGGACTACATCAACAACAAGCTTTCCACACAAAAGGAGGAGCAAGATGCAAGGATGGAGGAGATTCGGGCCTTGATCAAGTCTACTTCCCCTTCATCATCTTCAAGGCGGCGGCAAGCACATCGATCCTCTTCGGAGCGCCCAAGCGACACAAGCGCAAGTCGTCCACGTCCAGATCTCCATGGCGACCACCATCACGTTCGTGATCCATCTCATCATGAAGGGCATGTAACCTCCAAGCAACATGTGCATGACAACGATGAACGACATCTACTACGAGATCAAGTGCGACAACGCCACCATCAACATGAAGATGCTCGAGATGCGCCTACCTACAAGTCCCAACAAGCCCTACTTCACGCCAAGTCCAAACTTCATGACCACAAGAGAAGACCACGAGACAAGCACCACCAAGAGCATGCTACGGCTACAACAACCACTTCGGCATCTTCGCCAAGTGCTATCAAGGAATCTTCGCCTTTGGACGTAGGGCATCTTCGCCTACTTCCCATGAGTTCGCCTACATCAACATCTTCAACTACAAGGCGACCAACTACGAGCGAGGGAGACACTTCCATCTTCGGAAGCCCCTCAAGGAAGATGGCCGAGCATGGGAATTTCCCTTCGGTCATGGAGACAAGCTACGAGGTGCCACCTCATTTGAACCTCTTCAACAACATGAAGACGGAGCCCATATTGGACTCATACTCTGATTCAAGCTATGAGACCGCTCATGAGACCTTATCTTTGGTATTCGAGGAGAGTGATGATGTGCCATCTTCGGCCTTCATCCATGGCTATGACCACGACATGATTGAGCATGGAGACATTTGCACCAACATCTCTCCGACAACGACATGTGACGAGATGCCCCAATTGCCATGTGAGGAGAGCCACCACCACATGAGTGACATGAGTGACTCCACCACACGTGACATTGAGAGCATTTCCTATGAGAGGATGAGTGTGACCACCACTAGCCCCACACTTGAGAGCATGCCACACATCCTATGTGAGGTTGAGAGCCATTTGAGTGACTCCACCAACCATATGAGTGAGAGCATCCAAGAGGGAGTGAGTGAGCCACAACACTTAGTGAGTGAGGTAGTTGACACGACATGTGAGGCCACTTTGATTTCTAACGACTTAACCTCTACTCCTAGTATGTTTTCTTCTTTGGTGCTAGGTCTCCTACATGACGACATGCCTACCCTCGACGAGTCCATACCTCCAATGGAGACAATGATGGCCATGGTGGACGATGATGCACCCCCACATGGTTCCATCAAGATGAAGATGACCACGACTCAGTCTTCGACACCTCACCTACAACACATGAGCGATGCTCCAAAGGTAACATAGGTGATGCTGCTTCTCTTGTCCCACTAGTGGACTATTTTGCAAATGATTGCTTGCATGATGTTGACACACATATTCCCATGCTTCATGCTAGTGCGACTTCCTCATGTCATGACTTACCTATTTATGATAAATATGATGATGAGCATGTTGAGTTGCCTTGTTGTGATGCTATGTTCCATAGGATATCATGTGAAAATTCTTTTGGTCACATCATGTTTGACAATCCATTAACGTTGTCATATGCTATGAGTGAGATCTCCCATGTTGCATCTTTTCAATCTCAACATAGTAAAAATGCATGCCCCATTAAAATCAATCCCTTTTGCACTTATGGCATAGATGACGAGATGATGGTCATTGGCTTTTGTTTATCATGTGATGATATTGCCATGCTTCCTTTAAATGATTTGCGCAATTTATCTACTATGCCATGCCATGATCACATTGTTCCAAATATGCATTGTTTTGAATGTTGTCAATATTCTCCGTGTGATGTTTCCATTAATGATCATGAGGAGACTCCCATAGTTTCCTCATACATATTAGGAGATTTTGATGCATTCCATACATTGCATGATTCTCATAATTGCTTACACCGTATGCATTCCATGAATAACAATGCTCTACATATTTCTTGTGATGCATTACACAATTTGAGTCTCCATTATGCTATACATAATAACAAACCTATCATGATGTATGACATGTTACTATATCACGCATCTGATTTATTTGAGCATTGGCTATTTTGTGGTAACCAACACTTGCACGTGTGCATCATGATGGATGATCTGTACATCTACCACACACACACACACAATTTTCCGTTTGTCTTTGTTTTGTGTAGGTACTCACGTATACTCGTCAACCTCTCAATCCCAAGAGTTGACGAAACGAGCTCTTGCGAACAAAGATTACTTGGGATCCCGTGAACTATCCTTCCCACCGCTCTCTTCGCGCACCGACTATGCGCATCTCCCTCACTTGGCTCTCGCATGGCTATGGGCTATATACCGCTCTCTTGCTCTATTTACCGTGTTCACTTTGCATGTTATGTTTTCTTCTATGCCTTTGCCATGCAATTGTGACCCTTGCTTGCATCTACCCACGATTCACAATTATGTTACTCCTATGTGTATTTGCATGCTTGGTGGAGATCCTTGTTGCTATTGCCATGTTTATCATGTGCCTCATGATATTGATGCTATTTTGCTCATATCCTCCTTTCATGCTTGTGATATGTCTTGTGCATTATTCATGGCCACCATTTGCACACATTATATACTTGACATGATTCTTTCTAGTATGTTGCATCTTCGCAATACTAGCTTGCTTGCCTTGATTCACATGATTGCTTGCTTTGTTGCATCACCCATGTTCCATTACTCACTTTCTTGGGTTGATGACATATACGCTCATGCCTCTCACATGATATATTTTGTTCATTGTCGCTTGCCTCCAATTGTTGCATCTATGCTTATTTATCGTGGAGACTTGGACACTTTACTTGTGATGCATGCTTGCTTGATTGAGCCTATTATATTTGGTTGTCCTCGCATCATCATATGCCTCCATACTATGAAATGCTCATTTGTTTACCACACGAATGATAGGTTTTGCATCTCCGCTAACCTCATTTGTTTTTCCCAGTGTTTGTCATGTTCTTTCATGTTGAAGGATTCACAAGGCGATACCGTCATGACACAATTTGGTCATGTGAAGGCATACACGATGTGCAACATCAACATTTGCGAGAATCTCCTAAAGGTGCACTCCTTCCCTTTGAGCCATCCTCAAATATGCATATTGGATGGGTCACTCTTTCATTGTTGTTTCCTTATTCTTGTATACATGTTACATTTATTGGATGGAGGACCGACATTGGAGATGGAACCCATGAACCTTCAAGTTGAGGAGCGCTCGGACTTATTGGATGCACCTTCGAACCTCCACTCATGCAATGACATCGAGCATTGGTACGCCAACACCTCCAACTTGTTGATTGTGCTCACCCATGTCATGCTCGATGGACATATCATACACATGACAAATTTGCATCTTATGCATGGATTGACTCACATTATGATTGCCTTGTTGCACCATAAGGAGTGCATGAAGCCTTGGACGAAATATACAAGATGCCACTTCATAAATTTCGTCCAGAGGCTATTTTAGGTGTTGCGTCACCTTATTATTGGGCCAGGCCCATGTATTTTAGAAATACTTAAGTATGGGCTGTTTTTAGAGTCCGTATGTGTGGGGAAACAAGAGTTAGGGTTGGTTTCGGACCCCTCCTCCAAGGGCCACGAAATTCCCCCCCTCTTCCTCCATATATACAGCCCTTAGGGCGTCGTTTAGACTTTGGGTTTTGTTTAGATTAAAAGTTCGCCATAGCTGCAACTTCGCGTACTTCGTTTGTGTCCAACGACCAGACCAAGACGTCACAGAACCCCACCTTGATCAATAAAGCTTTCATCTTATATTCACAATATCCAGATTGCAATCTCAGTTTCTTGCTTGTTCTTCGTTTTCTCGCAGGAAACAGACCCTCGTGGTCAGGTTGATCGTGCTCCGGCGTGGTCAATAACCCTCGGAAGTTGGTTTAGCGATTGCTAAGGCGCGACGTCTCACACGTTCGTAGTCGGATCGTCAAGGTCGACTCCCACAGAAAACGATAGCCACCATCTCATCGAAACATCGGGACACCTTCGCCTCTATCACTTATGGTGGATTCAAAGTCCTGAAATCATCACTTGTAACTCCATTCTGGATCCCCTTGCGCATGCCATCATCTCCACACTTGAACTTGTTCCAAGGTTCATCTTTCTTGTCCAAGCTAGGCCCTTCATTTGTAAGCAAGACAAATGTATCCAATTTAGGCAGCATCATATTCTCATGAACATTAGAATCGTTACCAAGAAACAAAAGTACCTGATAATTCAATTGGCATGCGCGAGCTCAAGTAATTGGTCCAGTATGTATAGCAGCAGGGGCTGTGGGTGTAACAATGGTATTGATGTCCTCATCAATTATGATTGCCTTGTTGCACCTATTTCCATGTCAGCCATGATATATGAGCTTGTGCATTTCCTTAGAAAATTTGTTGTGATCTTTCTTGATGGTATATTCATACGTCATGATCATATTTCCTACCATCACTTGCATGATAACTCATTCATATTAAGCATCCATTACCATATTCATGTTATTGATAAACCGTCTCACTATGACATCATTTTGCACCGTGGTTGCATTGATCATATTCACAGCACATTTGTGTGCATAATGAATGTTTTTGCTCCCATGAATGATTTGCATACCATTCCATATCTTTTGGATAAGCTTCATGAACCTTGTCTTGCTCACTCTTGTTGCACGGACTTATGCTTAGTTGATGGACACCTTCTGTGTGCTAACCATTGTATTTCCGAGTGTCGCTTGTGTTTGCTCTTTTTGCATATATACCACTCCGGAGACACCTTGTGATGTGGAGCATCCCAAGGTCATCCCCATAGACCTACCATCGTCTCATCAAGTGCCTAGTGGACCCATGACTCGATCACATGCAAGAGCTCTTGAAACCGAGGTGACATCTCTCCTCTCACAATTCCACTTTGATGAACATGAAGCATGGCTACTACCTCATATGGAAACTTTGTGCATACTCAGGCACCATGGAGAAGCTAAGGAGCAAGGACAAGAAGAAGAGGAAGATGGACAAGAAGACGGAGAAGAAGGAGGGTTGAAGGAAAAGTCCCAGCCACCGGACGACCGGCCGAGACCGGACGTCCGGTGCCTGATGCCTCAGCCGAACCCCAGCGAGCAAACGTCCGGCCCAGACCGGACGACCGGTGCCCCTGCACCTGAAACAAACGAGCGGGCGTCCGGTCCGGACCGGACGACCGGCGCACCAGCACCCGATTCAACATCAGCGGAAGTCCGGAGCTACCGGACGTCCGGCACCCCCATCACAGAGCAGAACCAGCGGACGACTGGAGGACACTGGACGTCCGGCAGCTCCTGAGACATCGGACGACCGGTCCCCAGTGGACGTCCGGTACCTATCTGCGCATAGTGTTCGGGCCCGAGGCCCATTGATGTAGGGTAGGAACCCTATCGCCCGATCTTTCATGAAAGGAGCGGAATCCCGCGAAGAACACGAAGAACACAAAGGGGAAAACGAGAGAAAACACTCAAACCAACATGAATACACCACACATGTGCTAGATCCTCGAATACATAAAGTAAGATACATGATCCACGATCAACTAGGGACGATACAAAGGGTAGCCGGTTCTTCTCCGTGAGGAGGTCTTGAATGCACAAGGGGATCTTCCCATAAAGGGGTCTTGAATCCAAGGTGGATCTTCTGCGAAGAGGGGCCGCGGTCTCTCTCAAGGAGTAGATCCGATATGGATGAGCGTAGCTCTATCTCTCAAATGAGCTATCACAACGCTACCCTAGAAAGGAGGAGGGAGAGGTCTATTTATAGTCTTAGTGCAAATGGGGGGAAGTGAAGGGGTACATGGGCCTCAGCCCACAACTGGACACAGCCAGGTACTGGACGTCCGCTGGGGACCGGTCCTCCGGTGGCTTGTGAGAGACCGGACGTCCGGTAGGGGCCGGTCGTCCGCTCGATCTTGCTCGGATGCTGGTGTAGCGGATTTCCGGGCTGGACCGGTCGTCCGGTCGCCGGTCGTCCGGTGGCGTCGGACATCCGCTCGTTTGGCTCGGGTGCAGGGACACCGTTCGTCCGGTCTGGACCGGTCGTCCGGTGGATCTTCAGGCGTCGGACGTCCGGACCCGAACAGTCGTCAGGTGGCTGGAGCTTCTTCGACAGCTCTTCTTCTTGTGTCTTCGTTTCCATGCTTCCCTCGCGGATGGTGTAGGTGTTCCTTGGCACTTGCACTCCTCCACGTCGTCCGCAGCGTGCCGACAATACCTATGCATGCACACGGGAGAAGTGTCAAGTAGTATACCATCCTCGAAGGGGTCAAGTGAGCACGTGCAAAGGATATGATTCACCTTTGTGTATGTGAAGTAGAGGTCGCACATGTCACTTGCCAAATGGACTCTTGACATGGTGATGTCCGTAGGATTCTCTGCATCATCTCCCCTCCCTTGGGAAAGATCCGACCTCGGATCGAAAACCAAATCACCATGGGAAAGAGATGGATTTGCCGTGTAGGAGTGGACGTTCACCAAGTAGTCGTCATCTTCAAGCTTGAAGTGGGCACTCTCCAATGTTGCACCATCTTGGGATTCCTTCAAAATGAGCAAGGACAACAAACACTTGGAAAAATGAATTTGGTTAGCATTAGTGCAAAACCAAGCATTCAAGAGGTGATTCACCAAACAAGTGTCATCATCAAGCAAAGCATATGGTGTGACAAAGGATTGTGACATGGCATATAAGCGCATAAATTGAGCACAAGCAAAGATATCATGGGGACAAGCATGTAAATGGTTGTCATCAACTGCATGAAGTGAGCAAGTATGAATCATTGGTGATGCAACAAGGCAAGCAATCATCGGAATCAAGTCGTTAAAGCTAGTAGTGCAAATATGCAACATACTAGAGGAAAGCATAGCAATCATGTCATGTGAGCAAATAATAGTCATAGGCAATGTACATGACATATCGCAAGCACGAACACAAAGTAAGATCATTGTATCATCATAGGCATGGGGCACAAAGCAAACATGGCAATAACAAGCAATGTCTCCACCAAGCATGCAAATACACATACAAGTATGAGAATCAATCATCATGTGTAATGCAAAGTATGGGTCATGAATGCATGGCAAAAGCATAGTAATGAGCACATCATGCAAAGTGAACATGGCAAGATGGGCATAGAATATGTAGTGGACAATAACCCATAGCCAAGAGAGGGTCATGTAGAAGAATTGAGCGAAGTCTTTGCGCGAAGAGAGCGGTGGGAAAGACAATCCATGGGATCCCAAGTAATCATTGCTCTCTAGAGCTCGTTTTGTCAACTCGTGGGATTGTGAGGTTGACAAGAATTCATGGGTACCTACACAAAAGAGACACAAACCAAAGAAATTGTGCGCATGGTAAATGTACACATCATCCATCATGATGTGTATTTGCACGTGGAAGTTAGCACAAGATAAGCATCGCTCAAAGAAATTTGATGCATGGTATAAGAACATGTCATCCATCATGAAAGAATAGTTATTGTGTATAACACGGTGTGGATGCAAATTTAGCATACAAATATATGGCACATCAATATCATGTTTATTCATGGGGAGCATATTGTGCACATAAGTATGAGGATCATGCAATGGATGGGAGTGACCAAAATCTCCTAAAATGTATGAGGAAACTATGGGGGTCTCCTCATGAGCAATATTGGAAACATCATATGGAGAAAAAGGACAACATCCAAGCAATGCATATCCGAAGCTAGGTGGTTATGGCATGGCATATGAGATAAATGATGCAAAGGTAGCATGTTAATATCATCACAAGAGAAACAAATGCCAATAACCATAGGCTTGTCATATATGCCATAAGTGCAAATTGGGTTAATCTTAATGGCATATGCATAGTCACTATGAAGAGATTGCAAATATGACATGTGGTCGATCTCATGCATAGCATATGACAAGTCAAGTGGATTGGCAAACATGATGTGACCGAGAGAATTAGCACAAGAAATCCTATGCAACATGGCATCACAACTAATAGACTTCACATGAGAATCATCATACTCATCGTAAATGGGCAACAAATCATCACATGAGGAAGTCACACTAGCATGAATCATGGAAATAGGTGGATCAACATCATGCAAGCAATCAATGTCAAGAATGTCCACTAGTGGGACTAGAGCATCACCTTCACCTATGTTACCATTGTCATTCCACTCATGTGGTGTAGGTGAGGTGGGAAAGACCGAATGGTGGTCAAGATCATCATTGTGATGGAACCATGTGGGGGGTGCATCATATTCCACCATGGCCATCATCTTGTCCAAAGGTAGGACGAAGTCGTCGAGAATCGGCGCGCCATCATATAAGGGACCTAGCACCAAATGAGAAGACACAATAGAGGTAGAGGTCAAGTCGTTAGTGTTGAAAGTGGCCTCACATGACCTATCAACTATCTCACTCTCTTTATGTGGTGGTTCACTCACTCCCTCAAAATAGGGGCACTCAAACTCACATATGGTGGAGTCACTCATCTCACTCAAGTGGTGGGGGTTGTGGCTCTCCTCACATGGGAATTGTGGCAACACATATATGTGGCTAGTGGTGAAGTCACTCTCACTCTCAATATGGTGGCATAAGTCACTCAAGTCATCATACGTCGCCGTGGTTGAAGGGAAAATCCCATGCTCAACCATCTCATTGTTATCGCCGTGGATGAAGGCCGAAGATGGCACATCATCACTCTTGCCTCCTAAGATGGAAGCATCATCCTTGCTCGCCACCTTGTCGCTCACCTTCAAAGCTTGGTCCTTGAGGGTCTCCGTAGTCGTACTCGTCGCCGCACCGTCTTGAAAAAGAGTCATGGAGGACTCGGCATTGTCAATGCCACAAAGAGGGATGGCGTCGAACTTGGGAGCATTGTCTTGGAGCTCGTCGGGCTTGGACATCATGGTGGTACTAGCCTCATGCTCGTTCTCATGGAGCTTGGTCGTCGTGAAGTGAGCTTGGGGTGGAGAAGCTTTGACCTTCATGAGTTCTTGTTCCGCCTTGAGAGCACCAATGTAGTTGTCATTGAGGGACTTGTAGTTCTCGAGGAAGATCATCTTGGAGATGTCGTTGTGCAGTCCCATCATGAAGTGGAACTTCATCGAAATGGGGTCGTCCACGCCGGCTCGTCGCAAGGCAATCTTCATCTCCTTGAAGTACTCGTCGATGGACTTGGATCCTTGGATCGTGTTCTGCAATTGGCATTGAAGTTGTTCCGTGTAGGTTGGAGGCACAAACTCTCGCCGCAAAGCTCTCTTCATCTTGGGCCAACTCATGTCATTGCTCTCCGAAGGTGTGTGCAGCCACCATGTGGACACGTAGTCTTGGAAGTTTCTTGTGGCGCACTTCACTTGATCTTCGGGAGGGACTTGATGTAGCTTGAGGTAGTCGTCCATCAAACGCTCCCACTCGAGATACTCCTTGGGTTCTTGAGTCCCATAGAAAGGAATCGTGTGGTCAATCTCAAGGTCGTAGTAGCTCGTGGAAGTCGCGGACTTGAGCTTGGGGAGCTTCTCTTGAGCGTAGTCTTGAGGTGCTTGTTGGCGAAGATGCCATATACCCGAAGGCAAAGATGCCTTGAAGTCGCTTGGCGAAGATGCCAAAGTGGTTGGTGTAGCCGTAGCTCCGTCTTGGTGGTGCTTGTCTCGCGGTCTTCTCTTGTGGTCATGAAGTTTGGACTTGGCGTGAAGTAGGGCTTGTTGCGACTTCTAGGTAGGCGCATCTCAAGCATCTTCATGATGATGTTGTCGTTGTCGTGCTTGAGCTCGATGTAGATGTCGTTCGTCGTCGTCGTGCACATGCTGCTTTGAGGTGACTTGCTCTTCATGATGAGGTGGATCACAAACGTGATGGTGGTCGCCATGGAGATGTGGACGAGGACGACTTGCGCTTGCATCATTTTTGTGCTCCGAAGACTTGTGACTTGAATGTCACCGCCTTGAGGATGATGAAGGGGAAGAACGGTTGATCAACAAGGTCCAAATCTCCTCCATCCTTGCATCTTGCTCCTCTTTTTGTGCGGAAAGCTTGTTGTTGATATAGTTGTACACGCCGTTGTTGTTGTGGAAGACCGGAGATGAAATGCCTTCCCTATCCATCACAAGATTCGAGCCAATATGAGTGGAGAAAGAGAAGAACGAATACCAAATGTACCTTGACCAAAGTTGAAAGTGGATCAATGATCACTCCAATGTGGACAAGGAAATAGCACAATTGGTACCAATTCTTGTTGGTTTCTCGCACCTACACAAGTAAGGCTTATGGTGGAGCTCGGTGAGGATAGTGGCACAAAAATTTAATGCAAAATGTTAGCAAGAGTCAATAATGTTGAAAGAGATTCACAAATTCGCAAGTGTAACAAGTAGACCAATAGCAATATGTGGCACACGGAAACACACACACGGATAGATAAATGGGGTCGTGCAACCAAGGATGAGCACAAAATGTGGAATCCACGGAAAATGCTCATGTTGCACAACTCAAGAGAGACGCTAGCATGATTGCTCTATAGGCGGATATGACACTTGTGCACAACCTATAAGATGCAAAATGGATAAACTTTCTATCCCAAGTATGCTATGTATGTATGGTTCCCAGTGTTTGATCCAAGATGATCGGATATGACAATCTTATGCAATGTGGTGGATGCTATGGCTATTGCTTACAAGCTTCTTTGCTCTTTCTCTTTTGCTTAAAAGCTTATTCTTTTTTTATCCACTTTGCGAAATGCACAAACCAAGATAGTAATTGTGTATATGCAGTAACAAACTTGAGGCACACGAGATGATATGATACCAATATGATATGATATGTATGCAATGTATGGTGTAGATCACTAATGTGCACAAGTAACGTTGCCGGCAATACTCAAATGGCTAGTCTTGATAGGCAAGTAACGCAGAATGGGCTAGGGGTTATCAATGCAATGGCAAGGGAAAATACAATGGAGGGATACCACGATACCAAGATGATATGGAGGTTACTGTCCGCGGTGATGATGAGTGGCGGTGATCTTGATGGAGATACCAAGATGATGGAGACTCGTCCCTAAGTAGCCGAAACACCTTAGGAAACGGAAAAACCACAACCCAAAATCTCAAGGAAAAAAGTTAAATGGTGGTAGCGGAAAGCGGTGGTGTTGCACTAGGCAATGCGGAAGTGGAGGTTATGGTGGTGGAGTATACACGGTGTCGGATTTGAAAGCACGGTCCCTAAGTAGCCGAAACACCTTAGGAGACACAACTCACAACACAAATAAAATTGGGTTAAGTTGGGGTGGCGGAAGTGTATAGTGGTCAAGACTATGCGGAAGTGGTGGTGGTGGTTGATGAAGAAGCAACCGTCCCTAAGTAGCCTAGACACCTTAGGAGACTCAAATCACTCCTCAAGCAACCACATATGCGCTGGGGATCAATATGTGTTAGGTTGCGGAAGTCGGTGGTGGTGTAGCGGATGATGTGGTGGAAGCCCTAGGCAAAGATGCCAAAATTCACAAAATTTGATGGAGTCAAAAGATCATGGTGGTATTTTTGTGGGAAAGGGGATGTCAAGAGCTTCAAAGCGAGCTAATGAATGTCAAAATCAGAGTTCGGATGAATTAGTTATGGCCAAAACAAAATTTTAGCGAAGTCAGTTTTTACAGGTAGCGGACGTCCGGAAATGGACGGATGTCCGGTCGCGGGACGTCCGGTCGGGTCGGAAATCCGCTAATTTCAGCTCGGGTTAGGGTTCCAGTCGTCCGGTAAGGTCGGACGTCCGGTGGTTCCTGTGGCTCCGGACGTCCGGTAAGGTGGCGGTCGTCCGGTGTACCGGGGTCAACTCCAAATCCGAGATTCGAGACGCGATTTTAGGCGGAATTTGGGGATTTTGGGGTAAAAATTGATGAGATTTCGTGGATGAAAGATGGGGAAACTTGGGGAGATGCTAGATCCACTTGAAACCAAGCAAATCCATGGATCAAAATCAACAAAACTTCATCCAACCAACAAATCACAAAAAGTTTTGGGGCTATTTTTGGTGGGGATTTTCAAAATTGGGGAAGAACACAACAAAATTAGGCTAGAAAACACAATGGGGAGGTTCCAAAATCGTGATCAACGTGGCTCATGATACCAAGATGATGTAGGTTAGGAACCCTATAGCCCGATCTTTCACGAAAGGAGCGGTATCCCGCAAAGAACCCGAAGAACACAAAGGGGAAAATGAGAGAAAACACTCAAACCAACATGAATAGACCACACATGTGCTAGGTCCTCGAATACATAAAGTAAGATACACGATCCACGATCAACTAGGGACGATACAAAGGGTAGCCGGTTCTTCTCCGTGAGGAGGTCTTGAAATCACAAGGGGATCTTCCCGTAAAGGGGTCTTGAATCCAAGGTGGATCTTCTCCGAAGAGGGGATGCGGTCTCTCTCGAGGAGTAGATCTGATATGGATGAGCGTAGCTCTGTCTCTCAAATGAGCTATCACAACGCTACCCTAGAAAGGAGGAGGGAGAGGTCTATTTATAGTC
Source organism: Triticum dicoccoides (assembly GCF_002162155.2). Taxonomy (NCBI): domain Eukaryota; kingdom Viridiplantae; phylum Streptophyta; class Magnoliopsida; order Poales; family Poaceae; genus Triticum; species Triticum dicoccoides. The sequence goes on along the minus strand of NC_041380.1, from coordinate 182,894,017 downwards.
TTAGTGCAAATGGGGGGAAGTGAAGGGGTACATGGGCTTCAGCCCACAACTGGACACAGCCAGGTACCGGACGTCCGCTGGGGGCGGTCGTCCGGTGGCTCGTGGGTGGCCGGACGTCCGGTAGGGGCCGGTCGTCCGCTCGATCTGGCTCGGATGCTGGTGTAGCGGATTTCCGGTCTGGACAGGTCGTCCGGTCGCCGGTCGTCCGGTGGCGTCGGACGTCCGCTCGTTTGGCTCGGGTGCAGGGACACCAGTCGTCCGGTCTGGACCGGTCGTCTGGTGGATCTTCAGGCGTCGGAGGTCCGGACCCGAACAGTCGTCCGGTGGCTGGAGCTTCTTCGACAGCTCTTCTTCTTGCGTCTTTGTTTCCACACTTCCCTCGCGGATGGTGTTGGTGTTCCTTGGCGCTTGCACTCCACCACGTCGTCCGTAGCGTTCCAACAATACCTATGCATGCAGACGGGAGAAGTGTTGATGCGGAGCATCCCACGACCATCCACATGGACGCCACCTCAACTATCCAAGCTCCAAGTGGACCAATGAGAAGGGCTAGGGCACGTGCTATTCAATCCGAGGTGACATCACTCCTACTTGAGTTTTCCCCCTCTTCAAGTGAGACATGGCTACTGCCTAAGTCCTAGATACTATGTGTCATCAGGTACAACGCTCAAGACTCGGAGCTGAGGACTGTAGAAGAAGAGACAGACGTCAACACTCTGGACAGCCCGGAACTTCTGGCCAGAGCCTGGAACTTCTGGCCCCCGGACCTTCCGGCCGACCCGAAGCTTCCGGTCGCCGATGACTTCGACCAGCCCAGGCGTGCCAACTCTCGGGTTAGCCCGGACCCCATCCCGGACCTTCCGACGCCTGGAACCTCCGGCCTGCCCGGACCTTCCGGCCCCCGGATGCTAGAACATCGCCACCGCGCCAACTCTCTGGTTACGCCGGACCCTCCCCGGAACCTCCGGCCTAGCCCGGAACTTCCGGCCCTGCCTGCGCGCAGCCACTTGGGCCGAGGCTCGTGTACCCTTTCGTCACCTAGACTATATATACTCTATCCCGTACAACTTTCTAGGGTTAGCACTGGTTTAGCTCATTGAGAGATAGAGCATTGCTCATCCATATCGGATCTACTCCACGAGAGAGACCGCGGCCCCTCTACGGAGAAGATCCACCTTGGATTCAAGACCCCTTTACGGGAAGATCCCCTTGTGGATTCAAGACCTCCTCACGGAGAAGAATCGGCTACTCTTTTGTATCATCCTTAGTTGTCCGTGGATTCATGTATCGTTCTATGTACCCGAGGATCTAGCACATGTGTGACTTGTTCTTGTTAGTTTGAGTGTTCCTCTTGTGTTTCCCCTTGTGTTTTCCCACGTTTTTCCTCGTTCCCCTCTTCATGTTCATCGTGTTCTTCGCGGGATACGCTCCTTTCGTGAAAGATCGGGCCATAGGGTTCTACCCTACATCATCTTGGTATCTAGAGCCACGTTGATCACGATTTCGGGGCCTCCCTGTTGTGTTTCTAGCCTAATTTTGTTGTTTTTCGTCCTAATCCGAAAATCCCAACCAAAAATAACCCCAAATTTTTTGTGTGATTTGTTCGTGTGTTGAGATTTTGTTGGTTTTGATCCGTGAAGTTTGTGTGTGGCTCGTAGATCTAGCCTCCCCACCTTCTTTTCCTCCAATTTGTTCTTTTTCCCCTTCAGATTTGGGCTTTTCCCCAAGTTTTTCCGCCCAAATCCACGATCCCCAAGTCTCTGTTCTTGGCAGAATCCCGACCACCGGAACTTCTGGTCCAGCCCGGACATTCCGGCCCCCGGACCTTCCGGCCTTCCCCAGAACCTTCGGACCCCGGACCCTCCGTCTTGCCCGGAACTTCCGGCTTCGACAGAAAGTTTGCACTACTTCCACATCTCCGCCCAAATTCCACCAAATTTTGTTCCGGTGCTCACCATATACCATATATGCTTCCGCATACCTCCACCATTTCCACATAACCCAATTATTTTTGGACGCTCTCCGACACAATTGCTACTTTGAGGTTTGAGAATTTGAGTTGTGGTATCGTATCCTTTTGTGTTTCGGCTATCTAGGTACGGTTCGACATCGACATCACCGCTACTCATTTTCGCCACGGACGCGCCATCAACAACGACCACCTCGACTACGACTTGGTATTCGTGCCACCATTTTGACACCATACGGGAAGCAAGACCGGTAACCTCATCTTGGTATTGGACATATCACTCTTGCCATTACATTGATAGCCATCATAGCCTTAATCCTTTGCGTTGCTTACCCATCGAGACTAGCCATTGAGTATTGCCGGCAACAAGACTTGTGCACATTAGTGATCATACTTCCCATAGCATACATACATCATTTTTGCCTATATTGGTATCATCTCTTGTGTCACAAAGTTGTCATCGCATACTCACTTGCTATCTTGGTTCGTCAAGCATTGCATGAGAAAAGAGCTCAAACATCAAAGATCCAACCAAGCTTTTAAGCAAAGAGGAAAGATAAGCAAAGAGCTTTCAAGCAAGAACCATAGCATCATACAACATTAAGATTGTCATACTCGATCATCTTGGATCATATCATAGCAACACCTTGCATACAAAGTATTTGGGATAGAAGTCGTTACATTTTTGCTAAGTAGGTTGTGCACAAGTTCTTGTATCCGCCTATCGTGCAATCATGCTAGCGTCTCTCTAGTGTTCTGCAACAAGAGCATTTTTGTGGATTCCACATTTTGTCTCACCCTTGGTGGCACAACCCCACTTATCTTTTTGCGTGTGTGTTTCCGTGTACCTTATATGCTTGGTCTACTTGTTACATTGCATCTTGCGAATCTTTTCCAACATTATTGAAGCTCACTTACAATTACATCAAATTTTGTGCCACCATCCTAACCAAGCTCCACCAAAAGCTTTTACTTGAGTAGGTGTGAGAAACCGACAAGAACTCGTACCAATTGTGCTATTTCCTTGTCCTACATTGGAGTGATCCTCGATCCACTTTCAACTTCGGTCAAGGTACATTTGGTACTCGTTCTTCTCTTTCTACCACTCACATTTGTCTTGGAATGATGGATAGGCCAAGTACTTCTACCAACCCACTCTTCATGGAGCAAGACGACGACATGAACTCCTTCGTCCCAAGAGTCACCTCTTTGGTGCACAACGTGCTTTGCATCAAGAGCAACAAGCTATGAGTGAACGCATCGACAAACTTGCCGCCGACTTACGACTTTTCGAGCAACGTACAAGGGACTACTTTGACCACAAGCTCGACGATCACAAGCAAGAGAATGACGCAAGGATGGACGAGATTCGCGCTTTGTTGCTCAACCGCTCTTCTTCCACTTCAAGAAGGAGCCGTTCAAGTCGCCATTCCGACTTTACCCTCTCGGGCTCAAGTACACCGACATCGAACACTCTTCGTCGAGCCGCGGGCACCGACCGTCAAGAAAACCTCAATCCACGTCGGGACACCGACTCTCAAGAGCACCGACGATGTCAAGCCGAAGAAGCCATTGCGCTAGCTCAAGAACGACAACAAAAACGCCAACATGAAGAGAAAGAACGCGCGCGTCTACACCAAAATGCACAAGATGCCGAGGCTCAACGTCAAGAACAACAACTCCGTGACGCTCAAGCACTTGAGGCGCAACAAGCTCTATGCGATGCGAGTCGAGCCGTTGCCGACCGAGGCCGTCAAGCCCGTGAAGAAGAGGAAGCACTTCGCGAAGAAATTCATGAACGACGACTTCAAGCTCACATGCATCGTCTAATTCCTCCTCGAGCTCGACATGCTCCTCCACAAGCTCGCCAAGACCATCAACTTCATCAAGAGCATGAAAATAATGGGAATCCTCCACGACAAGAGCAACACGAGGTTGACAACCCTCCGCTACAAGAGCACCACGAGTTGAACAATCATCTACAACATGGGCGTCATCATCCCCGATCCCAACACAATGAAGAGCAACGCTACGGAAATCTCAAGTTCACCATGCCCAAGTTCAACGGAAGCAACGATCCCGAAGAATACCTTTCATGGGCATTGAAAGTTGACAAGATCTTCCGTTTGCACAATTATGAAGAAGAGAAGAAGATCGCGATGGCATCCCTTGAGTTCCAAGACTATGTCCTCAATTGGTGGGAACAAATCATAGAGTGCCGTGAGGCAAGAGGTGAACCACCCATCACTACTTGGGCACAAATGAAGGATGTCATGAGAGCACGCTTCGTGCCTACCTACTACAACCGCGACCTCTTCAAGAAACTCGAAAAACTCAAGCAAGGAACCAAGAGCGTTGAAGAGTACTACAAGGAGATGGAGATTGCCATGATACGAGCCAATGTCACGGATGATGATGAGCAAACAATGGCACGTTTCTTGAATGGACTCAATCATCCTGTCAAGAAGATCGCCGACTTCCAACCATACTCAAATCTCATCGAGCTAGTGCACCAAGCTACCAAAGCGGAACACCAAGTGCAAGATGATTTCAAGTACGCCAAGTTCTCATCCAAGTCCTACGGCTTCTCCAATAACCAAGCTTCAACGACTCCAACACCGACTATAAGACCTTCTACTTCCAACATCGACAAGTCGACTTCCAAGAAAGCTTCTCCAACTACAAGCGACCCTACTATGGGCAACTTCAAGCCGAGAGCTTCATCATCATCAACCTCAACCGATGAGACCGTCAAGACAAGTTCCTTCAAGTGTTTCACTTGTGGAGGCCGAGGCCACAAGTCCTACGAGTGCACCAACAAGGGGACCATGGTCTTCAACGACGATGGCACTTATGACTCCATGAGTGAAGGTGAAATGGAAGCACTTGAGCAAGTCGCCATGCACCGCCAAGTGAACAATGAAGAAGAACAAGTCTTTTGTGATGAAGACTCAAGTCCCGCACTTGTTGTCTCAAAAATCTTGACTCTCCAACATCACCAAGAAGAAGACCAACGATGCCACATATTCCACACCAAAGCCGGCATCAATGGACGATCCGTCAAGGTCATCATCGATGGAGGGAGTTGTCACAATCTCGCAAGTGAAGAACTTTGCTCCAAGCTCCAATTGCCCAAGACGAAGCATCCACATCCATACAAAGTGCAATGGCTTAGTGACTCCGGCACCATCCAAGTCGAGCACCGAGTACAAGTCTCCTTCAAGATCGGCGCCTATGAAGACACCTTGGAGTGCGACGTCGTTCCAATGACCGTTTGTCATCTTCTCCTTGGACGGCGATGGCAATTCGATAGAGGAGTCGTCCACAACGGTCGAACGAACCACTACATCTTCAAGATGAAGGTCAAGGAGTACATCCTCCGTCCAATGTTGCCAAGTCAAGTGATCGCCGACAAGCATACCACCCATCATGGAGAGAATGGTGAGAGAGTGAGCCACCAAAAGGAGAGTGAGCGCCACAAGCCCAAATTGAGTGCCTCCACAAGAACCTAGTTCTATTTTCCACCAAACGTGAGATGAGAGAAGTGTGTGAGAACCCATCTAGTGTCCTACACTACATCATCGTGTGCAAGGACAATGCACCACAACTAACACCTCTCACACTCTTCCTCTAGTGTTGTCTTCTCTTTTGCGGGAATTTCAAGATGTTTTTCCCGATGAGCTACCTCCGGGACTACCTCCTCTACGAGGCATTGAGAACCGAATCGACCTCATCCCCGGAGCACCACTTCCAAACAAAACTCCCTACCGCGTCAACCCCGAAGAAACCAAAGAAATTCAAAGGCAAGTAAAACATCTCATAGGCCATGGACATGTGCGTGAAAGTTTGAGCCCTTGTGCTGTTACGGACATTCTTGTGCCAAAACGTGACGGTAGTTTTCGCATGTGCACCGATTGTAGACCTATCAATGCTATCACCGTACATTATAGGTGTCCCATTCCATGCCTAGATGATATGCTTGATGAGCTTAGCGCTGCCACTATATTTTCCAAAATTGATTTTAAGAGTGGTTACTATCAAATCCGCATACAAGAGGGTGATGAATGGAAAACCACCTTCAAAACCAAGTTTGGTTTTTATGAGTCGTTAGTCATGCCTATGGGTCTTTCGGAAGCACCGGGCACTTTTATGCGCCTCATGAATCATGTCTTTCGCCCTTACATTGGTATATTTGTTGTGGTCTACTTTGATGATATTCTTGTGTTTAGCAAATCTATCCAAGAACATGTCACCCATGTCCGCACCATTTTGCAAACTCTTAGGAAAGAGCGTCTCTATGCTAATATGGAGAAATGCCTTTTTGGTGTTGATAAGCTCGTTTTCTTAGGCTTTGTCGTCTCTTCTAAGGGTGTTCATGTAGATGAGTTCAAGATCAATGCTATTAAGACTTGGCCGCAACCAACCAACTTGCATCAAGTGTGTAGTTTCCTTGGCCTTGCGGGTTTCTATCGTCGCTTTGTAAACGGTTTTAGCACCATTGCTTCGCCTTTGCATGCTTTGAGCAAGAAGAATGCACCTTTTGTTTGGGGACCATCCCAAGATACCGCATTCAATGAGCTTAAGAATTTGCTTACTCATGATCCCGTGCTTGCTTTACCCAACTTCGACAAACCTTTTGAAATTCATTGCGATGCTAGTGGTAATGGCATAGGAGGTGTGTTAACGCAAGAGAAGCGCCCCATAGCTTACTTTAGTGAGAAACTTTCCGGAGCGCAACTCAATTACCCCATCTACGGCAAAGAGCTATATGATGTAGTCCGTGTTTTGCATGAATGGGAACACTACCTTCGTCCCCATGAGTTTATCATTCATACCGATCATAAGACTCTCAAGTATCTTAAGGGACAAACTAAGTTGAAAAAGCGTCTTGCTAAATGGAGTGAATTTATTGAGTCTTTTCCTTATGTCATCAAGTACATCAAAGGTAAAGAAAACATACTAGCGGATGCTCTTTCCCGCATTTGCATGCTTGTCACGCAACTTGAGTTAGATGTCATTGGCTTCAAGCATATCAAAGACTTATATGAGCATGATACAACTTTTGCCATTCCTTATGCCAAGTGTTTGTCGAATACATCTTGGGAACGCTATTAAATCAAAGATGGCTACCTTATGAGAGCTAACAAACTTTGCATTCCCGAGTCCTCGCTTCATTTGTTGCTTTTGCACGAATCTCATGGAGGATATTTAATGGGACACTTCGGACGTGACAAGACATTCGCCACGCTCTCGAAGAGCTACTTTTGGCCAAAGATGTTTCGGGACGTCAATCGCTTCACCAACCGGTGTTCTACATGTCGCAAAGCTAAGTCCAAAGCTCAATCTCATGGTCTGTATATGCCTTTACCGATTCCATACCAACCTTGGGAAGACATTAGCATGGACTTTGTACTTGGTTTGCCTAGGACTCGCAATGGGAAAGATTCCATATTTGTCGTTGTGTACCGTTTGTCAAAAATGGCACACTTTATTCCTTGTAACAAGATAGACGATGCTTCACATGTGGCTAATCTCTTTTGTAGGGAAATATTGCGTCTACATGGTGTGCCAAAGACTATTGTCTCGGACCGCGACGTCAAGTTCCTTAGCTACTTTTGGAAGACCCTATGCGCCATGCTCGGAATCAAGCTACTCTTCTCCACGGCGTACCATCCTCAAACCGGCGGCCAAACGGAGGTGAAAAACCGCACACTCTCGGCTCTACTTCGAGTACTCATCAAGAAGAACATCAAGGAGTGGGAGGAGTGTCTACCCATCGCCGAGTTCGCCTACAACCGAGCAAGACACTCAACAACCGGCAAGCCCCCTTTCAAGGTCGTCTACGGATTCAACCCTTTGTCACCATCGGATATTCTACCTCTACCACTCCAAGAGCAAATCAATTTGGACGCAAGTGCACGAGCGGCCCATATCAAGAAGGTGCATGAAGATACAAGAAACACCATCGAGCGCCAAGTACAACGCCTTGCGACCAAGCTCAACATCAACAAGCAACCTATGGTCTTCAACATTGGTGATCTCGTGTGGATACACCTTCGCAAGGAGCACTTTCCACAAGAACGCAAGTCTAAGCTTCAACCTCGAGCCGATGGACCCTTCAAGGTGCTCGCACGCTACAACGACAACGCTTACAAGATCGACCTCCCACGGGACAAATACAACATGAGCGACATCTTCAACATCAAAGATCTCTCTCCTTTCCATGGTGATGAAGAACTCGATCCGAGGATGGATCTTCCCCCCAAGGGAGGGGAGATGATGTGGAGCATCCCACGACCATCCACATGGACGCCACATCAACTATCCAAGCTCCAAGTGGACCAATGACAAGGGCTAGGGCACGTGCTATTCAATCCGAGGTGACATCACTCCTACTTGAGTTTTCCCCCTCTTCAAGTGAGACATGGCTACTGCCTAAGTCCGAGATACTATGTGTCATCAGGTACAACACTCAATACTCGGAGCTGAGGACTGTAGAAGAAGAGACAGGCGTCAACACTCTGGACAGCCCGGAACTTCTGGCCAGAGCCCGGAACTTCCGGCCCCCGGACCTTCCGGCCGACCCGGAGCTTCCGGTCGCCGATGACTTCGACCAGCCCAGGCGTGCCAACTCTCGGGTTAGCCCGGACCCCGTCCCGGACCTTCCGGCGCCCGGAACCTCCGGCCTGCCCGGACCTTCCGGCTCCCGGATGCCAGCACATCTCCACCGCGCCAACTCTCTGGTTAGGCCGGACCCTCCCCGGAACCTCCGGCGCCCGGAACTTCCGACCTAGCCCGGAACTTCCGGCCCTGCCTGCGCACAGCCACTTGGGCCGAGGCCCATGTACCCTTTCGTCACCTAGACTATATATACTCTATCCCGTACAACTTTCTAGGGTTAGCATTGGTTTAGCTCATTGAGAGATAGAGCATTTCTCATCCATATAGGATCTACTCCACGAGAGAGACCGCGGCCCCTCTACGGAGAAGATCCACCTTGGATTCAAGACCCCTTTACGGGAAGATCCCCTTGTGGATTCAAGACCTCCTCACGGAGAAGAACCTGCTACTCATTTGTATCATCCTTAGTTGTCCGTGGATTCATGTATCGTTCTATGTACCCGAGGATCTAGCACATGTGTGACTTGTTCTTGTTAGTTTGAGTGTTCCTCTTGTGTTTCCCCTTGTGTTTTCCCCCGTTTTTCCTCGTTCCCCTCTTCGTGTTCATCGTGTTCTTCGCAGGATCCGCTCCTTTCATGAAAGATCGGGCCATAGGGTTCTACCCTACATCAAGTGTCAAGTAGTATACCATCCTCGAAGGGGTCAAGTGAGCACGTGTAAAGGATATGATTCACCTTTGTGTATGTGAAGTAGAGGTCGCACGTGTCACTTGCCAAACGGACTCTTGACATGGTGATGTCCATAGGATGCTCCGCATCACCCATGTACCCCTTCACTTCACCCCCATTTGCACTTAGACTATAAATAGACCCCCCATTCATCCTAGCTAGGGTCAGCAAATGTTTGGCTCATATTTGTGAGAGAGCTTTGCTCATCCACTTGGTTACCTTCTCCTCGGAGATTCGAGCCTCCACCGGAGAAGATCCCCCAAGCGGATTCAAGACCTCCTTGTGGAGAAGAACATCAAGACCCCCTCTTGGGCAGCCCCATTCAAGACCTCCTCACGGAGAAGAACCGGTTACTTTGTATCGTCCCTAGTTGTCCATGGACTCGTGTATCATCCTATGTACTCGAGGATCTAGCCCATGTGTGACTTATTCAAGTCGGTTTAGTTATTTCCTCTTGTTTTTTCCTTCTGTTCTTCCTCGTGTTCTTCGTGATTTCTCTGGGATTGATAGAGGCAAAGGTGTCCCGATGTTTCGATGAGATGATGGCTATCGATTTCTGTGGGAGTCGACCTTGACAATCCGACTACGAACGTGCGAGACGTCGCGCCTTAGCAATCGCTAAACCAACTTCCGAGGGTTATTGACCATGCCGGAGCATGATCAACAGACCACGAGGGTCTGTTTCCTGCGAGCAAATGAAGAACAAGCAAGAAACTGAGATTGCAATCTGGATATTGTGAATATAAGATGAAAGCTTTATTGATCAAGGTGGGGTTCTGTGATGCCTTGGTCTTGTCGTTGAACACAAACGAATTACGCGAAGTTGCAGCTATGCGAACTTTTAATCTAAACAAAACCCAAAGCCTAAACGATGCCCTAAGGGCTGTATATATGGAGGAGAGAGGGGGAATTTCGTGGCCCTTGGTGGAGGGGTCCGAAACCAACCCTAACTCTTGTTTCCCCACACATACGGACTCTAAAAACAGCCTATACTTAAGTACTTTGAAAATACATGGGCCTGGCCAAATAATAAGGTGACGCAACACCTAAAGTAGCTTCTGGACGAAATTCATCAAGTGTCATCTTGTATATTTCGTCCCATGCTTCATGCACTCATTATGGTGGCTTCAGAGTCCTGGAATCATCACTTGTAACTCCGTTCTTATTCCCCTTGTGCATGCCATCATCTCCATGCTTGAACTTGCTCCAAGGTTCATCTTTCTTGTCCAAGCTAGGCCCTTCATTTGTAAGCAAAACAAATGTATCCAATTTAGGTAGCATCGTATTCTCATGAATATTGGAATCCTTACCAAGAAACGAAAGTACCTGATAATTCAATTAGCATGCGCGAGCTCTAGTAATCGGTCCAGTATGTATATCAGCAGGGCCTGTGGGTGTACAATGGTATTGATGTCCTCATCATCCTCCCCTTCTGGAAATGAAGTCGTCCTCGACGAAAGTTCATCGTCCGCACCCAAATAAGGCTTCAAATCTGCAATGTTAAAAGTGGGACTAACCCCAAAATCTGCAGGCAGCTCAAGTTTATATGCATTATCATTTATTTTCTCTAACACCTTAAAAGGACCATCAGCACGTGGCATTAGCTTTGATTTGCGCAAATTAGGAAATCTATCCTTACGCAAATGTAACCAAACAAGATCTCCAGGTGCAAACACAACATGTTTTCTACCCTTATCTCCAGCAAGTTTATATTTAGCATTCGTACGCTCAATGTTTGCCTTAGTTAACTCATGCATTTTTAAAATCAATTCAGCATGTTCTTTAGCATCAAAATTAACCTTCTCCGAAGATGGAAGAGGCAACAAATCAATAGGTGCATGAGGTAGGAAACCATACACAATTTCAAAAGGGCACATCTTAGTAGTAGAATGCAATGAGGCAAGCATTCTTCCCACATTTTCTTGTTATTCTTCAAAATAGCCCTAAGCCTAGTAGACAATGTTCTATTGACTACTTCAGTTTGTCCATCAGTTTGGGGGTGAAAAGTAGTACTAAAAAGCAGCTTAGTCCCCAACTTAGCCCATAAACATCTCCAAAAGTGGCTAAGAAATTTAGTATCACGATCTGAAACAATAGTATTTGGCACACCATGCAAGCGAATAATTTCACGAAAGAACAAATCAGCAACATTAACAGCATCATCGCTTTTATGACATGGTATAAAGTGTGCCATTTTCGAGAACCTATCCACGACAAAAAATATGCTATCCCTCCCCATATTTGTTCGAGGTAAACCTAAAACAAAGTCCATAGATATATCCTCCCAAGGAACACTAGGTACAGGCAAAGGCATATATAAACCATGAGGATTGAGTCGCGACTTAGCTTTTTGACATGTAGTGCAGCGAGCAACAAAACGCTCAACATCCCATCTCATCTTTGGCCAAAAGAAATGTGTAGCAAGTATATCCTCCGTCTTCTTGACGCCAAAGTGTCCCATTAATCATCCTCCATGCGCCTCCTGCAACAACAAAAGATGAACGGAGCTAGCTGGAATGCATAGCTTGTTAGCACGAAACACAAATCCATCATTAAGAACGAACTTGTTCCAAGTTCTCCCTTCCTTACAATTCTACAATACATCTTTAAATTCAGCATCATGAACATATTGTTCTTTGATGGTCTCCAAACCAAATATTTTAAAGTCAAGTTGTGAAAGCATAGTATAACGACGAGACAAAGCATCAGCAATAACATTTTCTTTACCCTTCTTGTGTTTAATGACATAAGGGAAAGTCTCAATGAATTCAACCCATTTAGCATGTCTACGGTTCAGTTTTGCTTGACTTTTAATGTGTTTCAAAGATTCATGATCAGAATGTGTAACAAATTCCTTGGGCCATAAATAATGTTGCCATGTTTCTAAGGTCCGAACAAGAGCATATAATTCTTTATCATAAGTATAATAGTTCAGACTAGGCCCACTCAATTTTTCAGAAAAATATGCAACAGGTTTGCCATCTTGTAATAACACACCTCCTAATCCAATTCCACTAGCATCACATTCGAGCTCAAAAGTCTTATTGAAATTAGGAAGTTGGAGTAAAGGAGCATGTGTCAACTTATCTTTCAATACCGTGAAGGCTTCTTCCTGTGCGGTACCCAAAACAAAAGGCACATCCTTCTTTGTAAGCTCGTTGAGAGGTGCAGCAATGGTGCTGCGGTCAACTCTCAATAGCTTCGATCTTGGCTTTATCAACTTCAATTCCCTGTGGAGTAACAACATAGCCAAGAAAAGATACTCAGCCGGTGCAAAAGGTGCACTTTACAAGGTTACCAAACAAACGTGCATCACGTAGCGCAATAAAAACAGCACGTAAATGTTCCAAATGTTCCTCCACAGATTTGCTATAAATCAATATGTCATCAATATCAGATTTGGTGGCAAGTAAACATGCACTTTTCAATTTAATTTCAGAAGCAACACTAGATTGTTTATTATTAGGCTGCATTTGTTGCTCAAATTCTTTTGCCACAATCTGATTTTCACTCTTATTTTTCTCCTGTTTTGCTTTATTAGCTCTATTAATATCATCTTTCAAAATGGAATCAGGAGTCATAGGAAGCAAAGTAATATTTTTATCCTTATGAACAAGAGTATACTGATTGTTTCTACCATGGTGTATAGATTTTTTATCAAATTGCCATGGTCTACCAAGTAATCAGGAACATGCTTGCATAGGTACCACATCACAATCAACATAATCAGCATATGTAGAGATACTAAAATGCACACGAACAGTACGTGTTACCTTAACCTTGCCGTTGTTGTTGAACCATTGGATGTAGTAAGGATGTGGATGTGGTCTTGTGGTGAGAGATAGCTTCTCCACCATCTCCATGCTAGCCAAGTTATTGCAACTCCCTCCATCTATGATCACGCGAACAGAACGTTCCTTCACAACTCCCTTTGTATGGAACAAATTATGCCTCTGATTTTGCTCAGCTTGTGTAACTTGCACACTCAAAACATGTTGAGCAACTAAACATTCATACCTGTCAGCATCTTCAGCAGCCATGTATTGCGTCTCATGATCAAAATCATCTCCACCGTGTTCTTCACGTGTAATAAGAGCCAAAGTCTCCTCATCATAGTGACTAGCGGACTCATACCCACCATCCTCATTAGCAATCACCACACGCTGAGATTGTCATTCTCTCGCAAAATGTAGTCTTCCCTTACAACGACGACAAATAATATCACTTGTGTGCCCTGTTGATGCCATGGAAGAAGAAGAGCTCTGCGCAGGTCCAGCAGGTGTGCTCTTGGCAGATAGTGGTGGTTGTGCCTGCTTTCTTGAATCACGGCTGGAGGTGGCACTTGATGGAGGTGCTGGTGGAGTGGAAGTAGAGGATGCACGTGGTGTCCATGATGAAGATTGACCTGCAGAAAAGTTAGTTCACGCCAAGCCTGTCGATCCTGCACTTCATGTTTAGCTTTACAAGCAAGATGGAATAAACGAGTGATATTATTATACTCCTTATACTCTAGGATGGTCTAAATCTCTCTATTTAATCCACCCATAAAACGTGCAAGCATAACTTCATTCTCCTCAACAATACCACATCTAATCATGCCAGTTTGTAATTCCTCAGAATATTCTTCTACAGAATTTTTTCCTTGTCTTAAACGCTGCAATTTTTGAAGTAATTCACTTTGATAATATGGTGTAACCCAACGAGTACGCATAGCAGTTTTCAAAGCAGCCCAAGTAGCTGGAATAGGATATAATCTACAATTCTTAGACCACCAAACACATGCAAAACTAGTGAATGCACAAACAGCAGCAGGAACACGTCTCTCCTCGGGATATTGTAAACATCTAAATCGTTGTTCAGTTTCTAACTCCCAAGTAAGATATATATCAGGAACATATCTACCCTCAAATGGTGGAATATTCAATTTTAGTTTAGGGAGATGGTCATGATCTCGTACATGAGGGTGAGCCCTACCATTGCCATTATTTGCATGTGGACGACCTGGTGGTTGCTGTGCTGGTGGTGACACGTAGTTCTGATTTTGATCAACCTCATCCTCGTAATCTCCGGCAAAATCATCCTCCTCCGCATCAGCAGCACGAGCCACAGAAGTATCAACAGCAACACCAACAGTTTGGCCAGGTGCAAGAGGGAGACGGCTCGCTCGGCAGAGGGCTGTTTCACGATGTGTAGGTAGTCGTTGTTGTTGTTGTTGTTGTAGAGGTGCGTTAGGTGCAGCAGGTGGTGGTGGTGGAAGACACGCGAGCAATTCATTAAACCTGTTATCGAGCTTTGTTTCAAACGTCTTCTCCATGCCATCTATCTTCTCCATGGCCGCTTCAAATCTGTTTAGCACATCTTGCACCTGTCCACGCATCATTTGCTGAAATTTATCATGCAACTCCTTATTCATCATGTGCTCCCAGTCAGTCTCGTCGGCTTGTGATCCTGCCATGGTTAGCAACAATAGAACCACACAAGAATACGATCCTACATACTACTAACAAGAGGTGGTGGTGGTGTCACAAATCCGTCAAGCAAATCTCAAATTCTTACCAGTTCTTACCCAGCAGCAGGCGGTGATCGGCAACCGTCGTAGTCAAAACTCTCAAAGCTTGGATAGAGCGATTACCAGGGAGAGTCAAACGCACGACATAGATGTATGTGGAGCTGGGAAGGCTTATAATATGGTAGCAAAAAGGGTCAGCGATAATCAATTCAGAGATGCAAAGTTGAATAAACGCTCAACGACGGTACTGTGCTGGTCCTAGGCTAGACCGTGCTAGAGACGCGAGCCTAGAACACTAATAAAATCATGGCGCTGCACGTAAACAATGGAGGAGCACACTCTGAAATTTTTTATTTTTTTGCACTTTTTTTCCTCTTTTTTTTGCTCCGCAACAATTTTTTTTGAAAAAGTCTACAAATGGTCTAAAAACTGCCTAGCCAGAATTTTCCAGACTTGGTTTTTTTTGAGTTTTGAACTATTTTTCTTCTGTGGGTAGCACGGAATCTCAGGAGTCCTACTCTGTCACGACTAGGAGTATGGCGTGATCTGGAACTCGAAAACAAAGCAACAAATACTGGACTCGGACTAGGACTGGTGGCGGAGATGAAACTGGTGGAACTCGGACTATGGTGGTATATCTGGACTCGGATTGGTGGTGGTATATGGCGATGGTATATCTGGACTCGGATTGGTGGTGGTATATGGCGATGGTATATGTGGACTCGGATTGGTGGTAGTATATGGCAGCGGTGATGTATATGGTGGGGTGGTGGTATATGGTAATGAAGATGACGATGGTGCGGCGGCTGCGTGACAACCTGTGAACAGAACTCGAAACTCTAAAGGACTAGACGCTATGACTTGACACGACGATGCAACCGCAAATTCAACAAAGCAAATACAGAAAAGATTATGCAAAGGCTCGGATTGGTTCGGATAGGATGAACTAACCCTAATTTTTTTGGCTTTTTCGTGGAATGTAGGTTTGAAGAACATACTCAATCTAATCTACGAAACACTGTAAAATCTCACCGAGCAACCTGAAAATCTGATACCACTTGATAGAGGCAAAGGTGTCCCGATTTTTCGATGAGATGATGGCTATCGAATTTTGTGGGAGTCGACCTTGACGATCCGACTACGAATGTGCGAGACGTCGCGCCTTAGCAATCGCTAAACCAACTTCCGAAGGTTATTGACCACGCCGGAGCACGATCAACCTGACCACGAGGGTCTGTTTCCTGCGAGCAAACAAAGAACAAGCAAGAAACTGAGATTGCAATCCGGATATTGCGAATATAAGATGAAATCTTTATCGATCAAGGTGGGGTTCTGTGACGGCTTGGTCTGGTCGTTGAACACAAACGAAGTACGCGAAGTTGCAGCTATGGCGAACTTTTAATCTAAACAAAACCCAAAGCCTAAACGATTCCCTAAGGGCTGTATATATGGAGGAAGAGGGGGAATTTCGTGGCCATTGGTGGAGGGGTCCGAAACCAACCCTAAGTCTTGTTTCCCCACACATACGGACTCTAAAAACAGCCTATACTTAAGTACTTCGAAAGTACATGGGCCTGGCCTAATAATAAGGTGACGCAACACCTAAAATAGCTTCTGGACGAAATTCATGAAGTGGCATCTTGTATATTTCGTCCCATGCTTCATGCACTCATTATGGTGGCTTCAAAGTCCTGGAATCATCACTTGTAACTCCATTCTTGTTCCCCTTGCGCATGCCATCATCTCCATGCTTGAACTTGCTCCAAGGTTCATCTTTCTTGTCCAAGCTAGGCCCTTCATTTGTAAGCAAAACAAATGTATCCAATTTAGGCAGCATCATATTCTCATGAATATTAGAATCGTTACCAAGAAACGAAAGTACCTGATAATTCAATTGGCATGCGTGAGCTCTAGTAATCGGTCCAGTATGTATAGCAGCAGGGGCTGTGGGTGTAACAATGGTATTGATGTCCTCATCAGGGATCCGCTCCTTTCGTGAAAGATCAGGCGATTAGGGTCTCTACCCTACATCATCTTGGTATCTAGAGCAAGGTTGATCATGATTTCGGAGCCCCCCTCTTCGTTTTCTAGCTTGATTTTGTTGTTTTTCGTCCTAATCCAAAAATCCCCACAAAAATAGCCCCAAAATTTTTCTTGTGTTTTGATGATGCTTTGTTGGTTTTGATCCGTGAATTTGTTGTGTTGCCAGTGGATCTAGCCTTCCCCCACCATCTCCACCTCGAAATCCATCCAAAATCCACGAAATCATATCAATTTTGACCCCGACCCACCGGATGACCGCAACTTACCGGACGTCCGGCGACCCAGGAAACACCGGACGTCCGACCTTACCGGACGACCGGAACCTCTAAACCCAGCTGAAATTAGCGGATTTCCGAACCTACCGGATGTCCGGCGACCGGACATCCGTCCATTTTCGGACGACCGCTACTCTGAAACTGATTTCGCTCAAATTGTTGTTTGAGGCCTCCACCACATCATCCGCTACACC
Source organism: Triticum dicoccoides (assembly GCF_002162155.2). NCBI lineage: Eukaryota > Viridiplantae > Streptophyta > Magnoliopsida > Poales > Poaceae > Triticum > Triticum dicoccoides. The sequence goes on along the minus strand of NC_041380.1, from coordinate 182,876,678 downwards.
ACCACCGACTTCCGCAAACATTGCCAATATCCAACCCACACCACCACTTACCCGCTACCTACTCCGACGATTTTGGTCGCACTTGGTTTTGAGAATTTGAGTTGCGGTACCGTATCCTTTTGTGTTTCAGCTATCTAGGTACAGTTCGACATTGACATCACCGTTGCTCATCTTCGCCATGGACGCGTCATCAACTACGACCACCTCGACTACGACTTGGTATTCATGCCACCATTTTGAGACCATACCGGAAGCAAGACCGATAACCTCATCTTGGTATTGGACATATCACTCTTGCCATTACATTGATAGCCATCATAGCCTTACTCCTTTGCGTTGCTTACCCATCGAGACTAGCCATTGAGTATTGCCGGCAACGAGACTTGTGCACATTAGTGATCATACTTCCCATAGCATACATACATACTGTTACGCCCTCAATGCGGCTATAGCTCCCACGTGTCGAGGCACGACTTAGAGGCATAACCGCATTGAGGGCGTAACAAGTTGGTAATCAGAGCCTTCCCCGACCTTAGGAGCCCCATTGCTTGATCGCTTTTAGCAGCCGTTGTTGAGTCTAGAAAAATGTTTTGACTTGGCATAGAACCGTTTTGAGTCTAGAAAAATGTTTTTAGCAGCCGTTGTTGAGTCTAGAAAAATTATATATCAGAGAGTTTATGAATTCTTTTTACTCCCTGGTCTCCTCATCACTCTGGTAAGGCATCCTGACGTAGATTTTTGACTCTTCTCTTCTCAAATTTCACTAAAAAAATTTAGGATCACGCGGGTATCTTGGAATTGTTCCGATGGTTTTGTGACGAGAACATTGTGCTTGGTGACTCGGATATTGATCTTATTCTCAGAATGGATTGACTTTCTAAGCACAAGGCTCAGCTTGATTGTGCAGCCAGGCAGATTCAATTGACTCATTCGTCTGAGGATGTTATTGTTTTTGCCGCTCGTGATGATACCATCCGTCTGTTTTCTCTCAATGAGAAGGGTGAACTAGATGCTATCTCGCAAATTCCAGTCATTTGTGAATATCAAGACGTCTTTCCAGAAGAGCTTCCAGGAATGCCTCCGCACCGGCCAGTTGAATTCGTCATCGATCTTGAGCCTGGCACAGAACCAGTGTGCAAGCGTCCTTACAAGCTCGGACCTGAAGAGTTGAAGGAGCTGAAGAAGCAACTCGATATTCAAGAGCGAATGGGTCTCATCCGGCCTAGTTCTTCTCCGTGGGGTTGTGGTGTTCTTTTTGTGAAGAAGAAGGATGGAACGAACCGACTTTGTGTTGATTACCGTCCATTGAACAAGAAGACTATCAAGAACAAATACCCACTTCCCAACATCAACGATCTGTTCGAACAACTCAAAGGTGCCCAAGTATTCTCCAAGCTTGATCTCCATATGGGTTATCATCAGATTCGTATTCGTGAGCAAGATATTCCCAAGATGGCTTTCAGGACAAGCTATGGTTCATATGAATACAGTGTCATGTCTTTTGGCCTCGTCAACGCTCCTCCGACTTTCTCTCGCATGATGAACTTCATCTTCAACGCCTACACCAATGGCTTCGTTTTGGTCTATCTCAACGACATTTTGGTTTTCTCGAAGAACAAGGAAGATCATGCCAAGCACTTGCGTTTGGTACTCGATAAGCTGAGGGAACACCAGTTCTACACCAAGTTCTCCAAGTGCGAATTTTGGCTTGATGAGGTTGTTTATCTTGGTCATATCATCTCTGCCAAGGGCATTGCGGTGAATCCTGAGAAGGTGTCTGCAATTGTGAATTGGGAACCACCTCAGAACGTGAAGCAACTCCATAGCTTCCTCGGTCTCGCAAGCTATTGTCGAAGATTCGTTGAAAACTTTTCTAAGATCACAAAGCCTCTCTCAAATCTTCTCCGGAAGCACGTCAAGTATGTTTGGTCTCCGGAGTGTCACTGCTCCAGTTCTGACTCCGCCTGATGAATCCAAGCCGTATGAGGTCTTTTGCGATGCCTCTCTCCAAGGTCTCGGCGCAGTGTTGATGCAAGAGAAGAAAGTTGTGGCTTATACCTCTCGCCAGTTGAAGCCCAATGAGAAGAACTACCCCACTCATGACCTCGAGTTGGCGGCAGTTGTGCATGCTCTTTTGACTTGGAGACATCTCTTATTGGGAAGAAAAGTGGACATTTTCACTGATCACAAGAGTCTCAAGTACATCTTCACTCAGCCTAATCTCAACCTCAGGCAAACTCGATGGGTCGAAATGATTCAAGAGTATAATCCGAGTATCGAGTATACTCCAGGCAAGGCCAATGTGATTGCTGATGCATTGAGCAGAAAGGCTTATTGCAACAGTCTGATTCTCAAGCCTTATCAACCCGAGCTTTGTGAAGCTTTCCGCAAACTTAATCTGCAAGTTGTTCCTCAAGGTTTCCTCGGCAACCTTCAAGTCTCTCCTACCTTGGAAGACCAGATTCGCCAAGCTCAACTTCTTGATGCTATGGTGAAAAAGGTGAAGATTGGGATTGCCAAGAGTCAACCCAAGTACAAGTGCTACCTCCTTGATGACCAGGATACTCTCTTCTTCGAGGATCGTATTGTTGTGCCTAAAGGTGACCTTCATACAGTGATCATGAATGAGGCTCACAATTCTCTCCTCTCCATCCACCCTGGGAGCACGAAGATGTATCAGGACCTCAAGCAGGCTTATTGGTGGACTCAAATGAAGCGCGAGATTGCTCAATTCGTGAATGAGTGTGATGTCTACAGAAGAGTGAAGGCAGAACACCAAAGACCAGCGGGTCTCCTCCAACCTCTTGCCATTCCAGAATGGAAGTTTGACCACATTGAGATGGACTTCGTGACTGGGTTTCCAAAATCCAAACGTGGCAATGATGCTATATTTGTTGTCATCGACAAACTCACTAAAGTGGCTAAGAGTCAATCACTGCAGCTCAATTGGCGGAGCTCTATACCTATCAGATCGTCTCTCTGCATGGTATTCCACAAGTGATCTCTTCAGACCGTGGCAGCATCTTTACCTCCAAGTTTTGGGATTCTTTTCAGAAGGCCATGGGCACCAACATCTGCTTCAGCACAGCTTTCCATCCTCAAACTAGCGGTCAAGTCGAGCGTGTCAATCAGATTCTTGAAGATATGCTCAGGGCTTGTGTGATCTCCTTTGGCATGAAGTGGGAGGATTGTCTTCCTTATGCTGAATTCTCCTACAACAACAGTTTTCAAGCAAGTTCGGGCAAGGCCCCATTCGAAGTTATGTATGGCAGGAAGTGCCGTACCCCTCTCAACCGGTCTGAAACCAGTGAACGTCAGCTTCTCGGAAATGACTTAATCATAGAGGCAGAGGAAATGTGCAAAGTCATTCGAGATAACCTCAAAGCAGCGCAATCACGCCAGAAGAGCTACTATGATAGTAAGCACCATGATTTGGCTTTCGAGATCGGAGATCATGTTTACCTCCGTGTCTCTCCTATGAAAGGTACTCGCCGCTTCGGTATCAAAGGGAAGCTTGCCCCCAGATACGTGGGACCTTTCAAGATCGTCAGCAAGAGAGGCGATCTCGCCTACCAACTCGAGCTTCCTTCAAACTTTGCAAATGTTCATGACGTGTTCCATGTCTCTCAGCTTCGAAAGTGCTTCAAGACTCCTGACCGCACCGTCAACTTTGAGGATATTGAGCTCCAAGAAGATCTCTCTTATCGTGAGCACCCCGTTGCTATTCTTGAAGAGATTGAACGCAAGACTCGCAACAAGTCAATCAAATTCCTCAAAGTCAAGTGGTCACACCATTCCGACCGTGAAGCTACCTGGGAACGTGAGGATCACCTCCGTTCTGAATACCTGGCGTTCTTTCAGTCCTAGATCTCGTGACGAGATCCTTTCGTACTGGTGGAGTGTTGTAAGACCCCGGATGTGATTTACCCAATATTTACTCCAACTCTTGCCATTTCCGGCCTTAAGTTATTTTATTTTCTCGGGTTCGGGTTTTTGTCTCCGTGTGTTGTTATCGTTGTCATGCATCTCATATCATGTCATCATGTGCATTGTATTTGCATACGTGTTCATCTCATGCATTCGAGCATTTTCCCCGTTGTCCGTTTTGCATTCCGGCGCTCCGTTCTCCTCCGGTGGCCATTTCAACCTTTCTTTTGTGTGTGGGGATTAAACATTTCCGGATTGGACAGAGACTTGCCAAGCGGCCTTGGTTTACTACCGGTAGACCGCCTGTCAAGTTTCGAACCATTTGGACTTCGTTTGATACTCCAACGGTTAACCGAGGGAACAAAAAGGCCTCGTGTCTGTTGCAGCCCAACATCCCTTCAATTTGGCCCAAAACCCACCAAAACCCTCACCATCACCTAGAGCGTTCGATCACGATCGCGTGGCCAAAAACCGCACCTCATTTGGACACTCCTAGCTCCCTCTATGCCTATATATACACCACCCTCCCGAAATTCGCGGTTCCCCTCGTCCCTAACCCTAGATCCACCCTCTCTGCGCGGCTGGACACGTCCGCCGGCCGCCGGACATGTCCGCCGCCACCCGCGACCACCCACGGGCCGCCACGTGTCGCCGCCGCCTCCACCAACCGCGCCGGCCCGGAGAGCCCGCGCGCGGCCCTCCCGGCCCGGGTTGCTCCCGCCGCCGCTCGGGGTTTCCCTCCTCCCTCCCCGCGCCGCCTCGCTGCCGCACTCACCGGCCGGTGCCGCGGGTCGCCGCCGCAAGCTCACGTCGCCGGCCCCTCGCTCCGGACCCCGCCTCCACGCTGCCCCAACGCCGGCGAGCTCCTCCCCCACTCCGACGAGCCGTAGGGCTTCTCCCCGCTCAGATCTGGCCTCCCCAACGTCTCCGGCGAGCTCTTCCTCGACGTCGGCGAGCAATCCGACCAACCTCGATCCGCGTGCCACCGGATCCAGATCTGGAAATTGGATTGGTTGACTTTTTTTTGCCCGAAACCCTAATTATTTTGCCATGTTCATCGCATCGTAACTCCTAATCCGTAGCTCCATTTTGGGCATATAGCATATCAAAATGTTCGCCTCAGGGAGCACATCATTTCATCTCACTGCATCATTTTCATTTGAGTTCATTGTGATGCCCGAAATGCTGTTAGAAGAATGCTATTTGAGATAATTGTCAGATCTGCTGCTCCAATTAGATATTTGTCATTTTTGCCATGATTATTGTGTGCATGATATGCCCCTGAGCTCTTCATGAGTTTTGTTATATGTTTTTCCATCTATCCAGAGGTGCAACCCATGTATTTTTGTGATGTGTGTGGTGACTAGAAAAAGCTTGCAAAGTGGAGCATTCGTTAATGCTGATTTCAGGGACTTAGCATTTCCACTAAGTCCTTGGTCTGTTTATCTCATTATGCCATATGTTCATGTTGTTTCCTAGTGATCCGTGCCTCTTTTGAGGATGATCAGTAAAGGTGTTTTGTTAATCTTGTAGTGCTATATCCATCCATGCCTTTGTTTACAATTATGGAGCACCCTAGCTTGAGTCAATCGAGCTCTACTTTTGCCATTTCATGAATCTGGGCAGATTGTCTACTTGTTAGCGATTTTGCCGACGATGTTGTAGTTGATCCATGCATGCTATGTTATTATTCTTGCCATGTCTAGCTTGTATTTTGTGTATTTTTTATGAGTGTATGCTTATATTGTCATGACATGCTCTGTAGTGAGTGCATCGAGCTCGTTAGCATGCCTACTTGATATCTGATTTGCATGCTCCAGTTTTTCACTAAGTCTGTGATCTGATTATGTTTTTGCCATGTTCACATGCTTGCAAATGTATTTTCTGATCGCTTTTGGCTCAAGGTCACTAATGAACTTTTGTTAAGCTCTTTTAGTAGCTCCATGCCATGCTTTACTTTGCCATGTTAAGATCCTGTAGCATATAGTTTTCATGCTCCAAAGTGTGCTATCTGATCTGAAATTCCAGACAAGTGTTAATTTCACTAAGTCTGAGATGTGTTTACCAAATGCATTTTTGCCATGCTTGTTTGAACCTGTTAATGGATGAATTGGCCGTAGCTCAGTGCTAGTCTTTTGTTAAGCATCATGAATGGATCCCTGCCATGTATTTTGTTGTCATGTTTGGGTGCCGTAGCTTGTTCATCTTGTTGCATTTAGATGGCTACTTGCTGTAAATCGCAGACCGGTATCATATTTGAATTGCTTGCCATTTCCAAACCGTAACACCGATTCCGGTGATCTTTATATCGTTTTCAAGCGATTTCATCTCACCTTTCCAGTGGCACACTTGGATTTCCATGTTGAAGCCAGGTTCATTCATTCCTTGTCAAATCTTGCATATGCATCGCATATTGCATCCGGCATAGCATACCATGTTTGCATCATATTGTTCGAGCTTTGCACATGGTTGATTGTGTCCTTGTTGCTTGTTTGTCTTGTTTGGGTAGAGTCGGGAGACGAGTTCGCTAATGAGGAGCCCGTTGAGTTTGCTTTCGAGGATCCAGTCAACTCTGACAACTTTGCAGGCAAGATGATCATACCCTCGAAATCACTACTATCTTTGCTTTGCTAGATGCTCGCTCTTTTGCTATGCCAATGCTACGATGCCTACCACTTGCTTATCATGCCTCCCAAATTGCCATGTCAAACCTCTAACCCACCATGTCCTAGCAAACCATTGATTGGCTATGTTACCGCTTTGCTCAGCCCCTCTTATAGCGTTGCTAGTTGCAGGTGAAGCTTGGAGACCGTTCCTTGTTGGAACATTATTTACTTGTTGGGATATCATCATATTGCCTTGTTATCTTAATGAATCTATATACTTGGTAAAGGGTGGAAGGCTCGGCCTCTCGCCTAGTGTTTTCTTCCACTCTTGCCGCCCTAGTTTCCGTCATGTCGGTGTTATGTTCCCGGATTTTTGCGTTTCTTACGCGGTTGGGTTATAATGGGAACCCCTTGATAGTTCGTCTTGATTAAAGCTTTTCCAGCAATGCCCAACCTTGGTTTTACCATTCGCCACCTAGCCTCTTTTTCCCTTGGGTTTCCGGAGCCCGAGGGTCATCTTATTTTAAACCCCCCGGGCCAGTGCTCCTCTGAGTGTTGGTCCAACTCGTCAGCCACCGGTGGCCACCAGGGGCAACTCTAGGCTGGCCTACCGGAAGTTAAGACAATCTGAGTGTGCCCTGAGAACGAGATATGTGCAGCTCCTATCGGGATTTGTTGGCACATTCGGGCAGTGTTGCTGGATTTGTTTTAACTTGTCGAAGTGTCTTGAAGAACCGGGATACCGAGTCTGATTGGGATGTCTCGGGAGGAGGTCTATTCCTTCGTTGACCGTGAGAGCTTGTCATGGGTAAGTTGGGACTCCCCTGCAGGGATTTGAACTTTCGAAAGCCGTGCCCGCGGTTATGGGAAGATGGGAATTCGTTAACGTCTGGTTGTAGATAACTTGAACCTTAACTTAATTAAAATGAATCAACTGTGTGAGTTACCGTGATGGTCTCTTCTCGGCGGAGTCCGGGAAGTGAACATGGTGTTGGAGTAATGCTTGCCGCAGAATACCCTCTAGTTACTCGCTCGCGCTTTGCCTCCTCTTCTCGCTCTCTTTTGCGAATAGGATAGCCACCATATATGCTAGTCTCTTGCTGCAGCTCCACATATTTTCCTTGCCTTACCTATTAAGCTTAAATAATCTTGATCGCGAGGGTGCGAGATTGCTGAGTCCCTGTGGCTCACAGATTACTTCCAAACCAGATGCAGGGCCTGATGATTCCGTTCCAGATGACGCGCATAAGCTCAAGTGGGAGTTCGACGAGGACTCTCAACGATACTACGTGTCTTTCCCTGATGATCAGTAGTGGTGCCCAGTTGGGGTGATCGGGACCGTGTCGCATGTTGGGTTGTTCTTTTATTTTGGCGCCGTAGTCAGGCCATGAGTGTTTGAATGTTGTAATGCTATTTATGTACTTCGATTGACGTGGCGAGTGTAAGCCAACTATGTATCTCCCCTTTATTATCTATATTACATGGGATGTTGTGAAGATTGCCTAACTTGCGACATTGCTTTCAATGCGGATATGTCTCTAAGTCGTGCCTCCACACATGGGAGCTAGAGCCACATTGAGGGCGTTACACATACATCATTGTTGCCTATATTGGTATCATCTCTTGTGTCACAAAGTTGTCATCACATACTCACTTGCTATCTTGGTTCGTCAAGCATTGCATGAGAAAAGAGCTCAAACATCAAAGAGCCAACCAAGCTTTTAAGTAAAGAGGAAAGATAAGCAAAGAGGTTTTAAGCAAGAACCATAGCATCATACAACATTAAGATTGTCATACTCGACCATCTTGGATCACATCATAGCAACACCTTGCATAGAACATATTTGGGATAGAAGTCGTTGCATTTTTGCTAAGTAGGTTGTGCACAAGTTCTTGTATCCGCCTATCGTGCAATCGTGCTAGCGTCTCTCTAGTGTTGTGCAGCAAGAGCATTTTTGTGGATTCCACATTTTGGCTCACCCTTGGTTGCACAACCCCACTTATCTTTTCGCGCGTGTGTTTCCATGTACCTTATATGCTTGGTCTACTTGTTACATTGCATCTTGCGAATCTTATCCAACATTATTGACTCTTGCTTACATTCACATCAAAAATTGTACCACCATCCTAACCGAGCTCCACCATAAGCTTTTACTTGTGTAGGTGTGAGAAACCGACGAGAATTCGTACCAATTGGGCTATTTCCTTGTCCTACATTGGAGTGATCATCGATTCACTTTCAAATTTGGTCAAGGTACATTTGGTATTCGTTCTTCTCTTTATACCACTCACATTTGTCTTGGAATGATGGATAGGTCAAGTACTTCTACCAACCCACTCTTCATGGAGCAAGACGACGACATGAACTCCTTTGTCACCAAGAGTCATCTCTTTGGTGCACAACGTGCTTTGCATCAAGAGCAACAAGCTATGAGTGAACGCATCGACAACCTTGCCGCCGACTTGCGACTTTCCGAGCAACGTACAAGGGACTACTTCGACCACAAGCTCGATGATCACAAGCAAGAGAATGACACAAGGATGGACGAGATTCGCGCTTTGTTGCTCAACCGCTTTTCTTCCACTTCAAGAAGGATCCGTTCAAGTCACCACTCTGACGTCACCCTCTCCGGCTCAAGTACACCGACATCGAACACTCTTCGTCGAGCCACGCGCACCTACCGTCAAGCAAACCTCAATCCACTTCGGGACACCGACTCTCAAGAGCATCGACGACGTCAAACCGAAGAAGCCTTTGCGCTAGCTCGAGAACGGCAACAACAACGCCAATGTGAAGAGGAAGAACGTGCGTGTCTCCACCAACTTGCACAAGCTGCCGAGGCTCAATGTCAAGAACAACAACTCCATGATGCTCAAGCACTTGAGGCACAACAAGCTCTACGCGATTCGAGTCAAGCCGTTGCCGACCGAGGCCGACCAGCCCGTAACCAAGAGGAAGCACTTTGCGAAGAAATTCAAGAACGACGATTTCAAGCTCGCATGCATCGTCTAGTTCCTCCTCGAGCTCGACATGCTCCTCCACAAGCTCGCCCAGACCATCAAGTTCATCAAGAGCATGAAGACAATGGGAATCCTCCGCGACAAGAGCAACACGAGGTTGAGAATCCTCCGCGTCAAGGGCACCACGAGTTGAACAATCATCTACAACATGGGTGTCATCATCCCCGACCCCAACACAATGAAGAGCAATGCTACGGCAAGCTCAAGTTCACCGTGCCCAAGTTCAACAGAAGCAACGATCCTGAAGAATACCTTTCATGGGCATTGAAAGTTGACAAGATCTTCCGTTTGCACAATTATGAAGAAGATAAGAAGATCGCGATGGCATCCCTTGAGTTCCAAGACTATATCCTCATTTGGCGGGAACAAATCATAGAGCGCTGCGAAGCACGAGGTGAACCACCCATCACTACTTGGGCACAAATGAAGGATGTCATGAGAGCACGCTTCGTGCCTAACTACTACAACTGCGACTTCTTCAAGAAACTCCAACAACTCAAGCAAGGAACCAAGAGCGTTGAAGAATACTACAAGGAGATGGAGATTGCAATGATAAGAGCCAATGTGATGGAAGATGATGAGAAAACAATGGCACATTTCTTGAATGGCCTCAATCATCCTATCAAGAATATCGCCGACTTCCAACCATAATCAAATCTCATCGAGCTCGTGCACCAAGCTACCAAAGCGGAACGCCAAGTGCAAGACGATTTCAAGTATGCCAAGTTCTCATCCAAGTCCTACGGCTTCTCCAATAACCAAGCTTCAACGACTCCAACACCGGCTACAATGCCTTCTTCCATCAACTTCAACAAGTCGACTTCCAAGAAAGCTTCGCCTACTACGAGCAACTTCAAGCCGAAAGCTTCATCAGCATCAACCCCAACCGATGAGACCGTTAAGACGAGTTCCTTCAAGTGTTTCCCTTGCGGAGGCCGAGGCCACAAGTCCTACGAGTGCACCAACGAGCGAACCATGGTCTTCAACAACGATGGCACTTATGACTCCATGAGCGAAGGCGAAATGGAAGCCCTCAAGCAAGTCGCCATGCACCGCCAAGTGAACAATGAAGAAGAACAAGTCTTTTGTGATGAAGACTCAAGTCCCGCACTTGTTGTCTCCAAAGTCTTGACTCTCCAACATCACCACGAAGAAGACCAACGATGCCACATATTCCACACAAACGCCAGCATCAACGGATGGTCCGTCAAGGTCATCATCGATGGAGGTAGTTGCCACAGCTTAGCAAGCGAAGATCTTTGCTCCAAGCTCCAATTGCCCAAGACGAAGCATCCACATCCATACAAAGTACAATGGCTTAGTGACTCCAGCACTATCCAAGTCGAGCACCGAGTACAAGTCTTCTTCAAGATCGGCGCCTACGAAGACACCTTGGAGTGCGACGTTGTTCCCATGACCGTTTGTCATCTTCTCCTTGGACGGCCATGGCAATTTAATAGAAGAGTCGTACACAACGGCCAAACGAACCACTACATCTTCAAGATGAAGGGCAAGGAGTACGTTCTCCGTCCAATGTTGCCAAGCCAAGTGATCGCCGATAAGCAAGCCACCCATCGTGGAGAGAATGGTGAGAGAGTGAGCCACCAAAAAGAGAGTGAGCGCCACAAGCCAAAATCGAGTGCCTCCACGATGAGCGAAAACAAGAACCTAGTTCTATTTGCCACCAAACATGAGATGAGAGAAGTGTGTGAGAACCCATCTAGTGTCCTACACTACGTCCTCGTGTGCAAGGACAATGCACCACAAACTAACACTTCTTACACTTTTCCTCTAATGTTGTCTTCTCTTTTGCAGGAATTCCAAGATGTTTTCCCTGACGAGCTACCTACGGGACTACCTCCACTACGAGGCATTGAGAACCGCATCGACATCATCCCCAGAGCACTGCTTCCGAACAACGCTCCCTACTGCATCAAGTTCTTGAATTACTTTTGGAAGACCTTATGCGCCAAGCTCGGAATCAAGTTACTCATCTCCATGGCGTACCACCCTTAAACCGACGGCTAAACGGAGGTGACGAACCGTACACTCTCCACTTTACTACGAGTCTTAATCAAGAAGAACATAAAGGAGTGGGAGGAGTGCTTACCCATTTCCGAGTACGCCTACAACCGCGCAAGACACTCAACAACCGGCAAGTCTCCTTTCGAGGTTGTTTATGGATTCAACCCATTGTCACCATTGGACATTCTTCCTCTACCACTCCAAGAGAGCATCAATTTGGATGCAAGTGCGTGCGTGACACATCTCAAGACGGTGCATGAAGATACAAGAAACACCATCGAGCGCCAAGTTCAACGCCTTGCGACCAACCTCAACTTCAACAAGCAACCTATGGTCTTCAACATTGGTGATCGAGTGTGGCTACACCTTCGCAAGGACCGCTTCCCACAAGAACGCAAATCCAAGCTTCGACCACGAGCGGATGGACCCTTCAAGGTGCTTGCACGCTACAACGACAACGCTTACAAGATCGACCTCCCGCGCGACAAGTACAACGTGAGCGACATCTTCAACGTCAAAGATCTCTCTCCCTTCCATGGTGATGAAGAATTTGATCCGAGGATGGATCTTCCCCAAGGGAGGGGAGATGATGCAGAGCATCCCAAGGTCATCCCCATGGACCTACCATCGTCTCATCAAGTGCCTAGTGGACCCATGACTCGATCACGTGCAAGAGCTCTTGAAACCGAGGTGACATCTCTCCTCTCACAATTCCAGTTCGATGAACATGAAGCATGGCTACTAACTCATATGGACACTTTGTGCATACTCAGGCACCATGGAGACGCTGAGGATCAAGGACAAGAAGAAGAGGAAGATGGACGAGAAGACAGAGAAGAAGGAGGGCTGAAGGAAAAGTCCCAGCCACCGGACGACCGGCCGGGACCGGACGTCCGGCGCCTGAAGCCTCAGCCGAACCCCAGCGAGCGGACGTCCGGCCCAGACTAGACGACCGGTGCCCCTGCACCCGAAGCAAACGAGCGGACTTCTGGTCCAGAACGGACGACCGGAGCACCAGCACCCGAGTCAACATCAGCGGAAGTCCGAAGCTACTGGACGTCCGGCACCCCCATCAGACAGCACAACCAGTGGACGACCGGAGGACACTGGACGACCAGCAGCTCCGGAGACACCGGACGACCGGTCCCCAGCGGATGTCTGGTACCTGTCTGCGCACAGTGTTCGTGCCTGAGGCCCATGTACCCCTTCACTTCGCCCCCATTTGCACTTAGACTATAAATAGACCCCCCCCCCATTCATCCTAGCTAGGGTCAGCAAATGTTTGGCTCATATTTGTGAGAGAGCTTTGCTCATCCACTTGGTTACCTTCTCCTTGGAGATTCGAGCCTCCACCGGAGAAGATCCCCCAAGCGGATTCAAGACCTCCTTGTGGAGAAGAACATCAAGACCCCCTCTTGGGCGGCCCCATTCAAGACCTCCTCACGGAGAAGAACCGGTTACCGTGTATCGTCCCTAGTTGTCCGTGGATTCGTGTATCGTCCTATGTACTCGAGGATCTAGCCCATGTGTGACTTATTCATGTCAGCTTAGTGATTCCTCTTGTGTTTTCCTTCCGTTCTTCCTCGTGTTCTTCGTGATTTCCCCAGGATCCGCTCCTTTCGTGAAAGATCGGGTGATTAGTGTCTCTACCCTACATCACCTTGGAGTACTTGGATTGCGCCATGTCTTCAACTCCGTCCAACTTCAAGTCCGTCCACGACAACTGTTTCCATGGTGATGAGGATCACGATCCGAGGTCGGATCTTTCCCAAGGGAGGGGAGATGATGCGGAGCATCCTACGTTCATCTCCATGTACACCTTCATAGCACATCAAGCCCCAAGTGGACCTACCGGACTTAAGGTGAACCCGCTCCTCCTCAAGATTTACATGAATATCTATGGGACTTGGTCGCTACCTCACCACGGAACATTGTGCATCATTAGGTACGAGGGCGACCGCCAGCAAGCAGCTAAGGAGCTTCCCGGAGGCCAAGGAGAAGGACCCCAAGGCCACAAGGAAGAAGGAGGAGTGCACGAAGATAAACTTTGCACTTCCCAGGCGACCCCGTGCGCACGGGCTACACAGAGAGCTAGCGCTGGAGCACCCCGTGCGCATGGCCTGTACCGTGCCCACAGGACCCCCATGCGCATGGGCCCAACTAACCCCGTGCGCACGGGCCCTACAGGATGGACAGCTGTGATTGCTGTTTGGGCCTCCTCTTCATCCACCTCATCCCTCACATCCAGCCACCTATATATTCCGTACCTAGACCATTTGTTAGGGTTAGCAAAGGATATGATAGACATATGAGAGCTATGCTCCTTGTACCACTCCTCCTCTTGAGAGAGAGAGAGAGAGAGAGAGACCTCTCCTTTGGAGATCAAGACCTCCTATGGAGAAGACATACTCCTTATACTCTAGGATGGTCTGAATCTCTCTATTTAATCCACCCATAAAACGTGCAAGCATAGCTTCATTCTCCTCAACAATACCACATCTAATCATGCCAGTTTGTAATTCCTGATAATATTCTTCTACATAATTTTTTCCTTGTCTTAAACGCTGCAATTTTTGAAGTAATTCATGTTGATAATATGGTGGAACCCAACGAGTACGCATAGCAGTTTACAAAGCAGCCCAAGTAGCTGGAATAGGATATAATCTACAATGCTCAGACCACCAAACACATGCAAAACTAGTGAATGCACAAACAGCAGCAGGAACACATCTCTCCTCGGGATATTGTAAACATGTAAATCGTTGTTCAGTTTCTAACTCCCAATTAAGATATATATCAGGAACATATCTACCCTCAAATGGTGGAATACTCAATTTTAGTTTAGGGAGATGGTCATGATCTTGTACCAGAGGGTGAGCCCTACCATTGCCATTATTTGCATGTGGACGACCTGGTGGTTGATGTGCTGGTGGTGGCATGTAGTTATGATTTTAATCAACCTCATCCTCGTAATCTCCGGCAAAATCATCCTCCTCCGCATCGGCAGTAGGGGCCACAGAAGTATCAACAGCAGCACCAACAGTTTGGCCAGGTGCAAGAGGGAGACGGCTCGCTCGGCGGAGGGCTGTTTCACGATGTGTAGGTAGTCGTTGTTGTTGTTGTTGTTGTAGAGGTGCGTTAGGTGCAGCCGGTGGTGGTGGTGGTGGAAGACGCGCGAGAATTCATTAAACATGTTATCGAGCTTTGTTTCGAACGTCTTCTCCATGCCATCTATCTTCTCCATGGCCTCTTCAAATCTGTTTACCACATCTTGCACCTGTCCACTCATCATTTGCTAAAATTTATCATGCAACTCCTTATTCGTCATGTTCTCCTAGTCAGTCTCGTCGGCTTGTGATCCTGCCATGGTTAGCAACAATAGAAACACACAAGAATACGATCCTACAGACTATTATCAAGAGGTGGTGGTGGGGTCACAAATCCGTCAAGCAAATCTCAAATCTTACTAGTTCTTACCCAGCAGCAGGTGGTGATCGGCAACTGTCATAGTCAAAACTCTCAAAGCTTGGATAGAGCGATTACCAGGGAGAGTCAAACACACGACGTAGATGTATGTGGAGCTGGGAAGGCTTATAATATGGTAGCAAAAAGGGTCAGCAATAATCAATTCAGAGATGCAAAGTTGAATAAATGCTCAACGATGGTACTGTGCTGGTCCTAGGCTAGACCGTGCTAGAGACGCGAGCCTAGAACACAAACAAAATCACGGCGCTGCACGTAAACAATGTAGGAGCACAATGAATTTTTTTCCTTTTTTTCACTTTTTTGCACTTTTTTTCCTCTTTTTTTTGCTCTGCAACAAAATTTTTTTGAAAAAGTGTACAAATGGTTTAAAAACTGCCTAGCCATAATTATTTTTGAGTTTGTAACTATTTTTCTTCTACGGGTAGCACGGAATCTCGGGAGTCCTACTCTGTCACGACTCGGAGTATGGTGTGATCTGGAACTCGAAAACAATGCAACAATTACTAGACTCGGACTAGGACTGGTGGCGGAGATGAATCTGGTGGAATCTTGGACTGGTGGCGGCGATGAATCTGGTGGAAATCGGACTGGTGGCGGATATATGTTGCAAGTGAACTCGGATTGGCGTGATGGCGGCGGATATGTGGTGGCGTGTATGGACTCAGATTGGTGGTGAATATGGAAGTGACGATTAAGTTGGTGTGGTGGTGGTATATGGAAGCAGCGATGATGATGATGCGGTGGTGATATATGGCAGCGGCGATGTGACAACCTATGAACAGAACTCGAAACTCTAAAGGACTAGATGCTAAGACCAGCAACTTAGCACGACGATGCAACCGCAAATTCAACAAAGCAAATACAGAAAAGATTATGCAAAGGCTCAGATTGGTTCGGATAGGATGAACTAACCCTATTTTTTGGCTTTTTTGTGGACTATAGGTACGAAGAATAGACTCGATCTAAACTACGAAAAACTGTAAAATCACACCGAGCAACCTGAAAATCTGATACCACTTGATAGAGGCAAAGGTGTCCCGATGTTTCGATGAGATGGTGGCTATCATTTTTTGTGGGAGTCGACCTTGACAATCCGACTACGAACGTGCGAGACGTCGCGCCTTAGCAATCGCTAAACCAACTTCCGAGGGTTATTGACCACACCGGAGCACGATCAACCTGACCACGAGGGTCTGCTTCCTGCAAGCAAACGAAGAACAAGCAAGAAACTGAGATTGCAATCTGGATATTGCAAATATAAGATGAAAGCTTTATTGATCAATGTGGGGTTCTGTGACGCCTTGGTCTGGTCGTTGAACACAAACGAAGTACGCGAAGCTGCAGCTATGGCAAACTTTAAATCTAAACAAAACCCAAAGTCTAAACGATGCCTTAGGGGCTGTATATATGGAGGAGAGAGGGGGAATTTCGTGGCCCTTGGCGGAGGGGTCCGAAACCAACCGTAACTCTTGTTTCCCCACACATACGGACTCTAAAAACAGCCTATACTTAGGTACTTCGAAAATACATGGGCCTGGCCCAATAATAAGGTGACGCAGCACCTAAAATAGCCACTGGACGAAATTTATGAAGTGGCATCTTGTATATTTTGTCCCAAGCTTCATGCACTCATTATGGTGGCTTCAGAGTCCTAGAATCATCACTTGTAACTCCGTTCTTGTTCCCCTTGCGCATGCCATCATCTCCATGGTTGAACTTGCTCCAAGGTTCATCTTTCTTGTCCAAGCTAGGCCGTTCATTTGTAAGCAAAACAAATGTATCCAATTTAGGCAGCATCATATTCTCATGAACATTAGAATCGTTACCAAGAAACGGAAGTACCTGATAATTCAATTTGCGTGCGCGAGCTCTAGTAATCGGTCCAGTATGTATAGCAGCAGGGGCTGTGGGTGTAACAATGGTATTGATGTCCTCATCAATCCCTAGTGTATAGATCAAGACCTCCCATGGAGAAGATCCCTAGTGAATAGATCCCCATCATAGGATCACCAAGACCTCATTCCACATAGGATTGGGATGAACTACACCTTGTATCTTTCCTTTGTTGTCTTTGAATCATTGCATCTCTCTTTGTGTGATGGGATCTAGCATACGTGTGATTGGATCTAGTCAATTGAGTGTTTTCCCTCTTGTGTTCATCTTGTTCTTGGGGATTCCCCCTCCAATTCGTGAAAGATCTCCACCTAGGGTTCCACCCTACACCAGGTAGGGAACGTCCCACCTTTGGGGACGAAACGGTATCCATTGCCTCTTATTGCTTTCAAATTTTGTGCTCGTGTCAACATAGAACAACATGAGTGTTGTGTGAATATTTGTGATTTTCGGGGTTCGTTTGGACATTTTTATGCATTAACTGAGTTTTCAATGCATTTTATGTGCATAATTCAAATTTGAACTACATGCACATGCTCCAGTGCATATAAATTGGTTGAAAAATCAAATTTGTATCCTTAGGTGCATGCTTAGGTCCCATGCAAGAAATGGGCATGAATTTCAAACATCGGGGCACCGTTGATTGTCGGCAAAACATTAAGATCCATGGTTTTTAAATTCTAGTAAATCAAAACTTGTCTGAAATTCATGAAACTTGGCATGCTATCATGGAGCGATATCAGCATGCCGTGGTACAAATTTTGTCCCATATGGGGCAGGTTTGGGTATATGCTTCTAACAAACCGGAGCTTCTCACATCAAGCACGATGGTTTTTGGTAGGGAACGTCCTACCTTTGGGGACGAAACGATATCCATTGCCTCTTATTGCTTTCAAATTTTTTTCTTGTGTCAACATAGAACAACACGAGTGTTGTGTGAATTTTGTGATTTGTCGGGGTTCCGTTGGACATTTTTATGCATAAACTGAGTTTTCGATGCGTTTTATGTGCATAATTCAAACTTGAACTACATGCACATGCTCCAGTGCATATAAATTGGTTGAAAAATCAAATATGTGTCCTTGGGTGCATGCTTAGGTCCCATGCAAGAAATGGGTATGAATTTCAAACACCGGGGCACTGTTGATTGTCGGCAAAACATTAAGATCCATGGTTTTACAATACTAGTAAATACAAAACTCGTCTGAAATTCATGAAACTTGGCATGCTATCATGGAGCGGCATCAACATGCCGTGGTACAGATTTTGTCCCATATGGGGCCGGTTTGGATATATGCTTCTCACAAACCGGAGCTTCTCACAACAAGCATGATGGTTTTAGGTAGGGATAGACCCACCTTTGGGGAAGAAACGATATCCATTGCCTCTTATTGCTTTCAAATTTTGTTCTCGTGTCAACATAGAACACCAGGAGTGTTGTGTGATTTTTTGTGATTTTTCAGGGTTCGTTTGGACATTTTTATGCATCAACAAAGTTTTGAATGCATTTTATGTGCATAATTCAAATTTGAACTACATGCAAATGCTCTAGTGCATATAAATTGGTTGAAAAATCAAATCTGTGTCCTTGGGTGCATGCTTAGGTCCCATGCAAGAAATGGGCATGAATTTCAAACACCGGGGCACCGTTGATTGCCGGCAAAACATTAAGATCCATGGTTTTACAATACTAGTAAATCCAAAACTCGTCTGAAATTCATGAAACTTGGCATGCTATCATGGAGCGGCATCAACATGTCGTGGTACAAATTTTGTCCCATATGGGGCAGGTTTGGGTATATGCTTCTCACAACCCGGAGCTTCTCACAACAAACATCATGGTTTTCGGTAGGGAACGTCCCACCTTTGGGGACGAAACAATATCCATTGCCTCTTATTGCTTTCAAATTTTGTTCTCGTGTCAACATAGAACAACATGAGTGTTGTGTGGATTTTTGTGATTTTCGGGGTTTGTTTGGACATTTTTATGCATTAACTGAGTTTCTAATGCATTTTATGTGTGTAATTCAAATTTGAGCTACATGCACATGCTTCAGTGCATATAAATTGGTTGAAAAATCAAATCTGTGTCCTTGGGTGCATGCTTAGGTCCCATGAAAGAAATGGGCATGAATTTCAAACACCGGGGCACCGTTGATTGCCGGCAAAACATTGAGATGCATGGTTTTTAAATTGTACTAAATCCAAAACTCGTCTGAAATCCATGAAACTTGGCATGCTATCATGGAGCGGCATTAACATGCCATGGTACAAATTTTGTCCCATATGGGGCAGGTTTGGGTATATGCTTCTCACAAACCGGAGCTTCTCACAACAAGCATGATGGTTTTCAGTAGGGAACGTCCTACCTTTGGGGACGGAACGATATCCATTGCCTCTTATTGCTTTCAAATTTTGTTCTCGTGTCAACATAGAACAACACGAGTGTTGTGTGAATTTTGTGATTTGTCGGGGTTCCGTTGGACATTTTTATGCATTAACTGAGTTTTCAATGCATTTTATGTGCATAATTCAAATTTGAACTGCATGCACATGCTCCAGTGCATATAAATTGGTTGAAAAATCAAATTTGTGTCCTTTGGTGCATGCTTAGGTCCCATGCAAGAAATGGGCATGAGTTTCAAACACCGGGGCACCGTTGATTGCCGGCAAAACATTGAGATGCATGGTTTTTAAATTCTAGTAAATCCAAAACTCGTCTGAAATCCATGAAACTTGGCATGCTATCATGGAGCGGCATTAACATGCAGTGGTAAAAATTTTGTCCCATATGGGGCAGGTTTGGGTATATGCTTCTCACAACAAGTATGATGGTTTTCGATAGGGATAGACCCACCTTTGGGGACGAAACGATATCCATTGCCTCTTATTGCTTTCAAATTTTTTTCTCGTGTCAACATAGAACAACATGAGTGTTGTGCGGATTTTTTTTGATTTTTGGGGTTTGTTTGGACATTTTTATGCATTAACTGAGTTTCTAATGCATTTTATGTGCGTAATTCTAATTTGAACTACATGCACATGCTCCAGTCCATAAAAATTGGTTGAAAAATCAAATCTGTGTCCTTGGGTGCATGCTTATGTCCCATGAAAGAAATGGGCATGAATTTCAAACACCGGGGCACCGTTGATTGCCGGCAAAACATTGAGATGCATGGTTTTTAAATTCTACTAAATCCAAAACTCGTTTGAAATCCATGAAACTTGGCATGCTATCATGGAGCGGCATTAACATGCCGTGGTACAAATTTTGTCCCATATGGGGCAGGTTTGGGTATATGCTTCTCACAAACCGGAGCTTCTCACAACAAGCATGATGGTTTTTGGTAGGGAACGTCCTACCTTTGGGGACGAAACGATATCCATTGCCTCTTATTGCTTTCAAATTTTGTTCTCGTGTCAACATAGAACAACACGAGTGTTGTGTGAATTTTGTGATTTGTCGGGGTTCCGTTGGACATTTTTATGCATTAACTGAGTTTTCGACGCATTTTATGTGCATAATTCAAATTTGAACTACATGCACATGCTCTAGTGCATATAAATTGGTTGAGAAATTAAATATGTGTCCTTGGGTGCATGCTTAGGTCCCACGAAAGAAATGGGCATGAATTGCAAACACCGGGGCACCGTTGATTGCCGGCAAAACATTGAGATGCATGGTTTTTAAATTCTACTAAATCCAAAACTCGTTTGAAATCCATGAAACTTGGCATGCTATCATGGAGCGGCATTAACATGCCGTGGTACAAATTTTGTCCCATATGGGGCAGGTTTGGGTATATGCTTCTCACAAACCGGAGCTTCTCACAACAAGCATGATGGTTTTCGGTAGGGAACGTCCTACCTTTGGGGACGAAACGATATCCATTGCCTCTTATTGCTTTCAAATTTTGTTCTCGTTTCAACATAGAACAACACGAGTGTTGTGTGAATTTTGTGATTTGTCGGGGTTCCGTTGGACATTTTTATGCATTAACTGGGTTTTCGATGCATTTTATGTGCATAATTCCAATTTGAACTACATGCACATGCTCTAGTGCATATAAATTGGTGGAAAAATTAAATTTGTGTCCTTGTGTGCATGCTTAGGTCCCATGAAAGAAATGGGCATGAATTTCAAACACCGAGGCACCGTTGATTGCCGGCAAAACATTGAGATGCATGGTTTTTAAATTCTACTAAATCCAAAACTCATTTGAAATCCATGAAACTTGGCATGCTATCATGGAGCGGCATTAACATGCCGTGGTACAAATTTTGTCCCATATGGGGCAGATTTGGGTATATGCTTCTCACAAACCGGAGCTTCTCACAACAAGCATGATGGTTTTCGGTAGGGAACGTCCTACCTTTGGGGACGGAACGATATCCATTGCCTCTTATTGCTTTCAAATTTTGTTCTCGTGTCAACATAGAACAACACGAGTGTTGTGTGAATTTTGTGATTTGTCGGGGTTCCGTTGGACATTTTTATGCATTAACTGAGTTTTCGACGCATTTTATGTGCATAATTCAAATTTGAACTACATGCACATGCTCTAGTGCATATAAATTGGTTGAGAAATTAAATATGTGTCCTTGGGTGCATGCTTAGGTCCCACGAAAGAAATGGGCATGAATTGCAAACACCGGGGCACCGTTGATTGCCGGCAAAACATTGAGATGCATGGTTTTTAAATTCTACTAAATCCAAAACTCGTTTGAAATCCATGAAACTTGGCATGCTATCATGGAGCGGCATTAACATGCCGTGGTACAAATTTTGTCCCATATGGGGCAGGTTTGGGTATATGCTTCTCACAAACCGGAGCTTCTCACAACAAGCATGATGGTTTTCGGTAGGGAACGTCCTACCTTTGGGGACGAAACGATATCCATTGCCTCTTATTGCTTTCAAATTTTGTTCTCGTTTCAACATAGAACAACACGAGTGTTGTGTGAATTTTGTGATTTGTCGGGGTTCCGTTGGACATTTTTATGCATTAACTGGGTTTTCGATGCATTTTATGTGCATAATTCCAATTTGAACTACATGCACATGCTCTAGTGCATATAAATTGGTGGAAAAATTAAATTTGTGTCCTTGTGTGCATGCTTAGGTCCCATGAAAGAAATGGGCATGAATTTCAAACACCGAGGCACCGTTGATTGCCGGCAAAACATTGAGATGCATGGTTTTTAAATTCTACTAAATCCAAAACTCATTTGAAATCCATGAAACTTGGCATGCTATCATGGAGCGGCATTAACATGCCGTGGTACAAATTTTGTCCCATATGGGGCAGGTTTGGGTATATGCTTCTCACAAACCGGAGCTTCTCACAACAAGCATGATGGTTTTCGGTAGGGAACGTCCTACCTTTGGGGACGAAACGATATCCATTGCCTCTTATTGCTTTCAAATTTTGTTCTTGTGTCAACATAGAACAACACGAGTGTTGTGTGAATTTCGTGATTTGTCGGGGTTCCATTGGACATTTTTACGCATTAACTGAGTTTTCGATGCATTTTATGTGCATAATTCAAATTTGGACTACATGCACATGCTCCAGTGCATATAAATTGGTTGAAAATCAAATCTGTGTCCTTGGGTGCATGCTTAGGTCCCATGTAAGAAATGGGCATGAATTTCAAACACCGGGGCACCGTTGATTACCGGCAAAACATTAAGATCCATGGTTTTACAATACTAGTAAATCCAAAACTCGTCTGAAATTCATGAAACTTGACATGCTATCATGGAGCGGCATCAACATGCCGTGGTACAGACTTTGCCCCATATGGGGCCGGTTTGGGTATATGCTTCTCACAAACCGGAGCTTCTCACAACAAGCATGATGGTTTTAGGTAGGGATAGACCCACCTTTGGGGAAGAAATGATATCCATTGCCTCTTATTGCTTTCAAATTTTGTTCTCGTGTCAACATAGAACACCAGCAGTGTTGTGTGATTTTTTGTGATTTTTCGGGGTTCGTTTGGACATTTTTTATGCATTAACTGAGTTTTCAATGCATTTTATGTGCATAATTCAAATTTGAACTACATGCACATGCTCCAGTGCATATAAATTGGTTGAAAAATCAAATCTGTGTCCTTGGGTGCATGCTTAGGCCCCATGCAAGAAATGGGCATGAATTTCAAACACCAGGGCACCATTGATTGCTGGCAAAACATTGAGATCCATGGTTTTTAAATTCTAGTAAATCCAAAACTCGTCTAAAATCCATGAAACTTGGCATGCTATCATGGAGCGGCATCAACATGTCGTGGTACAAATTTTGTCCCATATGGGGCAGGTTTGGGTATATGCTTCTCACAAACTGGAGCTTCTCACAACAAGCATGATGGTTTTCGGTAGGGAACGTCCCACCTTTGGGGACGAAATGATATCCATTGCCTCTTATTGCTTTCAAATTTTGTTCTCGTGTCAACATAGAACAACACGAGTGTTGTGTGGATTTTTTTGATTTTTGGGGTTTGTTTGGACATTTTTATGCATTAACTGAGTTTCTAATGCATTTTATGTCCGTAATTCAAATTTGAACTACATGCACATGCTCCAGTGCATAAAAATTGGTTGAAAAATCAAATATGTGTCCTTGGGTGCATGCTTATGTCCCATGAAAGAAATGGGCATGAATTTCAAACACTAGGGCACCGTTGATTGCCAGCAAAACATTGAGATGCATGGTTTTTAAATTCTACTAAATCCAAAACTCGTCTGAAATTCATGAAACTTGGCATGCTATCATGGAGCGGCATTAACATGCCGTGGTACAAATTTTTTCCCATATGGGGCAGGTTTGGGTATATGCTTCTCACAAACCGGAGCTTCTCACAACAAGCATGATGGTTTTCGGTAGGGAACGTCCTACCTTTGGGGACGAAATGATATCCATTGCCTCTTATTGCTTTCAAATTTTGTTCTCGTGTCAACATAGAACAACACAAGTGTTGTGTGAATTTTGTGATTTGTCGGGGTTCCGTTGGACATTTTTATGCATTAACTGAGTTTTCGATGCATTTTATGTGCATAATTCAAATTTGAACTACATGCACATGCTCTAGTGCATATAAATTGGTTGAAAAATTAAATCTGTGTCCTTGGGTGCATACTTAGGTCCCATGAAAGAAATGGGCATGAATTTCAAACACCGGGGCACTGTTGATTGCCGGCAAAACATTGAGATGCATGGTTTTTAAATTCTACTAAATCCAAAACTCGTTTGAAATCCATGAAACTTGTCATGCTATCATGGAGCGGCATTAACATGCCGTGGTACAAATTTTGTCCCATATGGGGCAGGTTTGGGTATATGCTTCTCACAAACCGGAGCTTCTCACAACAAGCACGATGGTTTTCGGTAGGGAACGTCCTACCTTTGGGGACGAAACGATATCCATTGCCTCTTATTGCTTTCAAATTTTGTTCTCGTGTCAACATAGAACAACACGAGTGTTGTGTGAATTTTGTGATTTGTCGGGGTTCCGTTGGACATTTTTACGCATTAACTGAGTTTTCGATGCATTTTATGTGCATAATTCAAATTTGAACTACATGCACATGCTCTAGTGTATATAAATTGGTTGAAAATCAAATCTGTGTCCTTGGGTGCATGCTTAGGTCCCATGCAAGAAATGGGCATGAATTTCAAACACCGGGGCACCGTTGATTGCCGGCAAAACATTAAGATCCATGGTTTTACAATACTAGTAAATCCAAAACTCGTCTGAAATTCATGAAACTTGGCATGCTATCATGGAGCGGCATCAACATGCCATGGTACAGATTTTGTCCCATATGGGGCCGGTTTGGGTATATGCTTCTCACAAACCGGAGCTTCTCACAACAAGCATGATGGTTTTAGGTAGGGATAGACCCACCTTTGGGGAAGAAACGATATTCATTGCCTCTTATTGCTTTCAAATTTTGTTCTCGTGTCAACATTGAACACCAGCAGTGTTGTGTGATTTTTTGTGATTTTTCGGGGTTCGTTTGGACATTTTTTATGCATTAACTGAGTTTTCAATGCATTTTATGTTCGTAATTCAAATTTGAACTACATGCACATGCTCCAGTGCATAAAAATTGGTTGAAAAATCAAATCTGTGTCCTTGGGTGCATGCTTAGGTCCCATGAAAGAAATGGGCATGAATTTCAAACACCAGAGGACCGTTGATTGCCGGCAAAACATTGAGATGCATGGTTTTGAAATTCTACTAAATCCAAAACTCGTTTGAAATCCATGAAACTTGGCATGCTATCATGGAGCGGCATTAACATGCCGTGGTACAAATTTTGTCCCATATGGGGCAGGTTTGGGTATATGCTTCTCACCAACCGGAGCTTCTCACACCAAGCATGATTGTTTTCGGTAGGGAACGTCCTACCTTTGGGGACGAAACGATATCCATTGCCTCTTATTGCTTTCAAATTTCGTTCTCGTGTCAACATAGAACAACATGAGTGTTGTGTGAATTTTGTGATTTGTCGGGGTTCTGTTGGACATTTTTACGCATTAACTGAGTTTTCGATGCATTTTATGTGCATAATTCAAATTTGAACTACATGCACATGCTCCAGTGCATATAAATTGGTTGAAAAATCAAATATGTGTCCTTGGGTGCATGCTTATGTCCCATAAAAGAAATGGGCATGAATTTCAAACACCGGGGCACCGTTGATTGCTGGCAAAACATTGAGATGCATGGTTTTTAAATTCTACTAAATCCAAAACTCGTTTGAAATCCATCAAACTTGGCATGCTATCATGGAGCGCCATTAACATGCCGTGGTACAAATTTTGTCCCATATGGGGCAGGTTTGGGTATATGCTTCTCACAAACCGGAGCTTCTCACAACAAGCACGATGGTTTTCGGTAGGGAACGTCCTACCTTTGGGGACGAAACGATATCCATTGCCACTTATTGCTTTCAAATTTTGTTCTCGTGTCAACATAGAACAACACAAGTGTTGTGTGAATTTTGTGATTTGTCGGGGTTCCGTTGGACATTTTTACGCATTAACTGAGTTTTTGATGCATTTTATGTGTGTAATTCAAATTTGAACTACATGCACATGCTCCAGTGCATATAAATTGGTTGAAAAATGAAATCTGTGTCCTTGGGTGCATGCTTAGGTCCCATCAAAGAAATGGGCATGAATTTCAAACACCGGGGCACCGTTGATTGCCGGCAAAACATTGAGATGCATGGTTTTTAAATTCTACTAAATCCAAAACTCGTCTGAAATCCATGAAACTTGGCATGCTATCATGGAGCGGCATTAACATGTCGTGGTACAAATTTTGTCCCATGTGGGGCAGGTTTATGTATATGCTTCTCACAAACCGGAGCTTCTGACAACAAGCATGATGGTTTTCGGTAGGGAACGTCCTACCTTTGGGGACGAAATGATATCCATTGCCTCTTATTGCTTTCAAATTTTGTTCTCGTGTCAACATAGAACAACAGAGTGTTGTGTGAATTTTGTGATTTGTCGGGGTTCCGTTGGACATTTTTATGCATTAACTGAGTTTTCGATGCATTTTATGTGCATAATTCAAATTTGAACTACATGCACATGCTCTAGTGCATATAAATTGGTTGAAAAATTAAATCTATGTCCTTGGGTGCATGCTTAGGTCCCATGAAAGAAATGGGCATGAATTTCAAACACCGGGGCACCGTTGATTGCCGGCAAAACATTGAGATGCATGGTTTTTAAATTCTACTAAATCCAAAACTCGTTTGAAATCCATGAAACTTGGCATGCTATCATGGAGCGGCATTAACATGCCGTGGTACAAATTTTGTCCCATATGGGGCAGGTTTGGGTATATGCTTCTCACAAACCGGAGCTTCTCACAACAAGCATGATGGTGTTCGGTAGGGAACATCCTACCTTTGGGGACGAAATGATATCCATTGCCTCTTATTGCTTTCCAATTTTTTTCTCGTGTCAACATAGAACAACAGGAGTGTTGTGTGAATTTTTGTGATTTTTCGGGGTTCGTTCGGACATTTTTATGCATTAACTGAGTTTTCAATGCAATTTATGTGCATAAGTCAAATTTGAAATACATGCACATGCTCCAGTGCATATAAATTGGTTGAAAAATCAAATCCGTGTCCTTGGGTGCATGCTTAGGTCCCATGAAAGAAATGGGCATGAATTTCAAACACCGGGGCACCATTGATTTTCGGCAAAACATTAAGATCCATGGTTTTTAAATTCTAGTAAATCAAAACTTGTCTAAAATTCATGAAACTTGGCATGCTATCATGGAGCGGTATCAGCATGCCGTGGTACAAATTTTGTCCCATATGGGGCAGGTTTGGGTATATGCTTCTAACAAACCAGAGCTTCTCACATCAAGCACGATGGTTTTTGGTAGGGAACTCCCACCTTTGGGGACGAAACGATATCCATTGCCTCTTATTGATTTCAAATTTTGTCCTCGTGTCAACATAGAACACCAGGAGTGTTGTGTGAATTTTTGTGATTTTTCGGGGTTCGTTTGGATATTTTTATGCATTACCTGAGTTTTCAATGCATTTAATGTGCATAATTCAAATTTGAACTACATGCACATGCTCCAGTGCATATAATATGGTTGAAAAATCAATTTTGTATCCTTGGGTGCATGCTTAGGTCCCATGCAAGAAATGGGCATGAATTTTAAACACCGGGGCAACGTTGATTGCCGGCAAAACATTAAGATCCATGGTTTTTAAATTCTAGTAAATCAAAACTTGTCTGAAATTCATGACACTTGGCATGCTATCATGGAGCGGTATCAGCATGTCGTGTCAACATAGAACACCAGGAGTGTTGTGTGATTTTTTGTGATTTTTCGGGGTTCGTTTGGACATTTTTATGCATTAACAAAGTTTTCAATGCATTTTATATGCATAATTTAAATTTGAACTACATGCACATGCTCTAGTGCATATAATTGGTTGAAAAATCAAATCTATGTCCTTGGGTGCATGCTTAGGTCCCATGCAAGAAATGGGCATGAATTTCAAACACCAGGGCACCATTGATTGCCGGCAAAACATTGAGATCCATGGTTTTTAAATTCTAGTAAATCGAAAACTCGTCTGAAATCGATGAAACTTGGCATGCTATCATGGAGCGGCATCAACATGTCGCGGTACAAATTTTGTCCCATATGGGGCAGGTTTGGGTATATGCTTCTCACAAACCGGAGCTTCTCACAACAAACATCATGGTTTTCGGTAGGGAACGTCCCACCTTTGGGGACGAAACGATATCCATTGCCTCTTATTGCTTTCAAATTTTGTTCTCGTGTCAACATAGAACACCAGGAGTGTTGTGTGATTTTTTGTGATTTTTTGGGGTTCGTTTGGACATTTTTATGCATTAACAAAGTTTTCAATGCATTTTATATGCATAATTTAAATTTGAACTACATGCACATGCTCTAGTGCATATAATTGGTTGAAAAATCAAATCTATGTCCTTGGGTGCATGCTTAGGTCCCATGCAAGAAATGGGCATGAATTTCAAACACCAGGGCACCATTGATTGCCGGCAAAACATTGAGATCCATGGTTTTTAAATTCTAGTAAATCAAAAACTCGTCTGAAATCGATGAAACTTGGCATGCTATCATGGAGCGGCATCAACATGTCGTGGTACAAATTTTGTCCCATATGGGGCAGGTTTGGGTATATGCTTCTCACAAACCGGAGCTTCTCACAACAAACATCATGGTTTTCAGTAGGGAACGTCCCACCTTTGGGGACGAAACGATATCCATTGCCTCTTATTTCTTTCAAATTTTGTTCTCGTGTCAACATAGAACAACATGAGTGTTGTGTGGATTTTTGTGATTTTCGGGGTTTGTTTGCACATTTTTATGCATTAACTGAGTTTCTAATGCATTTTATGTGCGTAATTCAAATTTGAGCTACATGAACATGCTCCAGTGCGTATAAATTGGTTGAAAAATCAAATCTGTGTCCTTGGGTGCATGCTTAGGTCCCATGAAAGAAATGGGCATGAATTTCAAACACCGGGGCACCCTTGATTGCCGGCAAAACATTGAGATGCATGGTTTTTAAATTCTACTAAATCCAAAACTCGTCTGAAATCCATGAAACTTGGCATGCTATCATGGAGCGGCATTAACATGCCGTGGTACAAATTTTGTCCCATATGGGGCAGGTTTGGGTATATGCTTCACACAAATCGGAGCTTCTCACAACAAGCATGATGGTTTTCAGTAGGGAACGTCCTACCTTTGGGGACGAAACGATATCCATTGCCTCTTATTGCTTTCAAATTTTGTTCTCGTGTCAACATAGAACAACATGAGTGTTGTGTGAATTTTGTGATTTGTCGGGGTTCCGTTGGACATTTTTACACATTAACTGAGTTTCTAATGCATTTTATGTGCATAATTCAAATTTGAACTACATGCACATGCTCCAGTGCATATAAATTGGTTGAAAAAGCAAATATGTGTCCATGGGTGCATGCTTAGGTCCCATGCAAGAAATGGGCATGAGTTTCAAACACCGAGGCACCGTTGATTGCCGGCAAAACAATAAGATCCATGGTTTTACAATTCTAGTAAATCCAAAACTCGTCTGAAATTGATGAAACTTGGCATGCTATCATGGAGCGGCATCAACATGTCGTGGTACAGATTTTGTCCCATATGGGGCCGGTTTGGGTATATGCCTCTCACAAACTAGAGCTTCTCACAACAAGCATGATGGTTTTAGGTAGGGATAGACCCACCTTTGGGGATGAAACAATATCCATTGCCTCTTATTCCTTTCAAATTTTTTTCTCGTGTCAACATAGAACTACAGGAGTGTTGTGTGCAGTTTTGTGATTTTTCGGGGTTCGTTTGGACATTTTTATGCATTAACTGAGTTTTCAATGCATTTTATGTGCATAATTCAAATTTGAACTACATGCACATGCTCCAGTGCATATAAATTGGTTGAAAAATCAAATTTGTGTCCTTGGGTGCATGCTTAGGTCCCATGCAAGAAATGGGCATGAATTTCAAACACCGGGGCACCGTTGATTGCCGGCAAAACATTAAGATCCATGGTTTTACAATACTAGTAAATCCAAAACTCGTCTGAAATTCATGAAACTTGGCATGCTATCATGGAGCGGCATCAACATGCCTGGTACAGATTTTGTCCCATATGGGGCCGGTTTGGGTATATGCTTCTCACAAACCGGAGCTTCTCACAACAAGCATGATGGTTTTAGGTAGGGATAGACCCACCTTTGGGGAAGAAACGGTATCCATTGCCTCTTATTGCTTTCAAATTTTGTTCTCGTGTCAACATAGAACAACAGGAGTGTTGTGTGCATTTTTGTGATTTTTCGGGGTTCGTTTGGACATTTTTATGTATTAACTGAGTTTTCAATGCATTTTATGTGCATAATTCAAATTTGAACTACATGCACATGCTCCAGTGCATATAAATTTGTTGAAAAATCAAATTTGTATCCTTGGGTGCATGCTTAGGTCCCATGCAAGAAATGGGCATGAATTTCAAACACTGGGGCACCGTTGATTGTCGGTAAAACATTAAGATCCATGGTTTTTAAATTCTAGTAAATCAAAACTTGTCTGAAATTCATGAAACTTGGCATGCTATCATGGAGCGGTATTAGCATGCCGTGGTACAAATTTTGTCCCATATGGGGCAGGTTTGCGTATATGCTTCTAACAAACCGGAGCTTCTCACATCAAGCATGATGGTTTTTGGTAGGGAACATCCCACCTTTGGGGACGAAACGATATCCATTGCCTCTTATTGCTTTCAAATTTTGTTCTTGTGTCAACATAGAACACCAGGAATGTTGTGTGATTTTTTGTGATTTTTCGGGGTTCGTTTGGACATTTTTATGCATTAACAAAGTTTTCAATGCATTTTATGTGCATAATTCAAATTTGAACTACATGCACATGCTCCAGTGCATATAAATTGGTTGAAAAATCAAATCTGTGTCCTTGGGTGCATGCTTAGGTCCCATGCAAGAAATGGGCATGAATTTCAAACACGAGGGCACCATTGATTGCCGGCAAAACATTGAGATCCATGGTTTTGAAATTCTAGTATATCCAAAACTCGTCTGAAATCCATGAAACTTGGCATGCTATCATGGAGCGACCTCAACATGTCATGGTACAAATTTTGTCCCATATGGGGCAGGTTTGGGTATATGCTTCTCACAAACCGGAGCTTCTGCCAACAAGCATGACGGTTTTCTGTAGGGAACGTCCCACCTTTGGGGACGAAACGATATCCATTGCCTCTTATTGCTTTCAAATTTTGTTCTCGTGTCAACATAGAACAACATGAGTGTTGTGTGGATTTTTTTTATTTTTGGGATTTGTTTGGACATTTTTATGCATTAACTGAGTTTCTAATGCATTTTATGTCACATCCCTAGCTTCTGGCATTGCTCTAGGCTAGCTTCATGTGTGCATCATGTCTATATTTTTGAAACTTGAATTGAGGAATATTGGAAGCCTCAAAACCCTAAATAAAAGAGGGGCAAAAACCCTGGAAATTTCATTCATTGCTCCAAAGTGCTCCTCTTAAATGTTTGATAATTTTTGGTAAGGGTTCTGGTCCCAACCAAAATATTGAACATTTTTAAGGATTTATTTTTGGGACTTTGAATTTAAATCACTAGCTATTTGAAATTGAATTATATTCATATAATTAGAATATAATTTAAATACCCCTGAAATATTTTATAAGCTTTTGGAAAAGTCCATCTAGCAATATAAAAATATTCAGAGGAGCTTTGGCATTGTTTGAATTATTATTTTTAATTCAAACAGTGGCAAAAGAATTAAATAAAGAAAACAGAACAAAAATAAAAAAA
>NC_041380.1:182837740-182844536 GCF_002162155.2 Triticum dicoccoides | reverse complement strand
CCTCTGTTTCTCCCCCCATGACCGAGAGTCGCCGTCGCCGCCGCTCGCCAAAACCACGGCCACCGGGCCTCCCTCGCTCCCCCGACTAGCCCAGAGGCTCCGCCTCAACCCCCTCTACCTCCTCAACGAGCCACGAGGCCCCGGACGTGCCGCATCGCCGCCATCGACGTCGTCTTCTACCTCGGACCCGCCGGCCGTCTTCGTCAAATTCGTCGGCTCCGGTGCCTCCCCGAGCTCGCCGAGGCCACCACTGCACCCGCTGTGAGCTCCTGTGCTGATTCCCCCTGTTCCCGTGCCCCACCTCCCTCTCTAGCTAGCCCCACCACTTTGCCCGAGAATCTCTCGCCGCTGGCCATGGCATGGCCGTGGCCACAGCCACCCCAGCTCGTATCCGAGGCCACTGTCGTGCTCACCGTGATCTCAGGAGTCCGTAGAGGCCCTCAGCTGACCTCGCCGTGCCGTGTAACGTCGAACCCGAGCACGCCCGAGCTCCGGCCGCCGCTGCCGAGCTCGGGGCCGTCGTCTCCGGCCGCCCTAGCTGCTGCTGCTTGCTGAAACGGGCGCGGGTGAGCTCCAGCTCTCCGTAGCCGCTCTCCTCCGTCCATTTGGACGCCGGAGGAGTGAGCCCGAGCCCTCCGCCGCGCCTGTTGCCACCGGCGACGAGCCGCCGGCGGGTTAGGCCCCGCTGACCAGGGGTTTGACCCCCCCTGGGTCGATGACAGGTGGGGCCAGCCCCCCTGCTAATTAGTTTAGTCTATTTTAACTAATTACCCCCTCTGCTGACACTGACATGCGGGCCCAGGCTCTAATTAAATTAGGTTAGTTAGTTAGTCACTGACGTGTGGACCCCACACGTCAGGTTTGACTCTGGGCGACCCAGTTGACCTGCTGACGTCATGATGATGTCAGGCTGACGCAATAAGTATTTCTGGATTTAAAAATAAATCAGAAAATTCCAGAAAATGCCTAAAACTTCTAAAAATCATAGAAAATTAACCGTAACTCCAAATTAAATAATTTATATATGAAAAATTATCAGAAAAATTCAAGGAATCCATCTGTACCATTTTCATGCATGTTAGAACAACCTATAGCTGCTGTTTAGCACAAATCAATTAAATGGCATTTGAATAATCACATATGGAGTTTGAATTTGAATTTTGTATTCAAACCAACTCCATTTAATCTGGTTTTAGTTGCATTAGCCCAACACACATTCATTTTGCCATGTCATGATCATGCATCATATTGTGCATTGCATTGATTGTGTTCCCTTTTGTGTTGCCGGTATTTGTCCCCTCTCGATAGACGTGATACCGATGACGTGATCGTTGACACTGATGAAGACTCAATGTTATCTTCAGAAGTGCCAGGCAAGCAAAACCCCCTTGTTCATTCCGA
Source organism: Triticum dicoccoides (assembly GCF_002162155.2). Lineage (NCBI taxonomy): Eukaryota > Viridiplantae > Streptophyta > Magnoliopsida > Poales > Poaceae > Triticum > Triticum dicoccoides. The sequence continues at coordinate 182,843,135 of NC_041380.1, read as the reverse complement.
TAAAATCCCACTCTCTCGCTCCTGCTCTTTTTACTGCATTAGGACAACAACGACATATTTGATACTTGCTGCGGTAGCTGAACCCTTTATCCTTTGCATGACCTGTCATTGCCACAGTAAATAGATGAAACCCACTAGCATGAGTAGGAGTTGTTTGAGCCCTGTTGTGCCTACTCATTCATGCTTGTTTGTCATGCCTGCTACTGCTTAGAGTTGAGTCAGGTCTGATTCATCGGGGATGAATCAGAGGAGTGTGAACATGTCCTACTGTGTGTGAGCTAAGTGTGTGAACACGATTTGGTAAAGGTAGCGGTGAGAGGCCATGTAGGAGTACATGGTGGGTTGTCTCATTGCAGCCGTCCTCAGGAACTGAGTTCTGTGTTTGTGATCCATGATCAGTTACTACCACACATTGGGCTCCGGGCGCTCCAAGCTCTCTCGACTTATTAATCAACTTGATCTCTGTCCAGGAGTTGCAACTAGTTTCTGGTGTTTGTAGGCAGTGTTAGTAGTCTACCAAGTGGCACCCGGTACAGGTGGGCTTGGGACAGACTAGGCACAGTGGCCCGGTGTACCAAGTGGCACCCGGTTGGTGGGCTTGGGAACCCTGCACACATCGTTTGGGGCCGTAAGCGACACCCCGGCCGGATCTCCTTGCGGATGGAACCTGAATAGGCGATAAACCTGGACTAGAGACTTGTTCGGTTAGTCAGGTCGTGGCCGACTCCCTCGCCCGGCTTCCGCTTGAAGGTTGCCGAGGTACATGACGTGTACAGGGCGGTAAGTGGCGAGAGCGTGTGTGAAGAAGTACACCCCTGCAGGGTTAACATCATCTATTCGAATAGCCAGATTCCTCGGATATGGAAACGTGGACCCCTTATATCAGTTCATAGACAAGTGAAAGTGGATACTCTAAAATACACAAGATAAGCGTGAGTGCTATGGATGGCGTTCTCGTAGGGAGACGGGAGCGGATCCATAGTGGTGTATTGATATGGTGAATATGTGGACTCGTGTGCGCCACCTCAAAAGAGTCGCTTGCAGTCGTAGTTTAGGATAGCCACCGAGTCAAAGCTGGCTTGCTGCAGTTAAACCCCACCACCCCTTTGTTGATAATGATGCATATGTAGTTAGTTCTGATGTAAGTCTTGCTGGGTACATTTGTACTCACGTTTGCCTATTTTATGTTTTTGCAGAGAGACTTCAGTCTCACTAGTAGTTCCGCTTGGACTTCGACGTTTAGCTTGTTACCTCAGCTACGATCTTGTGCCCTCGGCAGGATCTGATAGATAGTCAGGCTTCTCAGCCTTTTTCATTTATAGATGTCTGTACTCAGACATGATAGCTTCCGTTTGTGCTTTGATTTGTATGCTCTGAATGTTGGGTCATGAGACCCCTGTTTGTAATATCTCGCTCCTCGGAGCCTATTGAATAAATTACTTGAGTCATAGAGTCATGTTGTGATGCCATGTTGTATTTGCACATATCGAGCATATTGTGTGTATGTTATTGAAATGCTTGGTATGTGTGGGATCTGACCATCTAGTTGTTTATCTTTAGTAGCCTCTCTTACCGGGAAATGTCTCCTAGTGTTTCCACTGAGCCATGGTAGCTTGCTACTGCTCCGGAACACTTAGGCTGGCCGGCATGTGTCCTTCTTCGTTCCTGTGCCTGTCCCTTCGGGGAAATGTCACGCGATGAATACCGGAGTCCTGTTAGCCCGCTACAGCCCGGTTCACCGGAGTCCTGCTAGCCCAGTGCTACAGCCTGGATTCACTCGCTGATGACCGACACGTTCGATGCTGGGTCATGGATGCCTGTCCCTGTAAGTCTGTGCCACTTTGGGTTTACGACTAGCCATGTCAGCCCGGGCTCCTTATCATATGGATGCTAGCGACACTGTCATATACGTGTGCCAAAAGGCGCAAACGGTCCCGGGCAAAGGTAATGCGACACCCGTGGGGATACCGTGCGTGAGGCCGCAAAGTGATATGAGGTGTTACATGCTAGATCGATGTGGCATTGAGTCGGGGTCCTGACAGCGTTGGTATCAGAGCTTGACTGCCTGTAGGATTACCAAGCCAAACTGGTCGAAGCTGAGTCTAGAAATTCTTTAGTTATATAAGGGAATTGATTGTGGGATGGAACGTAAGGCTCTTTTTACTCCTTATACCTCATGGCCTTCTGATCTGAGACATCATCTTCTCTTCTACGGGGATTAAGAACTAGGCTTTCTCTTCTTTCTATCAGGATCACGTGTTACTAATCTATAGACTTGTAGGATTGATGGTTCTAAGCTTGAGTTCAGTTTCTACTTCCGTATGTTAATTGTTGATCTCGAAACCTTGATATTGTGCTTCTGAGTGGCTATGCCACCATTTTGTAGCATGTCTCCAATCCTTTGAGCATTTACAGCCGTTATGCTGTCCGAGTCATCCCAGGTTTCTAAGTAGTCTGATGCAATTGCAAATCCTTTCTTCCCGGTTCAATGTTCCCATGGGCCAGATTAACCACACTAATCAGTGAGTTGAGGTACCACGTTACCTTGACATGTATGTTGGAGATATTATTATGACCCTAGGTGTCTTAGGGGATCACCTAGTAATTTAGCCATGATTGGTGTCCCAGTGTGATGATTCTGGCCTTTATTCTCGGAAGCATCCCGTGATGCTACTTAGTAGTAGGTATTCTGTTCCTGGGTTCTTGAACCCGAGATTCACTCTACCTACTTCATGTTGATAGTAATTGCTAGTGCCTTTAGGATATTAGTAACCTTTGCGATAGTCCTTGAAGTCCGTGGTATCTTCTTCTTCCAAATACCATGAACTACTTATGGCAGAAGTTCCTCGTTGAACTGAAATATCACAACAGGATTATTCTTGATGAGTTCTCCATTATATATTGTGACTCTGCCAGTTCTACCTTTCTGCATGGGTTATCCGGAAGAATTATGTTGAACTCGGTTCGACATACTAATCTATGCATCCACAACTCAGAAAGTTATATGTTCCTTTGAGTTGTTCTCTTTAGTTGTCTACTGACCTTCGTCTATCAATTGATAGTCAAGAGTATGCGCGCGTTCGTTTGTCGATGCCTATTACTCTTGTGGCCCGTCAAGCCATTCCGTCCTGAATGACTAGGAGAAACAAACTCCAGTACCTCATCCATATGTAGGATTGGGTCAAAGTAGTTGTGTTCCGCAGATCAAGTTACAATCCAGCTTCTGGTCTGCTCTACCCTGAAGTATTACCTTCTTTATGACAGGAATTTCATGAGAATTGCACCACCTTTTGTGAATTCTTGACATAGTGATACTTCTCGCCATCCTTTTTCATTCCTCGGTTTCGTGTTGATGCAACCGGAATACCGACAAATGAATTGTGATGTGTGAGATCAATACTCCTAGCAACCTCGTTGCTTGGTAGTTAAAGGATAATAATTTTATTCTTAGTATGTTGGTTATTGAATCACCATTCTAAGATTGATCGTGCTACCTAGTCCTTATTTCCTGGTGCACTCTTTGATTGATGAGTTAGGATTTGTCAAGTCCTCGCTCATTTGATCATATCATCTTGCCCTGAAAAGCAAGATTGTTCTCGAGCTTAGTAACATACCGGTGGTTCGTGACTTTCCAAATATCTTCTTGGAGGTGTTACCGGGTTGTCACCTGACCGCTATGTTGAGTTCGTGATCAAGTTGGTTTCTTGTGAACCACCTTCTCTCCCAGAATCGGTGTTAGATATCCCTGAGCTAGTTGGTTAAGCTAGACAACAACTTGGAGAGTTGGAAGATAAAAGCTTGTCTGACTTAGTTCGTTCCAAAGGGATATTCTTGTGTAGTGTGTGTTGAAGAAAGATGATATCTTCATCGATTGGTCCTTGTGATCAGTTGCTGGACCTATTGTATTATCAATCCCTTGATTTGAGTGTGGGCTATCGTCAAATCAAATCAGTACCAACGATGCTCGTAATGTTGCCCTACTCGTGGTTGATCCCTCGAGCATACACCATTACATCTTTGGTCTGACCAATGCTATCACCGTGTTCACATGATGGTGGAAGTCCAGTGATATGGAAATTCCGATGAGTTGCTGTTGAGCCCATCAGTAGCATTTTGTCTCCCCCCATGAATCATGTTGAACATCAACCTAGTGTTGGAAACTTTTGAAAGCATTTGCTCATGCTAGCTCGTGAAGCATATGTTCGGATGTAAGAAGTGATTTCCTCTAGTTCGTGTGCATTTGATGCAAGTTGCCGCCGTGGACTTGAGAAAGTCAATGTTGCTTCCTCTGGAATCATCGCAAGTCAGTCATGCACACGTGCGAAGAATTCTGTGGTTTGAAGACTTGCAACCTTCAATCTATATGTATCCCTAGCACACCAAGCCACTGATTGATTTGTTCAAGGAGAAGAAGTTCCTTCTTAAGAGTATACCTTATGCAAGGATTCTGATATCCTCGTTGATGGTTCCCCACCTGAACTCGGTAGTGTTTTATTATAAGACTACCACGTGGTCATGCTTGTCTGGGACAACGTGTTCACATGTTTGTAGCAGAACCAACTCATGTTTTGGAGCTTACTATCGTAGTTCATTTCCCGAGAATCTCGCAACGTCATCTCGTCGATTTGTGTTGCAAACTTTCATTTTTCTTTCTAGACTTGATGAGTCTGGGATATCCTGACACCAACCAGATCTGAATCTCAGGCAGATATGATGGTTGGAACATTCTCCAAGAGCTATAATATTGGTCCCTCGATAACCGGTAAAGTGGATGTCGTGGCCAACACACCCAGCCGGAAGACCTGTTATTATAATATCTTGATTGAGGAAGTTGGCCACCTCCCCATAGGGATTTCGTAGGATTTACTCCCTAGTTGCCCCTATGGATTTTGAGATCCCGAAGTCCGACCTTTTACTTGATGTTCTAGATACCAGACCGTTTCTATGAATGGGTTACACTAGCACATCAAGGAGAACATTTGAAGCGGAGTGCTAAATGTCTCTCGGTCGATCATCCAGATTTTGTTCCTTGGCTTCGCTAAGGTGAAATCTGAGAAGGTGTTATCTTCCTTTGCATCTGCATCTTCCATCACCATTCATCATGGTAGTGAGTTGTGTTACCGGACCCTTGACACGGATGTTGGTAAAACCTTGATGATTGTGGAAATGCTCAAGTTCTTGAGAGCACGCACAAGCGCTACGTGTTATCCTCGGCACTAGCTGGGTTTGCTCTCAGTTTCCTCGGCAAATGCTATGACCTTTTCAAACAGTGAATTCACTCCCTATTGTTGGGTTCTTCCCCAGTTACCAGAATCATTCCCAGCATTTGCATTTTGTTCCCAGCTTGCACCGCCAATGTGCCATTCTACCATGGGTCTCTTCCATTTCCGGTGAT
>NC_041380.1:182741089-182835747 GCF_002162155.2 Triticum dicoccoides | reverse complement strand
TCCGTAGAGGCCCTCAGCTGACCTCGCCGTGCCGTGTAACGTCGAACCCGAGCACGCCCGAGCTCCGGCCGCCGCTGCCGAGCTCGGGGCCGTCGTCTCCGGCCGCCCTAGCTGCTGCTGCTTGCTGAAACGGGCGCGGGTGAGCTCCAGCTCTCCGTAGCCGCTCTCCTCCGTCCATTTGGACGCCGGAGGAGTGAGCCCGAGCCCTCCGCCGCGCCTGTTGCCACCGGCGACGAGCCGCCGGCGGGTTAGGCCCCGCTGACCAGGGGTTTGACCCCCCCTGGGTCGATGACAGGTGGGGCCAGCCCCCCTGCTAATTAGTTTAGTCTATTTTAACTAATTACCCCCTCTGCTGACACTGACATGCGGGCCCAGGCTCTAATTAAATTAGGTTAGTTAGTTAGTCACTGACGTGTGGGCCCCACACGTCAGGTTTGACTCTGGGCGACCCAGTTGACCTGCTGACGTCATGATGATGTCAGGCTGACGCAATAAGTATTTCTGGATTTAAAAATAATCAGGAAATTCCAGAAAATGCCTAAAACTTCTAAAATTCATAGAAAATTAACCGTAACTCCAAATTAAATAATTTATATATGAAAAATTATCAGAAAAATTCAAGGAGTCCATCTGTACCATTTTCATGCATGTTAGAACAACTTATAGCTGCTGTTTAGCACAAATCAATTAAATGGCATTGGAATAATCACATATGGGGTTTAAATTTGAATCTTATATTCAAACCAACTTCATTTAATCTGTTGCTAGTTGCATTAGCTCAAAACACATTCATATTGCCATGTCATGAGCATGCATCATATTGTGCATTGCATTGATTGTGTTCCTTTCTGTGTTGCCGGTATTTGTCCCCTCTCGATAGACGTGATACCGATGATGTGATCGTTGACACTGATGAAGACTCAATGTTATCTTCAGAAGTGCCAGGCAAGCAAAACCCCCTTGTTCATTTCGATACAATCCTACTCTCTCGCTCCTGCTCTCTTTTACTGCATTAGGACAACAACGTTTCATCTGTTACTCGCTGCGGTAGCTGAACCCCTCTATCCTTTGCATGACCTGTCATTCCACAGTAAATAGATGAAACCCACTAGTATGAGTAGGAATTGTTTGAGCCCTGTTGTGCCTACTCATTCATGCTTGTTTGTCATGCCTGCTACTGCTTAGAGTTGAGTCAGGTCTGATTCATCGGGGATGAATCAGAGGCGTGTGAACATGTCCTACCGTGTGTGAGCTAAGTGTGTGAACACGATTTGGTAAAGGTAGCGGTGAGAGGCCATGTAGGAGTACATGGTGGGTTGTCTCATTGCAGCCGTCCTCAGGAACTGAGTTCTGTGTTTGTGATCCATGATTCAGCTACTACCATACATTGGGCCCTGAAATATGACCCCGCTCGACTTCTTATTCACCCTTGTCCTCTGTCCAGGAGTTGCAAGTAGTTTCTGGTGTTTGTAGCCTACTGGAGGCCGTGGGCAGCGCTGACCGTAGGGGTGGGCTGTGATGCGGTAGGTACGTGGCCAGGTGTACCGAATACCCGTTAGGTATCTCGGGAACCCTGTTCACATCGTTCGGGGCCGTATGGGAAACCTCGGCCGGACTCCCTGCGGATGGAACCTGAATAGGCGATAAACCTGGACTAGAGACTTGAGTGTTTAGGTAGGTCGTGGTCTACACCCACGTCGGCTTTCGCTTGAAGTCTGCCGAGCACATGTCGTGTGCAGACGCTAAGTGGTGGAAACATGTATGAAGAAGTACACCCCTGCAGGGTTATCATCATCTATTCGAATAGCCGTGTCCGCGGAAAAGGACTTCTGGGTTGCTTATATCAGTTCATAGACAAGTGAAAGTGGATACTCTAAAATACGCAAGATAAGCGTGAGTGCTATGAATGGCGTTCTCGTAGGGAGACGGGAGCGGATCCATAGTGGTGTATTGATATGGTGAATATGTGTACTCGTGTGCGCCACCTCAAAAGAGTTACTTGCAGTCGTAGTTCAGGATAGCCACCGAGTCAAAGCTGGCTTGCTGCAGTTAAACCCCACCATCCCCTTTGTTGATAATGATGCATATGTAGTTAGTTCTGATGTAAGTCTTGCTGGGTACATTTGTACTCACGTTTGCCTATTTTATGTTTTTGCAGAGAGACTTCGGTCTCACTAGTAGTTTCGCGTGGACTTCGACGTTTAGCTTGATACCTCAGCTACGATCTTGTGCCCTCGGCAGGATCTGGTAGATAGTCAGGCTTCTCAGCCTTTTTCATTTATAGATGTCTGTACTCAGACATGATAGCTTCCGCTTGTGCCTTGACTTGTATGCTCTGATTGTTGGGTCGTGAGACCCATGTTGGTAATATCTCGCTCCTCGGAGCCTATTGATTGAAATACTTGAGTTGTAGAGTCATGTTGTGATGCCATGTTGTATTTGCACATATCGAGCATATTGTGTGTATGTTATTGAAATGCTTGGTATGTGTGGGATCTGACAACCTAGTTGTTTATCCTTGGTAGCCTCTCTTACCGGGAAATGTCTCCTAGTGTTTCCACCGAGCCATGGTAGCTTGCTACTGCTCCGGGACACTTAGGCTGGCCGGCATGTGTCCTTCTTCGTTCCTGTGTCTGTCCCTTCGGGGAAATGTCACGCGATGAATACCGGAGTCCTGTTAGCCCGCTACGGCCCGGTTCACCGGAGTCCTGCTAGCCCAGTGCCACAGCCTGGATTCACTCGCTGATGACCGACACGTTCGATGCTGGGTCATGGATGCCTGTCCCTGTAAGTCTGTGCCACTTTGGGTTTACGACTAGCCATGTCAGCCCGGGCTCCTTATCATATGGATGCTAGCGACACTGTCATATACGTGTGTCAAAAGGCGCAAACGGTCCCGGGCAAAGGTAATGCGACACCCGTGGGGATACCGTGCGTGAGGCCGCAAAGTGATATGAGGTGTTACATGCTAGATCGATGTGGCATTGAGTCGGGGTCCTGACATTTTATGTCCGTAATTAAAATTTGAACTACATGCACATTCTCCAGTGCATAAAAATTGGTTGAAAAATCAAATCTGTGTCCTTGGGTGCATGCTTAGGTCCCATGAAAGAAATGGGCATGAATTTCAAACACCAGAGCACCGTTGATTGCCGGCAAAACATTGAGATGCATGGTTTTTAAATTCTACTAAATCCAAAACTCGTCTGAAATCCATGAAACTTGGCATGCTATCATGGAGCGGCATTAACAAGCCGTGGTACAAATTTTGTCCCATATGGGGCAGGTTTGGGTATATGCTTCTCACAAACCGGAGCTTCTCACAACAAGCATGATGGTTTTCGGTAGGGAACGTCCTACCTTTGGGGATGAACCGATATCCATTGCCTCTTATTGCTTTCAAATTTTGTTCTCGTGTCAACATAGAACAACACGAGTGTTGTGTGAATTTTGTGATTTGTCGGGGTTCTGTTGGACATTTTTACGCATTAACTGAGTTTTCGATGCATTTTATGTGCATAATTCAAATTTGAACTACATGCACATGCTCCAGTGCATATAAATTTGTTGAAAAATCAAATTTGTGTCCTTGGGTGCATGCTTATGTCCCATGAAAGAAATGGGCATGAATTTCAAACACCGGGGCACCGTTGATTGCCGGCAAAACATTGAGATGCATGGTTTTTAAATTCTACTAAATCGAAAACTCGTTTGAATTCCATGAAACTTGGCATGCTATCATGGAGCGGCATTAACATGTCATGGTACAAATTTTGTCCCATATGGGGCAGGTTTGGGTATATGCTTCTCACAAACCGGAGCTTCTCACAACGAGCATGATGGTTTTCGGTAGGGAACGTCCTACCTTTGGGGACGAAACGATATCCATTGCCTCTTATTGCTTTCAAATTTTGTTCTCGTGTCAACATAGAAAAACACAAGTGTTGTGTGAATTTTGTGATTTGTCGGGGTTCCGTTGGACATTTTTACGCATTTACTGAGTTTTCGATGCATTTTATGTGCATAATTCAAATTTGAACTACATGCACATGCTCCAATGCATATAAATTGGTTGAAAATCAAATCTGTGTCCTTGGGTGCATGCTTAGGTGTCATGCAAGAAATGGGCATGAATTTCAAACACCGGGGCACCGTTGATTGCCGGCAAAACATTAAGATCCATGGTTTTACAATACTAGTAAATCCAAAACTCGTCTGAAATTCATGAAACTTGGCATGCTATCATGGAGCGGCATCAACATGCCGTGGTACAGATTTTGTCCCATATGGGGCCGGTTTGGGTATATGCTTCTCACAAACCGGAGCTTCTCACAACAAGCATGATGGTTTTAGGTAGGGATAGACCCACCTTTGGGGAAGAAACGATATCCATTGCCTCTTATTGCTTTCAAATTTTGTTCTCGTGTCAACATAGAACACCAGGAGTGTTGTGTGATTTTTTGTGATTTTTCGGGGTTCGTTTGGACATTTTTATGCATTAACTGAGTTTTCAATGCATTTTATGTGCATAATTCAAATTTGAACTACATGCACATGCTCCAGTGCATATAAATTGGTTGGAAAATGAAATCTGTGTCCTTGGGTGCATGCTTAGGTCCCATGCAAGAAATGGGCATGAATTTCAAACACCAGGGAACCATTGATTGCTGGCAAAACATTGAGATCCATGGTTTTTAAATTCTTGTAAATCCAAAACTCGTCTGAAATCCATGAAACTTGGCATGCTATCATGGAGCGGCATCAACATGTCGTGGTACAAATTTTGTCCCATATGGGGCAGGTTTGGGTATATGCTTCTCACAAATCGGAGCTTCTCACAACTAGCATGATGGTTTTCGGTAGGGAACGTCCCACCTTAGGGGACGAAACGATATCCATTGCCTCTTATTGCTTTCAAATTTTGTTCTCGTGTCAACATAGAACAACATGAGTGTTGTGTGGATTTTTTTGATTTTTGGGGTTTGTTTGGACATTTTTATGCATTAACTGAGTTTCTAATGCATTTTATGTCCGTAATTCAAATTTGAACTACATGCACATGCTCAAGTGCATAAAAATTGGTTGAAAAAATTAAATCTGTGTCCTTGGGTGCATGCTTAGGTCCCATGAAAGAAATGGGCATGAATTTCAAACACCAGAGCACCATTGATTGCCAGCAAAACATTGAGATGCATGGTTTTTAGATTCTACTAAATCCAAAACTCGTCTGAAATCCATGAAACTTGGCATGCTATCATGGAGCGGCATTAACATGCCGTGGTACAAATTTTGTCCCATATGGGGCAGGTTTGGTTACATGCTTCTCACAAACCGGAGCTTCTCACAACAAGCATGATGGTTTTCGGCAGGGAACGTCCTACCTTTGGGGAAGAAACGATATCCATTGCCTCTTATTGCTTTCAAATTTTGTTCTTGTGTCAACATGGAACAACACGAGTGTTGTGTGAATTTTGTGATTTGTCGGGGTTCTGTTGGACATTTTTACGCATTAACTGAGTTTTCGATGCATTTTATGTGCATAATTCAAATTTGAACTACATGCACATGCTCCAGTGCATATAAATTGGTTGAAAAATCAAATCTGTGTCCTTGGGTGCATGCTTATGTCCCATGAAAGAAATGGGCATGAATTTCAAACACCGGGGCACCGTTGATTGCCGGCAAAACATTGAGATGCATGGTTTTTAAATTCTACTAAATCCAAAACTCGTTTGAAATCCATGAAACTTGGCATGCTATCATGGAGCGGCATTAACATGCCGTGGTACAAATTTTGTCCCATACGGGGCAGGTTTGGGTATATGCTTCTCACAAACCAGAGCTTCTCACAACGAGCATGATGGTTTTCGGTAGGGAACGTCCTACCTTTGGGGACGAAACGATATCCATTGCCTCTTAGTGCTTTCAAATTTTGTTCTCATGTCAACATAGAACAACACAAGTGTTGTGTGAATTTTGTGATTTGTCGGGGTTCCATTGGACATTTTTACGCATTAACTGAGTTTTCGATGCATTTTATGTGCATAATTCAAATTTGAACTACATGCACATGCTCCAGTGCATATAAATTGGTTGAAAAATCAAATCTGTGTCCTTGGGTGCATGCTTAGGTGTCATGCAAGAAATGGGCATGAATTTCAAACACCGGGGCACCGTTGATTGCCGGCAAAACATTAAGATCCATGGTTTTACAATACTAGTAAATCCAAAACTCGTCTGAAATTCATGAAACTTGGCATGCTATCATGGAGCGGCATCAACATGCCGTGGTACAGATTTTGTCCCATATGGGGCCGGTTTGGGTATATGCTTCTCACAAACCGGAGCTTCTCACAACAAGCATGATGGTTTTAGGTAGGGATAGACCCACCTTTGGGGAAGAAACAATATCCATTGCCTCTTATTGCTTTCAAATTTTGTTCTCATGTCAACATAGAACACCAGGAGTGTTGTGTGATTTTTTGTGATTTTTCGGGGTTCGTTTGGACATTTTTATGCATTAACTGAGTTTTCAATGCATTTTATGTGCATAATTCAAATTTGAACTACATGCACATGCTCCAGTGCATATAAATTGGTTGAAAAAACAAATATGTGTCCTTGGGTGCATGCTTAGGTCCCATGCAAGAAATGGGCATGAATTTCAAACACCAGGGAACCATTGATTGCTGGCAAAACATTGAGATCCATGGTTTTTAAATTCTTGTAAATCCAAAACTCGTCTGAAATCCATGAAACTTGGCATGCTATCATGGAGCGGCATCAACATGTCGTGGTACAAATTTTGTCCCATATGGGGCAGGTTTGGGTATATGCTTCTCACAAACCGGAGCTTCTCACAACAAGCATGATGGTTTTCGGTAGGGAACGTCCCACCTTTGGGGACGAAACGATATCCATTGCCTCTTATTGCTTTCAAATTTTGTTCTCGTGTCAACATAGAACAACATGAGTGTTGTGTGGATTTTTTTGATTTTTGGGGTTTGTTTGGACATTTTTATGCATTAACTGAGTTTATAATGCATTTTATGTCCGTAATTCAAATTTGAACTACATGCACATGCTCCAGTGCATAAAAATTGGTTGAAAAAATCAAATCTGTGTCCTTGGGTGCATGCTTAGGTCCCATGAAAGAAATGGGCATGAATTTCAAACACCAGAGCACCGTTGATTGCCGGCAAAACATTGAGATGCATGGTTTTTAAATTCTACTAAATCCAAAACTCGTCTGAAATCCATGAAACTTGGCATGCTATCATGGAGCGGCATTAACATGCCGTGGTACAAATTTTGTCCCATATGGGGCAGGTTTGGTTATATGCTTCTCACAAACCGGAGCTTCTCACAACAAGCATGATGGTTTTCGGTAGGGAACGTCCTACCTTTGGGGACGAAACGATATCCATTGCCTCTTATTGCTTTCAAATTTTGTTCTCGTGTCAACATAGAACAACACGAGTGTTGTGTGAATTATGTGATTTATCGGGGTTCTGTTGGACATTTTTACGCATTAACTGAGTTTTTGATGCATTTTATGTGCATAATTCAAATTTGAACTACATGCACATGCTCCAGTGCATATAAATTGGTTGAAAAATCAAATCTATGTCCTTGGGTGCATGCGTAGGTCCCATGCAAGAAATGGGCATGAATTTCAAACACCGGGGCACCGTTGATTGCCGGCAAAACATTAAGATCCATGGTTTTACAATTCTTGTAAATCCAATACTCGTCTGAAATTCATGAAACTTGGCATGCTATCATGGAGCGGCATCAACATGCTGTGGTACAGATTTTGTCCCATATGGGGCCGGTTTGGGTATATACTTCTCACAAACTGGAGCTTCTCACAACAAGCATGATAGTTTTAGGTAGGGATAGACCCACCATTGGGGATGAAACGATATCCATTACCTCTTATTGCTTTCAAATTTTTTTCTCGTGTCAACATAGAACAACAGGAGTGTTGTGTGAATTTTTGTGATTTTTCGGGGTTCGTTTGCACATTTTTATGCATTAACTGAGTTTTCAATGCAATTTATGTGCATAATTCAAATTTCAAATACATGCACATGCCCAGTGCATATAAATTGGTTGAAAATCAATTTTGTATCCTTGGGTGCATGCTTAGGTCCCATGCAAGAAATGGGCATGAATTTCAAACACCGGGGCACCGTTAATTGTCGGCAAAACATTAAGATCCATGGTTTTTAAATTCTAGTAAATCAAAACTTGTCTGAAATTCATGAAACTTGGCATGCTATCATGGAGCGGTATCAGCATGCCGTGGTACAAATTTTTTTCCATATGGGGCAGGTTTGGGTATATGCTTCTAACAAACCGGAGCTTCTCACATCAAGCACGATGGTTTTTCGTAGGGAACGTCCCACCTTTGGGGACGAAACGATATCCATTGCCTCTTATTGCTTTCAAATTTTGTTCTCGTGTCAACATAGAACACCAGGAGTGTTGTGTGAATTTTTGTGATTTTTCGGGGTTCGTTTGGACATTTTTATGCATTAACTGAGTTTTCAATGCATTTAATGTGCATAATTCAAATTTGAACTACATGCACATGCCCCAGTGCATATAAATTGGTTGAAAAATCAAATTTGTATCCTTGGGTGCATGCTTAGGTCCCATGCAAGAAATGGGCATGAATTTCAAACACCGGCGCAACGTTGATTGCCGGCAAAACATTAAGATCCATGGTTTTTAAATTCTAGTAAATCAAAACTTGTCTGAAATCCATGAAACTTGGCATGCTATCATGGAGCGGCATCAGCATGTCGTGGTACAAATTTTGTCCCATATGGGGCAGGTTTGGGTATATGCTTCTCACAAACCGGAGCTTCTCACAACAAGCATGATGGTTTTCGGTAGGGAACGTCCCACCTTTGGGGACGAAACGATATCCATTGCCTCTTATTGCTTTCAAATTTTGTTCTCATGTCAACATAGAACAACATGAGTGTTGTGTGGATTTTTTTTGATTTTTGGGGTTTGTTTGGACATTTTTATGCATTAACTGAGTTTCTAATGCATTTTATGTCCGTAATTCAAATTTGAACTACATGCACATGCTCCAGTGCATAAAAATTGGTTGAAAAAATCAAATCTGTGTCCTTGGGTGCATGCTTAGGTCCCATGAAAGAAATGCGCATGAATTTCAAACACCAGAGCACCGTTGATTGCCGGCAAAACATTGAGATGCATGGTTTTTAAATTCTACTAAATCCAAAACTCGTCTGAAATCCATGAAACTTGGCATGCTATCATGGAGCGGCATTAACATGCCGTGGTACAAATTTTGTCCCATATGGGGCAGGTTTGGTTATATGCTTCTCACAAACCGGAGCTTCTCACAACAAGCATGATTGTTTTCGGTAGGGAACGTCCTACCTTTGGGGACGAAACGATATCCATTGCCTCTTATTGCTTTCAAATTTTGTTCTCGTGTCAACATAGAACAACACGAGTGTTGTGTGAATTATGTGATTTATCGGGGTTCTGTTGGACATTTTTACGCATTAACTGAGTTTTTGATGCATTTTATGTGCATAATTCAAATTTGAACTACATGCACATGCTCCAGTGCATATAAATTGGTTGAAAAATCAAATCTATGTCCTTGGGTGCATGCGTAGGTCCCATGCAAGAAATGGGCATGAATTTCAAACACCGGGGCACCGTTGATTGCCGGCAAAACATTAAGATCCATGGTTTTACAATTCTTGTAAATCCAATACTCGTCTGAAATTCATGAAACTTGGCATGCTATCATGGAGCGGCATCAACATGCTGTGGTACAGATTTTGTCCCATATGGGGCCGGTTTGGGTATATACTTCTCACAAACTGGAGCTTCTCACAACAAGCATGATAGTTTTAGGTAGGGATAGACCCACCATTGGGGATGAAACGATATCCATTGCCTCTTATTGCTTTCAAATTTTTTTCTCGTGTCAACATAGAACAACAGGAGTGTTGTGTGAATTTTTGTGATTTTTCGGGGTTCGTTTGCACATTTTTATGCATTAACTGAGTTTTCAATGCAATTTATGTGCATAATTCAAATTTCAAATACATGCACATGCCCAGTGCATATAAATTGGTTGAAAATCAATTTTGTATCCTTGGGTGCATGCTTAGGTCCCATGCAAGAAATGGGCATGAATTTCAAACACCGGGGCACCGTTGATTGTCGGCAAAACATTAAGATCCATGGTTTTTAAATTCTAGTAAATCAAAACTTGTCTGAAATTCATGAAACTTGGCATGCTATCATGGAGCGGTATCAGCATGCCGTGGTACAAATTTTATCCCATATGGGGCAGGTTTGGGTATATGCTTCTAACAAACCGGAGCTTCTCACATCAAGCACGATGGTTTTTCGTAGGGAACGTCCCACCTTTGGGGACGAAACGATATCCATTGCCTCTTATTGCTTTCAAATTTTGTTCTCGTGTCAACATAGAACACCAGGAGTGTTGTGTGAATTTTTGTGATTTTTCGGGATTCGTTTGGACATTTTTATGCATTAACTGAGTTTTCAATGCATTTAATGTGCATAATTCAAATTTGAACTACATGCACATGCCCCAGTGCATATAAATTGGTTGAAAAATCAAATTTGTATCCTTTGGTGCATGCTTAGGTCCCATGCAAGAAATGGGCATGAATTTCAAACACCGGCGCAACGTTGATTGCCGGCAAAACATTAAGATCCATGGTTTTTAAATTCTAGTAAATAAAAACTTGTCTGAAATCCATGAAACTTGGCATGCTATCATGGAGCGGCATCAGCATGTCGTGGTACAAATTTTGTCCCATATGGGGCAGGTTTGGGTATATGCTTCTCACAAACCGGAGCTTCTCACAACAAGCATGATGGTTTTCGGTAGGGAACGTCCCACCTTTGGGGACGAAACGATATCCATTGCCTCTTATTGCTTTCAAATTTTGTTCTCGTGTCAACATAGAACACCAGGAGTGTTGTGTGATTTTTTGTGATTTTTTGGGGTTCGTTTGGACATTTTTATGCATTAACAAAGTTTTCAATGCATTTTATGTGCATAATTTAAATTTGAACTACATGCACATGCTCTAGTGCATATAAATTGGTTGAAAAATCAAATCTATGTCCTTGAGTGCATGCTTAGGTCCCATGCAAGAAATGGGCTTGAATTTCAAACACCAGGGCACCATTGATTGCTGGCAAAACATTGAGATCCATGGTTTTCAATTTCTAGTAAATCCAAAACTCGTCTGAAATCGATGAAACTTGGCATGCTATCATGAAGCGGCATCAACATGTCGTGGTACAAATTTTGTCCCATATGGGGCAGGTTTGGGTATATGCTTCTCACAAACCGGAGCTTCTCACAACAAACATCATGGTTTTCGGTAGGGAACGTCCCACCTTTGGGGACGAAACGATATCTATTGCCTCTTATTGCTTTCAAATTTTGTTCTCGTGTCAACATAGAACAACATGAGTGTTGTGTGGATTTTTGGTGATTTTCGGGGTTTGTTTGGACATTTTTATGCATTAACTGAGTTTCTAATGCATTTTATGTGCGTAATTCAAATTTGAACTACATGCACATGCTCCAGTGCGTATAAATTGGTTGAAAAATCAAATCTGTGTCCTTGGGTGCATGCTTAGGTCCCATGAAACAAATGGGCATGAATTTCAAACACCGGGGCACCGTTGATTGCCGGCAAAACATTGAGATGCATGGTTTTTAAATTGTACTAAATCCAAAACTCGTCTGAAATCCATGAAACTTGGCATGCTATCATGGAGCGGCATTAACATGCCGTGGTACAAATTTTGTCCCATATGGGGCAGGTTTGGGTATATGCTTCTCACGAACCAGAGCTTCTCACAACAAGCATGATGGTTTTCAGTAGGGAACGTCCTACCTTTGGGGACGAAACGATATCCATTGCCTCTTATTGCTTTCGAATTTTGTTCTCGTGTCAACATAGAACAACATGAGTGTTGTGTGACTTTTCTGATTTGTTGGGGTTCCGTTGGACATTTTTACGCATTAACTGAGTTTCTAATGCATTTTATGTGCATAATTCAAATTTGAACTACATGCACATGCTCCAGTGCATATAAATTGGTTGAAAAATCAAATCTGTGTCCTTGGGTGCATGCTTAGGTCCCATTCAAGAAATGGGCATGAGTTTCAAACACCGGGGCACCGTTGAATGCCGGCAAAACATTAAGATCCATGGTTTTACAATTCTAGTAAATCCAAAACTCGTCTGAAATTGATGAAACTTGGCATGCTATCATGGAGCGGCACCAACATGTCGTGGTACAGATTTTGTCCCATATGGGGCCGGTTTGGGTATCTACCTCTCACAAACCAGAGCTTCTCACAACAAGCATGATGGTTTTAGGTAGGGATAGACCCACCTTTGGGGATGAAACAATATCCATTGCCTCTTATTGCTTTCAAAATTTTTTCTCGTGTCAACATAGAACAACAGGAGTGTTGTGTGCATTTTTGTGATTTTTCAGGGTTCGTTTGGACATTTTTATGCATTAACTGAGTTTTCAATGCATTTTATGTGCATAATTCAAATTTGAACTACATGCACATGCTCCAGTGCATATAAATTGGTTGAAAAATCAAATCTGTGTCCTTGGGTGCATGCTTAGGTCCCATGCAAGAAATGGGCATGAATTTCAAACACCGGGGCACCGTTGATTGCCGGCAAAACATTAAGATCCATGGTTCCATATGGGGCCGGTTTGGGTATATACTTCTCACAAACCGGAGCTTCTCAAAACAAGCATGATGGTTTTAGGTAGGGATAGACCCACCTTTGGGGAAGAAACGATATCCATTGCCTCTTATTGCTTTCAAATTTTGTTCTCGTGTCAACATAGAACAACAGGAGTGTTTTGTGCATTTTTGTGATTTTTTTGGGGTTCGTTTGGACATTTTTATGCATTAACTGAGTTTTGAATGCATTTTATGTGCATAATTCAAATTCGAACTACATGCACATGCTCCAGTGCATATAAATTGGTTGAAAAATCAAATTTGTATCCGTGGGTGCATGCTTAGGTCCCATGCAAGAAATGGGCATAAATTTCAAACACTGGGCACCGTTGATTGTCGGTAAAACATTAAGATCCATGGTTTTTAAATTCTAGTAAATCAAAACTTGTCTAAAATTCATGAAACTTGGCATGCTATCATGGAGCGGTATCAGCATGCCGTGGTACAAATTTTGTCCCATATGGGGCAGGCTTGGGTATATGCTTCTAACAAACCGGAGCTTCTCACATCAAGCAAGATGGTTTTTGGTAGGGAACATCCCACCTTTGGGGACGAAACGATATCCATTGCCTCTTATTGCTTTCAAATTTTGTTCTTGTGTCAACATAGAACACCAGGAGTGTTGTGTGATTTTTTGTGATTTTTTGGGGTTCGTTTGGACAGTTTTATGCATTAACAAAGTTTTCAATGCATTTTATGTGGATAATTCAAATTTGAACTACATGCACATGCTCCAGTGCATATAAATTGGTTGAAAAATCAAATCTGTGTCCTTGGGTGCATGCTTAGGTCCCATGCAAGAAATGGGCATCAATTTCAAACACCAGGGCACCATTGATTGCCGGCAAAACATTGAGGTCCATGGTTTTGAAATTCTAGTAAATCCAAAACTCGTCTGAAATCCATGAAACTTGGCATGCTATCATGGAGCGACATCAACATGTCATGGTACAAATTTTGTCCCATATGGCGCAGGTTTGGGTATATGCTTCTCACAAACCGGAGCTTCTGCCAACAAGCAATGATGGTTTTCAGTAGGGAACGTCCCACCTTTGGGGACGAAACGATATCCATTGCCTCTTATTGCTTTCAAATTTTGTTCTCGTGTCAACATAGAACAACATGAGTGTTGTGTGGATTTTTTTGATTTTCGGGGTCTGTTTGGACATTTTTATGCATTAACTGAGTTTCTAATGCATTTTATGTGCGTAATTCAAATTTGAACTACATGCACATGCTCCAGTGCATAAAAATTGGTTGAAAATTCAAATATGTGTCCTTGGGTGCATGCTTATTTCCCATGGAAGAAATGGGCATCAATTTCAAACACTAGGGCACCGTTGATGGCCGGCAAAACATTGAGATACATGGTTTTTAAATTCTACTAAATCCAAAACTCGTCTGAAATCCATGAAACTTGGCATGCTATCATGGAGCGGCATTAACATGCCGTGGTACAAATTTTGTCCCATATGGGGCAGGTTTGGGTATATGCTTCTCACAAACCGGAGCTTCTCACAACAAGCATGATGGTTTTCGGTAGGGAACGTCCTACCTTTGGGGACGAAACGATATCCATTGCCTCTTATTGCTTTCAAATTTTGTTCTCATGTCAACATAGAACAACACGAGTGTTGTGTGAATTTTGTGATTTGTCGGGGTTCTGTTGGACATTTTTACGCATTTACTGAGTTTTTGATGCATTTTATGTGAATAATTCAAATTTGAACTACATGCACATGCTCCAGTGCATATAAATTGGTTGAAAAATCAAATCTGTGTCCTTGGGTGCATACTTAGGTCCCATGAAAGAAATGGGCATGAATTTCAAACACCGGGGCACCATTGATTGCCGGCAAAACATTGAGATCCATGGTTTTTAAATTCTAGTAAATCCAAAACTCGTCTGAAATCAATGAAACTTGGCATGCTATCATGGAGCGGCATCAACATTTCGTGGTTCAAATTTTGTCCCATATGGGGTAGGTTTGGGTATATGCTTCTCACAAACCGGAGCTTCTCACAACAAGCATGATGGTTTTCGGTAGGGAACGTCCCACCTTTGGGGACGAAACGATATCCATTGCCTCTTATTGCTTTCAATTTTTTTTTCTCTGTCAACATAGAACAACATGAGTGTTGTGTGGATTTTTTTGATTTTTGGGGTTTGTTTGGACATTTTTATGCATTAACTGAGTTTCTAATGCATTTTATGTGCGTAATTCAAATTAGAACTACATGCACATGCTCCAGTCCATGAAAAATTGGTTGAAAAATCAAATCTGTGTCCTTGGGTGCATGCTTATGTCCCATGAAAGAAATGGGCATCAATTTCAAACACCGGGGCACCGTTGATTGCCGGCAAAACATTGAGATGCATGGTTTATAAATTCTACTAAATCCAAAACTCGTCTGAAATCCATGAAACTTGGCATGCTATCATGGACCGACATTAACATGACGTGGTACAAATTTTGTCCCATATGGGGCAGGTTTGGGTATATGCTTCTCACAAACCGGAGCTTCTCACAACAAGCATGATGGTTTTCGGTAGGAAACGTCCTACCTTTGGGGACGAAACGATATCCATTGCCTCTTATTGCTTTCAAATTTTGTTCTCGTGTCAACATAGAACAACACGAGTGTTGTGTGAATTTTGTGATTTGTCGGGGTTCCGTTGGACATTTTTATGCATTAACTGAGTTTTCGATGCATTTTATGTGCATAATTCAAATTTGAACTACATGCACATGCTCCAGTGCATATAAATTGGTTGAAAAATTAAATCTGTGTCCTTGGGTGCATGCTTAGGTCCCATGAAAGAAATGGGCATGAATTTCAAACACCGGGGCATCGTTGATTGCCGGCAAAACATTGAGATGCATGGTTTTTAAATTCTACTAAATCTAAAACTCGTTTGAAATCCATGAATCTTGGCATGCTATCATGGAGCGGCATTAACATGCCGTGGTACAAATTTTGTCCCATATGGGGCAGGTTTGGGTATATGCTTCTCACAAACCAGAGCTTCTCACAACAAGCATGATGGTTTTCGGTAGGGAACGTCCTACCTTTGGGGACGAAACGATATCCATTGCCTCTTATTGCTTTCAAATTTTGTTCTCGTGTCAACATAGAACAACACGAGTGTTGTGTGATTTTGTGATTTGTCGGGGTTCCGTTGGACATTTTTACGCATTAACTGAGTTTTCGATGCATTTTATGTGCATAATTAAAATTTGAACTACATGCACATGCTCTAGTGCATATAAATTGGTTGAAAAATCAAATCTGTGTCCTTGGGTGCATGCTTAGGTCCAATGCAAGAAATGGGCATGAATTTCAAACACCGGGGCACTGTTGATTGCCGGCAAAACATTAAGATCCATGGTTTTACAATACTAGTAAATCCAAAACTCGTCTGAAATTCATGAAACTTGGCATGCTATCATGGAGCGGCATCAACATGCCGTGGTACAGATTTTGTCCCATATGGGGCCGGTTTGGTTATATGCTTCTCACAAACCGGAGCTTCTCACAACAAGCATGATGGTTTTAGGTAGGGATAGATCCACCTTTGTGGAAGAAACGATATCCATTGCCTCTTATTGCTTTCAAATTTTGTTCTCGTGTCAACATAGAACACCAGGAGTGTTGTGTGATTTTTTGTGATTTTTCGGGGTTGGTTTGGACATTTTTATGCATTAAGTGAGTTTTCAATGCATTTTATGTGCATAATTAAAATTTGAACTACATGCACTTGCTCCAGTGCATATAAATTGGTTGAAAAATCAAATCTGTGTCCTTGGGTGCATGCTTAGGTCCCATGCAAGAAATGGGCATGAATTTCAAACACCAGGGCACCATTGATTGCCGGCAAAACATTGAGATCCATGGTTTTGAAATTCTAGTAAATCCAAAACTCGTTTGAAATCCATGAAACTTGGCATGCTATCATGGAGCGGCATCAACATGTTGTGGTACAAATTTTGTCCCATATGGGGCAGGTTTGGGTATATGCTTCTCACAAACCGGAGCTTCTCACAACAAGCACGATGGTTTTCGGTAGGGAACGTCCCACCTTTGGGGACAAAACGATATCCATTGCCACTTATTGCTTTCAAATTTTGTTCTCGTGTCAACATAGAACAACATGAGTGTTGTGTGGATTTTTTTGATTTTCAGGGTTTGTTTGGACATTTTTATGCATTAACTGAGTTTCTAATGCATTTTATGTCCGTAATTCCAATTTGAACTACATGCACATGCTCCAGTGCATAAAAATTGGTTGAAAAATCAAATCTGTGTCCTTGGGTGCATGCTTAGGTCCCATGAAAGAAATGGGCATGAATTTCAAACACGAGGGCACCGTTGATTGCCGGCAAAACATTGAGATGCATGGTTTTTAAATTCTACTAAATCCAAAACTCGTCTGAAATTCATGAAACTTGGCATGCTATCATGGAGCGGCATTAACATGCCGTGGTACAAATTTTGTCCCATATGGGGCAGGTTTGGGTATAAGCTTCTCACAAACCGGAGCTTCTCACAACAAACATCATGGTTTTCGGTAGGGAACGTCCCACCTTTGGGGACGAAACGATATCCATTGCCTCTTATTGCTTTCATATTTTGTTCTTGTGTCAACATAGAACAACAAGAGTGTTGTGTGGATTTTTGTTATTTTCGGGGTTTGTTTGGACATTTTTATGCATTAACTGAGTTTCTAATGCATTTTATGTGCGTAATTCAAATTTGAACTACATGCACATGCTCCAGTGCGTATAAATTGGTTGAAAAATCAAATCTGTGTCCTTGGGTGCATGCTTAGGTCCCATGAAAGAAATGGGCATGAATTTCAAACACCGGGGCACCGTTGATGGCCGGAAAAACATTGAGATTCATGGTTTTTAAATTGTACTAAATCCAAAACTCGTCTGCAATCCATGAAACTTGGCATGCTATCATGGACCGGCATTAACATGACGTGGTACAAATTTTGTCCCATATGGGGCAGGTTTGGGTATATGCTTCTCACAAACCGGAGCTTCTCACAACAAGCATGATGGTTTTCGGTAGGGAACGTCCTACCTTTGGGGACGAAACGATATCCATTGCCTCTTATTGCTTTCAAATTTTGTTCTCGTGTCAACATAGAACAACACGAGTGTTGTGTGAATTTTGTGATTTGTCGGGGTTCCGTTGGACATTTTTATGCATTAACTGAGTTTTCGATGCATTTTATGTGCATAATTCAAATTTGAACTACATGCACATGCTCCAGTGCATATAAATTGGTTGAAAAATTAAATCTTTGTCCTTGGGTGCATGCTTAGGTCCCATGAAAGAAATGGGCATGAATTTCAAACACCGGGGCATCGTTGATTGCCGGCAAAACATTGAGATGCATGGTTTTTAAATTCTACTAAATCTAAAACTCGTTTGAAATCCATGAATCTTGGCATGCTATCATGGAGCGGCATTAACATGCCGTGGTAAAAATTTTGTCCCATATGGGGCAGGTTTGGGTATATGCTTCTCACAAACCAGAGCTTCTCACAACAAGCATGATGGTTTTCGGTAGGGAACGTCCTACCTTTGGGGACGAAACGATATCCATTGCCTCTTATTGCTTTCAAATTTTGTTCTCGTGTCAACATAGAACAACACGAGTGTTGTGTGAATTTTGTGATTTGTCGGGGTTCCGTTGGACATTTTTACGCATTAACTGAGTTTTCGATGCATTTTATGTGCATAATTAAAATTTGAACTACATGCACATGCTCTTGTGCATATAAATTGGTTGAAAAATCAAATCTGTGTCCTTGGGTGCATGCTTAGGTCCAATGCAAGAAATGGGCATGAATTTCAAACACCGGGGCACTGTTGATTGCCGGCAAAACATTAAGATCCATGGTTTTACAATACTAGTAAATCCAAAACTCGTCTGAAATTCATGAAACTTGGCATGCTATCATGGAGCGGCATCAACATGCCGTGGTACAGATTTTCTCCCATATGGGGCCGGTTTGGGTATATGCTTCTCACAAACCAGAGCTTCTCACAACAAGCATGATGGTTTTAGGTAGGGATAGACCCACCTTTGTGGAAGAAACGATATCCATTGCCTCTTATTGCTTTCAAATTTTGTTCTCGTGTCAACATAGAACACCAGGAGTGTTGTGTGATTTTTTATGATTTTTCGGGGTTGGTTTGGACATTTTTATGCATTAAGTGAGTTTTCAATGCATTTTATGTGCATAATTCAAATTTGAACTACATGCACATGCTCCAGTGCATATAAATTGGTTGAAAAATCAAATCTGTGTCCTTGGGTGCATGCTTAGGTCCCATGCAAGAAATGGGCATGAATTTCAAACACCAGGGCACCATTGATTGCCGGCAAAATATTGAGATCCATGGTTTTGAAATTCTAGTAAATCCAAAACTCGTTTGAAATCCATGAAACTTGGCATGCTATCATGGAGCGGCATCAACATGTTGTGGTACAAATTTTGTCCCATATGGGGCAGGTTTGGGTATATGCTTCTGACAAACCGGAGCTTCTCACAACAAGCACGATGGTTTTCGGTAGGGAACGTCCCACCTTTGGGGACAAAACGATATCCATTGCCACTTATTGCTTTCAAATTTTGTTCTCGTGTCAACATAGAACAACATGAGTGTTGTGTGGATTTTTTTGATTTTCAGGGTTTGTTTGGACATTTTTATGCATTAACTGAGTTTCTAATGCATTTTATGTCCGTAATTCCAATTTGAACTACATGCACATGCTCCAGTGCATAAAAATTGGTTGAAAAATCAAATCTGTGTCCTTGGGTGCATGCTTAGGTCCCATGAAAGAAATGGGCATGAATTTCAAACACGAGGGCACCGTTGATTGCCGGCAAAACATTGAGATGCATGGTTTTTAAATTCTACTAAATCCAAAACTCGTCTGAAATTCATGAAACTTGGCATGCTATCATGGAGCGGTATTAACATGCCGTGGTACAAATTTTGTCCCATATGGGGCAGGTTTGGGTATAAGCTTCTCACAAACCGGAGCTTCTCACAACAAACATCATGGTTTTTGATAGGGAACGTCCCACCTTTGGGGACGAAACGATATCCATTGCCTCTTATTGCTTTCAAATTTTGTTCTCGTGTCAACATAGAACAACAAGAGTGTTGTGTGGATTTTTGTTATTTTTGGGGTTTGTTTGGACATTTTTATGCATTAACTGAGTTTCTAATGCATTTTATGTGCGTAATTCAAATTTGAACTACATGCACATGCTCCAGTGCGTATAAATTGGTTGAAAAATCAAATCTGTGTCCTTGGGTGCATGCTTAGGTCCCATGAAAGAAATGGGCATGAATTTCAAACACCGGGGCACCGTTGATTGCCGGCAAAACATTGAGATGAATGGTTTTTAAATTGTACTAAATCCAAAACTCGTCTGAAATCCATGAAACTTGGCATGCTATCATGGAGCGGCATTAACATGCCGTGGTACAAATTTTGTCCCATATGGGGCAGGTTTGGGTATATGCTTCTCACGAACCAGAGCTTCTCACAACAAGCATGATGGTTTTCAGTAGGGAACGTCCTACCTTTGGGGACGAAACGATATCCATTGCCTCTTTTTGCTTTCAAATTTTGTTCTCGTGTCAACATAGAACAACATGAGTGTTGTGTGACTTTTCTGATTTGTCGGGGTTCCTTTGGACATTTTTACGCATTAACTGAGTTTCTAATGCATTTTATGTGCATAATTCAAATTTGAACTACATGCACATGCTCCAGTGCATATAAATTGGTTGAAAAATCAAATCTGTGTCCTTGGGTGCATGCTTAGGTCCCATGCAAGAAATGGGCATGAGTTTCAAACACCGGGGCACCGTTGAATGCTGGCAAAACATTAAGATCCATGGTTTTACAATTCTAGTAAATCCAAAACTCGTCTGAAATTGATGAAACTTGGCATGCTATCATGGAGCGGCACCAACATGTCGTGGTACAGATTTTGTCCCATATGGGGCCGGTTTGGGTATCTACCTCTCACAAACCAGAGCTTCTCACAACAAGCATGATGGTTTTAGGTAGGGATAGACCCACCTTTGGGGATGAAACAATATCCATTGCCTCTTATTGCTTTCAAATTTTTTTCTCGTGTCAACATAGAACAACAGGAGTGTTGTGTGCATTTTTGTGATTTTTCAGGGTTCGTTTGGACATTTTTATGCATTAACTGAGTTTTCAATGCATTTTATGTGCATAATTCAAATTTGAACTACATGCACATGCTCCAGTGCATATAAATTGGTTGAAAAATCAAATATGTGTCCTTGGGTGCATGCTTAGGTCCCATGCAAGAAATGGGCATGTATTTCAAACACTGGGGCACCGTTGATTGCCGGCAAAACATTAAGATCCATGGTTTTACAATACTAGTAAATCCAAAACTCGTCTGAAATTCATGAAACTTGGCATGCTATCATGGAGCAGCATCAACATGCCGTGGTACAGATTTTGTCACATATGGGGCCGGTTTGGGTATATGCTTCTCACAAACCGGAGCTTCTCAAAACAAGCATGATGGTTTTAGGTAGGGATAGACCCACCTTTGGGGAAGAAACGATATCCATTGCCTCTTATTGCTTTCAAATTTTGTTCTCGTGTCAACATAGAACAACAGGAGTGTTTTGTGCATTTTTGTGATTTTTCGGGGTTCGTTTGGATATTTTTATGCATTAACTGAGTTTTCAATGCATTTTATGTGCATAATTCAAATTTGAACTACAGGCACATGCTCCAGTGCATATAAATTGGTTGAAAAATCAAATTTGTATCCGTGGGTGCATGCTTAGGTCCCATGCAAGAAATGGGCATAAATTTCAAACACTGGGGCACCGTTGATTGTCGGCAAAACATCAAGATCCATGGTTTTTAAATTCTAGTAAATCAAAACTTGTCTAAAATTCATGAAACTTGGCATGCTATCATGGAGCGGTATCAGCATGCCGTGGTACAAATTTTGTCCCATATGGGGCAGGCTTGGGTATATGCTTCTAACAAACCGGAGCTTCTCACATCAAGCACGATGGTTTTTGGTAGGGAACATCCCACCTTTGGGGACGAAACGATATCCATTGCCTCTTATTGCTTTCAAATTTTGTTCTTGTGTCAACATAGAACACCAGGAGTGTTGTGTGATTTTTTGTGATTTTTTGGGGTTCGTTTGGACAGTTTTATGCATTAACAAAGTTTTCAATGCATTTTATGTGCATAATTCAAATTTGAACTACATGCACATGCTCCAGTGCATATAAATTGGTTGAAAAATCAAATCTGTGTCCTTGGGTGCATGCTTAGGTCCCATGCAAGAAATGGGCATGAGTTTCAAACACCGGGGCACCGTTGAATGCTGGCAAAACATTAAGATCCATGGTTTTACAATTCTAGTAAATCCAAAACTCGTCTGAAATTGATGAAACTTGGCATGCTATCATGGAGCGGCACCAACGTATCGTGGTACAGATTTTGTCCCATATGGGGCCGGTTTGGGTATCTACCTCTCACAAACCAGAGCTTCTCACAACAAGCATGATGGTTTTAGGTAGGGATAGACCCACCTTTGGGGATGAAACAATATCCATTGCCTCTTATTGCTTTCAAATTTTGTTCTCGTGTCAACATAGAACAACATGAGTGTTGTGTGGATTTTTTTGATTTTCGGGGTTTGTTTGGACATTTTGATGCATTAACTGAGTTTCTAATGCATTTTATGTGCGTAATTCAAATTTGAACTACATGCACATGCTCCAGTGCATAAAATTGGTTGAAAAATCAAATATGTGTCCTTGGGTGCATGCTTATTTCCCATGAAAGAAATGGGCATCAATTTCAAACACTAGGGCACCGTTGATGGCCGGCAAAACATTGAGATGCATGGTTTTTAAATTCTACTAAATCCAAAACTCGTCTGAAATCCACGAAACTTGGGATGCTATCATGGAGCGGCATTAACATGCCGTGGTACAAATTTTGTCCCATATGGGGCAGGTTTGGGTATATGCTTCTCACAAACCGGAGCTTCTCACAACAAGCATGATGGTTTTCGGTAGGGAACGTCCTACCTTTGGGGACGAAACGATATCCATTGCCTCTTATTGCTTTCAAATTTTGTTCTCATGTCAACATAGAACAACACGAGTGTTGTGTGAATTTTGTGATTTGTCGGGGTTCCGTTGGACATTTTTACGCATTTACTGAGTTTTTGATGCATTTTATGTGCATAATTCAAATTTGAACTACATGCACATGCTCCAGTGCATATAAATTGGTTGAAAAATCAAATCTGTGTCCTTGGGTGCATGCTTAGGTCCCATGAAAGAAATGGGCATGAATTTCAAACACCGGGGCACCATTGATTGCCGGCAAAACATTGAGATCCATGGTTTTTAAATTCTAGTAAATCCAAAACTCGTCTGAAATCAATGAAACTTGGCATGCTATCATGGAGCGGCATCAACATTTCGTGGTACAAATTTTGTCCCATATGGGGTAGGTTTGGGTATATGCTTCTCACAAACTGGAGCTTCTCACAACAAGCATGATGGTTTTCGGTAGGGAACGTCCCACCTTTGGGGACGAAACGATATCCATTGCCTCTTATTGCTTTCAATTTTTTTTTCTCTGTCGACGTAGAACAACATGAGTGTTGTGTGGATTTTTTTGATTTTTGGGGTTTGTTTGGACATTTTTATGCATTAACTGAGTTTCTAATGCATTTTATGTGCGTAATTCAAATTAGAACTACATGCACATGCTCCAGTCCATAAAAAATTGGTTGAAAAATCAAATCTGTGTCCTTGGGTGCATGCTTATGTCCCATGAAAGAAATGGGCATCAATTTCAAACACCGGGGCTCCGTTGATTGCCGGCAAAACATTGAGATGCATGGTTTTTAAATTCTACTAAATCCAAAACTCGTCTAAAATCCATGAAACTTGGCATGCTATCATGGACCGGCATTAACATGCCGTTGTACAAATTTTGTCCCATATGGGGCAGGTTTGGGTATATGCTTCTCACAAACCGGAGCTTCTCACAACAAGCATGATGGTTTTCGGTAGGGAACGTCCTTCCTTTGGGGACGAAATGATATCCATTGCCTCTTATTTCTTTCAAATTTTGTTCTCGTGTCAACATAGAACAACACGAGTGTTGTGTGAATTTTATGATTTGTCGGGGTTCCGTTGGACATTTTTATGCATTAACTGAGTTTTCGATGCATTTTATGTGCATAATTCAAATTTGAACTACATGCACATGCTCCAGTGCATATAAATTGGTTGAAAAATTAAATCTGTGTCCTTGGGTGCATGCTTAGGTCCCATGAAAGAAATGGGCATGAATTTCAAACACCGGGGCATCGTTGATTGCCGGCAAAACATTGAGATGCATGGTTTTTAAATTCTACTAAATCTAAAACTCGTTTGAAATCCATGAATCTTGGCATGCTATCATGGAGCGGCATTAACATGCCGTGGTACAAATTTTGTCCCATATGGGGCAAGTTTGGGTATATGCTTCTCACAAACCAGAGCTTCTCACAACAAGCATGATGGTTTTTGGTAGGGAACGTCCTACCTTTGGGGACGAAACGATATCCATTGCCTCTTATTGCTTTCAAATTTTGTTCTCGTGTCAACATAGAACAACACGAGTGTTGTGTGAATTTTGTGATTTGTCGGTGTTCCGTTGGACATTTTTACGCATTAACTGAGTTTTCGATGCATTTTATGTGCATAATTAAAATTTGAACTACATGCACATGCTCTAGTGCATATAAATTGGTTGAAAAATCAAATCTGTGTCCTTGGGTGCATGCTTAGGTCCAATGCAAGAAATGGGCATGAATTTCAAACACCGGGGCATTCTTGATTGCCGGCAAAACATTAAGATCCATGGTTTTACAATACTAGTAAATCCAAAACTCGTCTGAAATTCATGAAACTTGGCATGCTATCATGGAGCGGCATCAACATGCCGTGGTACAGATTTTGTCCCATATGGGGCCAGTTTGGGTATATGCTTCTCACAAACCGGAGCTTCTCACAACAAGCATGATGGTTTTAGGTAGGGATAGACCCACCTTTGTGGAAGAAACGATATCCATTGCCTCTTATTGCTTTCAAATTTTGTTCTCGTGTCAACATAGAACACCAGGAGTGTTGTGTGATTTTTTGTGATTTTTCGGGGTTGGTTTGGACATTTTTATGCATTAAGTGAGTTTTTAATGCATTTTATGTGCATAATTCAAATTTGAACTACATGCACATGCTCCAGTGCATATAAGTTGGTTGAAAAATCAAATCTGTGTCCTTGGGTGCATGCTTAGGTCCCATGCAAGAAATGGGCATGAATTTCAAACACCAGGGCACCATTGATTGCCGGCAAAACATTGAGATCCATGGTTTTGAAATTCTAGTAAATCCAAAACTCGTTTGAAATCCATGAAACTTGGCATGCTATCATGGAGCGGCATCAACATGTTGTGGTACAAATTTTGTCCCATATGGGGCAGGTTTGGGTATATGCTTCTCACAAACCGGAGCTTCTCACAACAAGCACGATGGTTTTCGGTAGGGAACGTCCCACCTTTGGGGACGAAACGATATCCATTGCCACTTATTGCTTTCAAATTTTGTTCTCGTGTCAACATAGAACAACATGAGTGTTGTGTGGATTTTTTTGATTTTCAGGGTTTGTTTGGACATTTTTATGCATTAACTGAGTTTCTAATGCATTTTATGTCCGTAATTCCAATTTGAACTACATGCACATGCTCCAGTGCATAAAAATTGGTTGAAAAATCAAATATGTGTCCTTGGGTGCATGCTTAGGTCCCATGAAAGAAATGGGCATGAATTTCAAACACTAGGGCACCGTTGATTGCCGGCAAAACATTGAGATGCATGGTTTTTAAATTCTACTAAATCCAAAACTCGTCTGAAATTCATGAAACTTGGCATGCTATCATGGAGCGGCATTAACATGCCGTGGTACAAATTTTGTCCCATATGGGGCAGGTTTGGGTATAAGCTTCTCACAAACCGGAGCTTCTCACAACAAACATCATGGTTTTCGGTAGGGAACGTCCCACCTTTGGGGACGAAACGATATCCATTGCCTCTTATTGCTTTCAAATTTTGTTCTCGTGTCAACATAGAACAACAAGAGTGTTGTGTGGATTTTTGTTATTTTCGGGGTTTGTTTGGACATTTTTATGCATTAACTGAGTTTCTAATGCATTTTATGTGCGTAATTCAAATTTGAACTACATGCACATGCTCCAGTGCGTATAAATTGGTTGAAAAATCAAATCTGTGTCCTTGGGTGCATGCTTAGGTCCCATGAAAGAAATGGGCATGAATTTCAAACACCGGGGCGCCGTTGATTGCCGGCAAAACATTGAGATGCATGGTTTTTAAATTGTACTAAATCCAAAACTCGTCTGAAATCCATGAAAGATGGCATGCTATCATAGAGCGGCATCAACATTTCATGGTACAAATTTTGTCCCATATGGGGCAGGTTTGGGTATATGCTTCTCACAAACCGGAGCTTCTCACAACAAGCATGATGGTTTTCAGTAGGGAACGTCCCCCCTTTGGGGACGAAACGATATCCGTTGCCTCTTATTGCTTTCAAATTTTTTTCTCGTGTCAACATAGAACAACATGAGTGTTGTGTGGATTTTTTTGATTTTTGGGGTTTGTTTGGACATTTTTATGCATTAACTGAGTTTCTAATGCATTTTATGTGCGTAATTCAAATTTGAACTACATGCACATGCTCCAGTCCATAAAAATTGGTTGAAAAATCAAATCTGTTTCCTTGGGTGCATGCTTATGTCCCATGAAAGAAATGGGCATCAATTTCAAACACCGGGGCACCGTTGATTGCCAGAAAAACATTGAGATGCATGGTTTTTAAATTCTACTACATCCAAAACTCGTCTAAAATCCACGAAACTTGGCATGCTATCATGGAGCGGCATT
This sequence comes from Triticum dicoccoides, assembly GCF_002162155.2. Lineage (NCBI taxonomy): Eukaryota > Viridiplantae > Streptophyta > Magnoliopsida > Poales > Poaceae > Triticum > Triticum dicoccoides. The sequence continues at coordinate 182,808,848 of NC_041380.1, read as the reverse complement.
AACATGACGTGGTACAAATTTTGTCCCATATGGGGCAGGTTTGGGTATATGCTTCTCACAAACCGGAGCTTCTCACAACAAGCATGATGGTTTTCGGTTGGGAATGTCCTACCTTTGGGGACGAAACGATATCCATTGCCTCTTATTGCTTTCAAATTTTGTTCTCGTGTCAACATAGAACAACACGAGTGTTGTGTGAATTTTGTGATTTGTCGGGGTTCCGTTGGACATTTTTATGCATTAACTGAGTTTTCGATGCATTTTATGTGCATAATTCAAATTTGAACTACATGCACATGCTCCAGTGCATATAAATTGGTTGAAAAATTAAATCTATGTCCTTGGGTGCATGCTTAGGTCCCATGAAAGAAATGGGCATGAATTTCAAACACCGGGGCACCGTTGATTGCCGGCAAACCATTGAGATGCATGGTTTTTAAATTCTACTAAATCCAAAACTCGTTCGAAATCCATGAAACTTGGCATGCTATCATGCAGTGGCATTAATATGCCATGGTACAAATTTTGTCCCATATGGGGCAGGTTTGGGTATATGCTTCTCACAAACCAGAGCTTCTCACAATAAGGATGATGGTTTTCGGTAGGGAACGTCCTACCTTTGGGGACGAAACGATATCCATTGCCTCTTATTGCTTTTAAATTTTGTTCTCGTGTCAACATGGAACAACACGAGTGTTGTGTGAATTTTGTGATTTCTCGGGGTTCCGTTGGACATTTTTACGCATTAACTGAGTTTTCGATGCATTTTATGTGCATAATTCAAATTTGAACTACATGCACATGCTCCAGTGCATATAAATTGGTTGAAAAATCAAATCTGTGTCCTTGGGTGCATGTGTAGGTCCCATGCAAGAAATGGGCATGAATTTCAAACACCGGGGCACCGTTGATTGCCGGTAAAACATTAAGATCCATGGTTTTACAATTCTAGTAAATCCAATACTCGTCTGAAATTCATGAAAATTGGCATGCTATCATGGAGCGGCATCAACATTTCGTGGTACAAATTTTGTCCCATATGGGGCAGGTTTGGGTATATGCTTCTCACAAACCGGAGCTTCTCACAACAAGCACGATGGTTTTCGGTAGGGAACGTCCCACCTTTGGGGACGAAACGATATCCATTGCCACTTATTGCTTTCAAATTTTGTTCTCGTGTCAACATAGAACAGCATGAATGTTGTGTGGATTTTTTTGATTTTTGGGTTTTGTTTGGACATTTTTATGCATTAACTGAGTTTCTAATGTATTTTATGTGCGTAATTCAAATTTGAACTACATGCACATGCTCCAGTCCATAAAAATTGGTTGAAAAAACAAATCTATGTCCTTGGGTGCATGCTTATGTCCCATGAAAGAAATGGGCATCAATTTCAAACACCGGGGCACCGTTGATTGCCGACAAAACATTGAGATGCATGGTTTTTAAATTCTACTAAATCCAAAACTCGTCTAAAATCCACGAAACTTGGCATGGTATCATGGAGCGGCATTTACATGCCGTGGTACAAATTTTGTCCCATATGGGGCAGGTTTGGGTATATGCTTCTCACAAACCGGAGCTTCTCACAACAAGCATGATGGTTTTCGGTAGGGAATGTCCTACCTTTGGGGACGAAACGATATCCATTGCCTCTTATTGCTTTCAAATTTTGTTCTCGTGTCAACATAGAACAACACGAGTGTTGTGTGAATTTTGTGATTTTTCGGGGTTCCGTTGGACATTTTTATGCATTAACTAAGTTTTCGATGCATTTTATGTGCATAATTCAAATTTGAACTACATGCACATGCTCCAGTGCATATAAATTGGTTGAAAAATTAAATCTGTGTCCTTGGGTGCATGCTTAGGTCCCATGAAAGAAATGGGCATGAATTTCAAACACCGGGGCACCGTTGATTGCCGGCAAATAATTGAGATGCATGGTTTTTAAATTCTACTAAATCCAAAACTCGTTTGAAATCCATGAAACTTGGCATGCTATCATGGAGCGGCATTAATATGCCACGGTACAAATTTTGTCCCATATGGGGCAGGTTTGGGTATATGCTTCTCACAAACCAGAGCTTCTCACAATAAGCATGATGGTTTTCGGTAGGGAACGTCCTACCTTTGGGGACGAAACGATATCCATTGCCTCTTATTGCTTTCAAATTTTGTTCTCGTGTCAACATAGAACAACACGAGTGTTGTGTGAATTTTGTGATTTCTCGGGGTTCCATTGGACATTTTTACGCATTAACTGAGTTTTCGATGCATTTTATGTGCATAATTCAAATTTGAACTACATGCACATGCTCCAGTGCATATAAATTGGTTGAAAAATCAAATCTGTGTCCTTGGGTGCATGTGTAGGTCCCATGCAAGAAATGGGCATGAATTTCAAACACCGGGGCACCGTTGATTGCCGGTAAAACATTAAGATCCATGGTTTTACAATTCTAGTAAATCCAATACTCGTCCGAAATTCATGAAACTTGGCATGCTATCATGGAGCGGCATCAACATTTCGTGGTACAAATTTTGTCCCATATGGGGCAGGTTTGGGTATATGCTTCTCACAAACCGGAGCTTCTCACAACAAGCATGATGGTTTTCGGTAGGGAACGTCCAACCTTTGGGGACGAAACAATATCCATTGCCTCTTTTTGCTTTCAAATTTTTTTCTCGTGTCAACATAGAACAACATGAGTGTTGTGTGGATTTTTTTTATTTTTGTGGTTTGTTTGGACATTTTTATGCATTAACTGATTTTCTAATGCATTTTATGTGCGTAATTCAAATTTGAACTACATGCACTTGCTCCAGTCCATAAAAATTGGTTGAAAAATTAAATCTGTGTCCTTGGGTGCATGCTTTGGTCCCATGAAAGAAATGGGCATGAATTTCAAACATTGGGGCACCGTTGATTGCCGGCAAACCATTGAGATGCATGGTTTTTAAATTCTACTAAATCCAAAACTCGTTTGAAATCCATGAAACTTGGCATGCTATCATGGAGCGGCAATGCTTCTCACAAACCAGAGCTTCTCACAACAAGCATGATGGTTTTCGGTAGGGAACGTCCTACCTTTGGGGACGAAACGGTACCCATGACTCTTATTGCTTTCAAATTTTGTTCTCGTGTCAACATAGAACAACACGAGTGTTGTGTGAATTTTGTGATTTGTCGGGGTTCCGTTGGACATTTTTACGCATTAACTGAGTTTTCGATGCATTTTATGTGCATAATTCAAATTTGAACTACATGCACATGCTCCAGTGCATATAAATTGGTTGAAAAATCAAATCTCTGTCCTTGGGCGCATGCTTAGGTCCCATGCAAGAAATGGGCATGAATTTCAAACACCGGGGCACCGTTGATTGCCGGCAAAACATTAAGATCCATGGTTTTACAATACTAGTAAATCCAAAACTCGTCTGAAATCCATGAAACTTGGCATGCTATCATGGAGCGGCATCAACATGCCGTGGTACAGATTTTGTCCCATATGGGGCCGGTTTGCGTATATGCTTCTCACAAACCGGAGCTTCTCACAACAAGCATGATGGTTTTAGGTAGGGATAGACCCACCTTTGGGGAAGAAACGATATCCATTGCCTCTTATTGCTTTCAAATTTTGTTCTCGTGTCAGCATAGAACACCAGGAGTGTTGTGTGATTTTTTGTGATTTTTCGGGGTTCGTTTGGACATTTTTATGCATTAACTGAGTTTTCAATGCATTTTATGTGCATAATTCAAATTTGAACTACATGCACATGCTCCAGTGCATATAAATTGGTTGAAAAATCAAATCTGTGTCGTTGGGTGCATGCTTAGGTCCCATGCAAGAAATGGGCATGAATTTCAAACACCAGGGCACCATTGATTGCCGGCAAAACATTGAGATCCATGGTTTTTAAATTCTAGTAAATCCAAAACTCGTCTGAAATCCATGACACTTGGCATGCTATCATGGAGCGGCATCAACATGTCGTGGTACAAATTTTGTCCCATATGGGGCAGGTTTGGGTATATGCTTCTCACAAACCGGAGCTTCTCACAACAAGCATGATGGTTTTTGGTAGGGAACGTCCCACCTTTGGGGACGAAACGATATCCATTGCCTCTTATTGCTTTCAAATTTTTTTCTCGTGTCAACATAGAACAACACGAGTGTTATGTAAATTTTGTGATTTGTTGGGGTTCTGTTGGACATTTTTACGCATTAACTGAGTTTTTGATGCATTTTATGTGCATAATTCAAATTTGAACTACATGCACATGCTCCAATGCATATAAATTGGTTGAAAAATCAAATTTGTGTCCTTGGGTGCATGCGTAGGTCCCATGCAAGAAATGGGGCGCCGTTGATTACCGGCAAAACATTAAGATCCATAGTTTTACAATTCTAGTAAATCCAAAACTCGTCTGAAATTCATGAAACTTGGCATGCTATCATGGAGCAGCATCAACATGCTGTGGTACAGATTTTGTCCCATATGGGGCCGGTTTGGGTATATGCTTCTCACAAACCGGAGCTTCTCACAACAAGCATGATGGTTTTAGGTAGGGATAGACACACCTTTGGGGATGAAACGATATCCATTGCCTCTTATTGCTTTCAAATTTTTTTCTCGTGTCAACATAGAACAACATGAGTGTTGTGTGAATTTTCGTTTGGATATTTATATGCATTAACTGAGTTTTCAATGCAATTTATGTGCATAATTCAAATTTGAAATACATGCAAATGCTCCAGTGCATATAAATTGGTTGAAAAATCAAATTTTTATCCTTGGGTGCATGCTTAGGTCCCATGCAAGAAATGGGCATGAATTTCAAACACCGGGGCACCGTTGATTGGCGGCAAAACATTAAGATCCATGGTTTTTAAATTCTAGTAAATCAAAACATGTCTGAAATTCATGAAACTTGGCATGCTATCGTGGAGCGGTATCAGCATGCCGTGGTACAAATTTTGTACCATATGGGGCTGGTTTGGGTATATGCTTCTGACAAACCAGAGCTTCTCACAACAAGCACGATGGTTTTCGGAAGGGAACGTCCCACCTTTGGGGACGAAATGATATCCATTGCCTCTTATTGTTTTCAAATTTTGTTCTCGTGTCAACATAGAACACCAGGAGTGTTGTGTGATTTTTCGGGGTTCGTTTGGACATTTTTATGCATTAACAAAGTTTTCAATGCATTTTATGTGCATAATTCAAATTTGAACTCCATGCACATGCTTTAGTGCATATAAATTGGTTGAAAAATCAAATCTATGTCCTTGGGTGCATGCTTAGGTCCCATGAAAGAAATGGGCATGAATTTCAAACATCGGGGCACCGTTGATTGCCGGCAAAACATTGAGATGCATGGTTTTTAAATTCTACTGAATCCAAAACTCGCCTGAAATCCGTGAAACTTGGCATGCTATCATGGAGCGGCATTAACATGCCGTGGTACAAATTTTGTCCCATATGGGGCAGGGTTGGGTATATGCTTCTCACAAACCAGAACTTCTCACAACAAGCATGATGGTTTTCAGTAGGGAACATCCTACCTTTGGGGACGAAACGATATCCATTGCCTCTTATTGCTTTCAAATTTTGTTCTCGTGTCAACATAGAACAACACGAGTGTTGTGTGAATTTTGTGATTTGTCGGGGTTCTGTTGGACATTTTTACGCATTAACTGAGTTTTCGATGCATTTTATGTCCATAATTCAAATTTTAACTACATGCACATGCTCCAGTGCATATAAATTGGTTGAAAAATCAAATCTGTGTCCTTGGGTGCATGCTTAGGTCCCATGCAAGAAATGGGCATGAGTTTCAAACACCGGGGCACTGTTGATTGCCAGCAAAACATTAAGATCCATGGTTTTACAATACTAGTAAATCCAAAACTCTTCTGAAATTCATGAAACTTGGCATGCTATCATGGAGCGGCATCAACATGCCATGGTACAGATTTTGTCCCATATGGGGCCGGTTTGGGTATATGCTTCTCACAAACAGGAGCTTCTCACAACAAGCATGATGGTTTTAGGTAGGGATAGACCCACCTTTGGGGATGGAACGATATCCATTGCCTCTTATTGCTTTCAATTTTTTTTATCATGTCAACATAGAACAACAGGAGTGTTGTGTGAATTTTTTTGATTTTTCGGGGTTCGTTTGGACATTTTTATGCATTAACTGAGTTTTCAATCCATTTTATGTGCATAATTCAAATTTGAACTACATGCACATGCTCCAGTGCATATAAATTGGTTGAAAAATCAAATTTGTATCCTTGCGTGCATGCTTAGGTCCCATGCAAGAAATGGGCATGAATTTCAAACACCGGGGCACCGTTGATTGCCGGCAAAACATTAAGATCCATGGTTTTTAAATTCTAGTAAATCAAAACTTGTCTGAAATTCATGAAACTTGGCATGCTATCATGGAGCGCTATCACCATGCCGTGGTAAAAAATTTGTCACATATGGGGCAGGTTTGGGTATATGCTTCTGACAAACCGGAGCTTCGCACAACAAGCATGATGGTTTTCGGTAGGGAACGTCCCACCTTTGGGGATGAAACGATATCCATTGCCTCTTATTGCTTTCAAATTTTGTTCTCGTGTCAACATAGAACACCAGGAGTGTTGTGTGATTTTTTGTGATTTTTCGGGGTTCGTTTGGACATTTTTATGCATTAACAAAGTTTTCAATGCATTTTATGTGCATAATTCAAATTTGAACTACATGCACATGCTCCCGTGCATATAAATTGGTTGAAAAATCATATCTGTGTCCTTGGGTGCATGCTTAGGTCCAGTGCAAGAAATGGGCATGAATTTCGAACACCAGGGCACCATTGATTGCCGGCAAAACATTGAGATCCATGGTTTTTAAATTCTAGTAAATCCAAAACTCGTCCGAAATCCATGAAACTTGGCATGCTATCATGGAGCGGCATCAACATTTCGTGGTACAAATTTTGTCCCATATGGGGCAGGTTTGGGTATATGCTTCTCACAAACCGGAGCTTCTCAAAACAAGCATGATGGTTTTCGGTAGGGAACGTCCCACCTTTGGGGACGAAACGATATCCATTGCCTCTTATTGCTTTCAAATTTTGTTCTCGTGTCAACATAGAACAACATGAGTGTTTTGTGGATTTTTGTGATTTTTGGGGTTTGTTTGGACATTTTATGCATTAACTGAGTTTCTAATGCATTTTATGTGCGTAATTCAAATTTGAACTACATGCACATGCTCCAGTGCAGAAAAATTGGTTGAAAAATCAAATCTGTGTCCTTGGGCGCATGCTTAGGTCCCATGAAAGAAATGGGCATGAATTTCAAACACCGGGGCACCGTTGATTGCCGGCAAAACATTGAGATGCATGGTTTTTAAATTCTACTAAATCCAAAACTCGTCTGAAATCCATGAAACTTGGCATGCTATCATGGAGCGGCATTAACATGCCGTGGTACAAATTTTCTCCCATATGGGGCAGGTTTGGGTATATGCTTCTCACAAACCGGAGCTTCTCACAACAAGCATGATGGTTTTCGGTAGGGAACGTCCTACCTTTGGGGACGAAATGATATCCATTGCCTCTTATTGCTTTCAAATTTCATTCTCGTGTCAACATAGAACAACATGAGTGTTGTGTGAATTTTGTGATTTGTCGGGGTTCCGTTGGACATTTTTATGCATTAACTGAGTTTTCGATGCATTTTATGTGCATAATTCAAATTTGAACTACATGCACATGCTCCAGTGCATATAAATTGGTTGAAAAATTAAATCTGTGTCCTTGGGTGCATGCTTAGGTCCCATGAAAGAAATGGGCATGAATTTCAAACACCGGGGCACCGTTGATTGCCGGCAAAACATTGAGATGCATGGTTTTTAAATTCTACTAAATCCAAAACTCGTTTGAAATCCATGAAACTTGGCATGCTATCATGGAGCGGCATTAACATGCCGTGGTACAAATTTTGTCCCATATGGGGCAGGTTTGGGTATATGCTTCTCACAAACTGGAGCTTCTCACAACAAGCATGATGGTTTTCGGTAGGGAACGTCCTACCTTTGGGGACAAAACGATATCTATTGCCTCTTATTGCTTTCAAAAAAATTTTATCGTGTCAACATAGAACAACAGGAGTGTTGTGTGAATTTTTGTGATTTTTCGGGGTTCGTTTGGACATTTTTATGCATTAACTGAGTTTTCAATGCATTTTATGTGCATAATTCAAATTTGAACTACATGCACATGCTCCAGTGCATATAAATTGGTTGAAAAATCAAATTTGTATCCTTGGGTGCGTGCTTAGGTCCCACGCAAGAAATGGGCATGAATTTCAAACTTCGGGGCACCGTTGATTGCCGGCGAAACATTAAGATCCATGGTTTTTAAATTCTAGTAAATCAAAACTTGTCTGAAATTCATGAAACTTGGCATGCTATCATGGAGCGCTATCACCATGCCATGGTACAAATTTTGTCACATATGGGGCAGGTTGGGGTATATGCTTCTAACAAACCGGAGCTTCCCACAACAAGCACGATGGTTTTCGGTAGGGAACGTCCCACCTTTGGGGATGAAATGATATCCATTGCCTCTTATTGCTTTCAAATTTTGTTCTCGTGTCAACATAGAACACCAGGAGTGTTGTGTGATTTTTTGTGATTTTTCGGGGTTCGTTTGGACATTTTTATGCATTAACAACGTTTTCAATGCATTTTATGTGCATAATTCAAATTTGAACTACATGCACATGCTCCCGTGCATATAAATTGGATGAAAAATCATATCTGTGTCCTTGGGTGCATGCTTAGGTCCCATGCAAGAAATGGGCATGAATTTCGAACACCAGGGCACCATTGATTGCCGGCAAAACATTGAGATCCATGGTTTTTAAATTCTAGTAAATCCAAAACTCGTCTGAAATCCATGAAACTTGGCATGCTATCATGGAGCGGCATCAACATTTCGTGGTACAAATTTTGTCCCATATGGGGCAGGTTTGGGTATATGCTTCTCACAAACTGGAGCTTCTCAAAACAAGCATGATGGTTTTTGGTAGGGAACGTCCCACCTTTGGGGACGAAACAATATCCATTGCCTCTTATTGCTTTCAAGTTTTGTTCTCGTGTCAACATAGAACAACATGAGTGTTTTGTGGACTTTTGTGATTTTCGGGGTTTGTTTGGACATTTTATGCATTAACTGAGTTTCTAATGCTTTTATGTGCGTAATTCAAATTTGAACTACATGCACATGCTCCAGTGCAGAAAAATTGGTTGAAAAATCAAATCTGTGTCCTTGGGCGCATGCTTAGGTCCCATGAAAGAAATGGGCATGAATTTCAAACACCGGGGCACCGTTGATTGCCGGCAAAACATTGAGATGCATGGTTTTTAAATTCTACTAAATCCAAAACTCGTCTGAAATCCATGAAACTTGGCATGCTATCATGGAGCGGCATTAACATGCCGTGGTACAAATTTTCTCCCATATGGGGTAGGTTTGGGTATATGCTTCTCACAAACCGGAGCTTCTCACAACAAGCATGATGGTTTTCGGTAGGGAACGTCCTACCTTTGGGGACGAAACGATATCCATTGCCTCTTATTGCTTTCAAATTTCGTTCTCGTGTCAACATAGAACAACACGAGTGTTGTGTGAATTTTGTGATTTGTCGGGGTTCCGTTGGACATTTTTATGCATTAACTTAGTTTTCGATGCATTTTATGTGCATAATTCAAATTTGAACTACATGCACATGCTCCAGTGCATATAAATTGGTTGAAAAATTAAATCTGTGTCCTTGGGTGCATGCTTAGGTCCCATGAAAGAAATGGGCATGAATTTCAAACACCGGGGCACCGTTGATTGCCGGCAAAACATTGAGATGCATGGTTGTTAAATTCTACTAAATCCAAAACTCGTTTGAAATCCATGAAACTTGGCATGCTATCATGGAGCGGCATTAACATGCCGTGGTACAAATTTTGTCCCATATGGGGCAGGTTTGGGTATATGCTTCTCACAAACTGGAGCTTCTCACAACAAGCATGATGGTTTTCGGTAGGGAACGTCCTACCTTTGGGGACAAAACGATATCTATTGCCTCTTATTTCTTTTAAAAAAAATTATCGTGTCAACATAGAACAACAGGAGTGTTGTGTGAATTTTTGTGATTTTTCGGGGTTCGTTTGGACATTTTTATGCATTAACTGAGTTTTCAATGCATTTTATGTAAATAATTCAAATTTGAACTACATGCACATGCTCCAGTGCATATAAATTGGTTGAAAAATCAAATTTGTATCCTTGGGTGCATGCTTAGGTCCCATGCAAGAAATGGGCATGAATTTCAAACATCGGGGCACCGTTGATTGCCGGCGAAACATTAAGATCCATGGTTTTTAAATTCTAGTAAATCAAAACTTGTCTGAAATTCATGAAACTTGGCATGCTATCATGGAGCGCTATCACCATGCCATGGTACAAATTTTGTCACATATGGGGCAGGTTGGGGTATATGCTTCTAACAAACCGGAGCTTCCCACAACAAGCACGAAGGTTTTCGGTAGGGAACGTCCCACCTTTGGGGATGAAACGATATCCATTGCCTCTTATTGCTTTCAAATTTTGTTCTCGTGTCAACATAGAACACCAGGAGTGTTGTGTGATTTTTTGTGATTTTTCGGGGTTCGTTTGGACATTTTTATGCATTAACAAAGTTTTCAATGCATTTTATGTGCATAATTCAAATTTGAACTACATGCACATGCTCCCGTGCATATAAATTGGTTGAAAAATCATATCTGTGTCCTTGGGTGCATGCTTAGGTCCCATGCAAGAAATGGGCATGAATTTCGAACACCAGGGCACCATTGATTGCCGGCAAAATATTGAGATCCATGGTTTTTAAATTCTAGTAAATCCAAAACTCGTCTGAAATCCAAGAAACTTGGCGTGCTATCATGGAGCGGCATCAACATTTTGTGGTACAAATTTTGTCCCATATGGGGCAGGTTTGGGTATGTGCTTCTCACAAACCGGAGCTTCTCAAAACAAGCATGATGGTTTTCGGTAGGGAACGTCCCACCTTTGGGGACGAAACGATATCCATTGCCTCTTATTGCTTTCAAATTTTGTTCTCGTGTCAACATAGAACAACATGAGTGTTTTGTGGATTTTTGTGATTTTCGGGGTTTGTTTGGACATTTTATGCATTAACTGAGTTTCTAATGCATTTTATGTGCGTAATTCAAATTTGAACTACATGCACATGCTCCAGTGCAGAAAAATTGGTTGAAAAATCAAATCTGTGTCCTTGGGCGCATGCTTAGGTCCCATGAAAGAAATGGGCATGAATTTCAAACACCGGGGCACCGTTGATTGCCGGCAAAACATTGAGATGCATGGTTTTTAAATTCTACTAAATCCAAAACTCGTCTGAAATCCATGAAACTTGGCATGCTATCATGGAGCGGCATTAACATGCCGTGGTACAAATTTTCTCCCATATGGGGCAGGTTTGGGTATATGCTTCTCACAAACCGGAGCTTCTCACAACAAGCATGATGGTTTTCGGTAGGGAACGTCCTACCTTTGGGGACGAAACGATATCCATTGCCTCTTATTGCTTTCAAATTTCGTTCTCGTGTCAACATAGAACAACACGAGTGTTGTGTGAATTTTGTGATTTGTCGGGGTTCCGTTGGACATTTTTATGCATTAACTGAGTTTTCGATGCATTTTATGTGCATAATTCAAATTTGAACTACATGCACATGCTCCAGTGCATATAAATTGGTTGAAAAATTAAATCTGTGTCCTTGGGTGCATGCTTAGGTCCCATGAAAGAAATGGGCATGAATTTCAAACACCGGGGCACCGTTGATTGCCGGCAAAACATTGAGATGCATGGTTTTTAAATTCTACTAAATCCAAAACTCGTTTGAAATCCATGAAACTTGGCATGCTATCATGGAGCGGCATTAACATGCCGTGGTACAAATTTTGTCCCATATGGGGCAGGTTTGGGTATATGCTTCTCACAAACCGGAGCTTCTCACAACAAGCATGATGGTTTTCGGTAGGGAACATCCTACCTTTGGGGACAAAACGATATCTATTGCCTCTTATTGCTTTCAAAAAAAATTTATCGTGTCAACATAGAACAACAGGAGTGTTGTGTGAATTTTTGTGATTTTTCGGGGTTCGTTTGGACATTTTTATGCATTAACTGAGTTTTCAATGCATTTTATGTGCATAATTCAAATTTGAACTACATGCACATGCTCAAGTGCATATAAATTGGTTGAAAAATCAAATTCGTATCCTTGGGTGCATGCTTAGGTCCCATGCAAGAAATGGGCATGAATTTCAAACATCGGGGCACCGTTGATTGCCGGCGAAACATTAAGATCCATGGTTTTTAAATTCTAGTAAATCAAAACTTGTCTGAAATTCATGAAACTTGGCATGCTATCATGGAGCGCTATCACCATGCCATGGTACAAATTTTGTCACATATGGGGCAGGTTGGGGTATATGCTTCTAACAAACCGGAGCTTCCCACAACAAGCACGATGGTTTTCGGTAGGGAACGTCCCACCTTTGGGGATGAAACGATATCCATTGCCTCTTATTGCTTTCAAATTTTGTTCTCGTGTCAACATAGAACACCAGGAGTGTTGTGTGATTTTTTGTGATTTTTCGGGGTTCGTTTGGAAATTTTTATGCATTAACAAAGTTTTCAATGCATTTTATGTGCATAATTCAAATTTGAACTACATGCACATGCTACCGTGCATATAAATTGGTTGAAAAATCATATATGTGTCCTTGGGTGCATGCTTAGGTCCCATGCAAGAAATGGGCATGAATTTCAAACACCAGGGCACCATTGATTGCCGGCAAAACATTGAGATCCATGGTTTTTAAATTCTAGTAAATCCAAAACTCGTCTGAAATCCATGAAACTTGGCATGCTATCATGGAGCGGCATCAACATTTCGTGGTACAAATTTTGTCCCATATGGGGCAGGTTTGGGTATATGCTTCTCACAAACCGGAGCTTCTCACAACAAGCATGATGGTTTTCGGTAGGGAACGTCCTACCTTTGGGGACGAAACGATATCCATTGCCTCTTATTGCTTTCAAATTTTGTTCTCGTGTCAACATAGAACAACACGAGTGTTGTGTGAATTTTGTGATTTGTCAGGGTTCTGTTGGACATTTTTACGCATTAACTGAGTTTTTGATGCATTTTATGTGCATAATTCAAATTTGAACTACATGCACATGCTCCAGTGCATATAAATTGGTTGAAAAATCAAATATGTGTCCTTGGGTGCATGCTTAGGTCCCATGCAAGAAATGGGCATGAATTTCAAACACCGGGGCACCGTTGATTGCCGGCAAAACATTAAGATCCATGGTTTTACAATTCTAGTAAATCCAATACTTGTCTGGAATTCATGAAACTTGGCATGCTATCATGGAGCGGCATCAACATGCCGTGGTACAGATTTTGTCCCATATGGGGCCGGTTTGGGTATATGCTTCTCACAAACCGGAGCTTATCACAGCAAGCATGTTGGTTTTAGGTTGGGATAGACCCACCTTTGGGGATGAAACGATATCCATTGCCTCTTATTGCTTTCAAATTTTTTTCTCGTGTCAACATAGAACAACAGGAGTGTTGTGTGAATTTTTGTGATTTTTCGGGGTTCGTTTGGACATTTTTGTGCATTAACTGAGTTTTCAATGCAATTTATGTGCATAATTCAAATTTGACATACATGCACATGCTCCAGTGCATATAAATTGGTTGAAAAATCAAATTTGTATCCTTGGGTGCATGCTTAGGTCCCATGCAAGAAATGGGCATGAATTTCAAACACCGGGGCACCATTGATTGCCGGCAAAACATTAAGATCCATGGTTTTTAAATTCTAGTAAATCAAAACTTGTCTGAAATTCATGAAACTTGGCATGCTATCATGGAGTGGTATCAGCATGCCGTGGTACAAATTTTGTCCCATATGGGGCAGGTTTGGGTATATGCTTCTGACAAACCGGAGCTTCTCACAACAAGCACGATGGTTTTCGGTAGGGAACGTCCCACCTTTGGGGACGAAACGATATCCATTGCCTCTTATTGCTTTCAAATTTTGTTCTCGTGTCAACATAGAACACCAGGAGTGTTGTGTGATTTTTTGTGATTTTTCGGGGTTCGTTTGGACATTTTTATCCATTAACAAAGTTTTCAATGCATTTTATGTGCATAATTCAAATCTGAACTACATGCACATGCTCTAGTGCATATAAATTGGTTGAAAATCATATCTATGTCCTTGGGTGCATGCTTAGGTCCCATGCTAGAAATGGGCATGAATTTCAAACACCGGGGCACCATTGATTGCCGGCAAAACATTGAGATCCCTTGTTTTTAAATTCTAGTAAATCCAAAACTCGTCTGAAATCCATGAAACTTGGCATGCTATCATGGAGCGGCATCAACATGTCGTGGTACAAATTTTGTCCCATATGGGGCAGGTTTGGGTATATGCTTCTCACAACAAGCATGATGGTTTTTGGTAGGGAACGTCCTACCTTTGGGGACGAAACGATATCCATTGCCTCTTATTGCTTTCAAATTTTGTTCTCGTGTCAACATAGAACAACATGAGTGTTGTGTCAATTTTGTGATTTGTCAGGGTTCTGTTGGACATTTTTACGCATTAACTGAGTTTTCGATGCATTTTATGTGAATAATTCAAATTTGAACTACATGCACATGCTCCAGTGCATATAAATTGGTTGAAAAATCAAATATGTGTCCTTGGGTGCATGCTTAGGTCCCATGCAAGAAATGGGCATGAATTTCAAACACCGGGGCACCATTGATTGCCGGCAAAACATTAAGATCCATGGTTTTACAATTCTAGTAAATCCAATACTTGTCTGGAATTCATGAAACTTGGCATGCTATCATGGACCGGCATCAACATGCCGTGGTACAGATTTTGTCCCATATGGGGCCGGTTTGGGTATATGCTTCTCACAAACCGGAGCTTATCACAACAAGCATGATGGTTTTAGGTTGGGATAGACCCACCTTTGGGGATGAAACGATATCCATTGCCTCTTATTGCTTTCGAATTTTTTTCTCATGTCAACATAGAACAACAGGAGTGTTGTGTGAATTTTTGTGATTTTTCGTGGTTCGTTTGGACATTTTTATGCATTAACTGAGTTTTCAATGCAATTTATGTGCATAATTCAAATTTGACATACACGCACATGCTCCAGTGCATATAAATTGGTTGAAAAATCAAATTTGTATCCTTGGGTGCATGCTTAGGTCCCATGCAAGAAATGGGCATGAATTTCAAACACCGGGGCACCATTGATTGCCGGCAAAACATTAAGATCCATGGTTTTTAAATTCTAGTAAATCAAAACTTGTCTGAAATTCATGAAACTTGGCATGCTATCATGGAGTGGTATCAGCATGCCGTGGTACAAATTTTGTCCCATATGGGGCAGGTTTGGGTATATGCTTCTGACAAACCGGAGCTTCTCACAACAAGCACGATGGTTTTCGGTAGGGAACGTCCCACCTTTGGGGACGAAACGATATCCATTGCCTCTTATTGCTTTCAAATTTTGTTCTCGTGTCAACATAGAACACCAGGAGTGTTGTGTGATTTTTTGTGATTTTTCGGGGTTCGTTTGGACATTTTTATCCATTAACAAAGTTTTCAATGCATTTTATGTGCATAATTCAAATCTGAACTACATGCACATGCTCCAGTGCATATAAATTGGTTGAAAATCATATCTATGTCCTTGGGTGCATGCTTAGGTCGCATGCTAGAAATGGGCATGAATTTCAAACACCGGGGCACCATTGATTGCCGGCAAAACATTGAGATCCCTTGTTTTTAAATTCTAGTAAATCCAAAACTCGTCTGAAATCCATGAAACTTGGCATGCTATCATGGAGCGGCATCAACATGTCGTGGTACAAATTTTGTCCCATATGGGGCAGGTTTGGGTATATGCTTCTCACAACAAGCATGATGGTTTTTGGTAGGGAACGTCCTACCTTTGGGGACGAAACGATATCCATTGCCTCTTATTGCTTTCAAATTTTGTTCTCGTGTCAACATAGAACAACATGAGTGTTGTGTCAATTTTGTGATTTGTCAGGGTTCTGTTGGACATTTTTACGCATTAACTGAGTTTTCGATGCATTTTATGTGCATAATTCAAATTTGAACTACATGCACATGCTCCAGTGCATATAAATTGGTTGAAAAATCAAATATGTGTCCTTGGGTGCATGCTTAGGTCCCATGCAAGAAATGGGCATGAATTTCAAACACCGGGGCACCATTGATTGCCGGCAAAACATTAAGATCCATGGTTTTACAATTCTAGTAAATCCAATACTTGTCTGGAATTCATGAAACTTGGCATGCTATCATGGACCGGCATCAACATGCCGTGGTACAGATTTTGTCCCATATGGGGCCGGTTTGGGTATATGCTTCTCACAAACCGGAGCTTATCACAACAAGCATGATGGTTTTAGGTTGGGATAGACCCACCTTTGGGGATGAAACGATATCCATTGCCTCTTATTGCTTTCAAATTTTTTTCTCATGTCAACATAGAACAACAGGAGTGTTGTGTGAATTTTTGTGCTTTTTCGTGGTTCGTTTGGACATTTTTATGCATTAACTGAGTTTTCAATGCAATTTATGTGCATAATTCAAATTTGACATACACGCACATGCTCCAGTGCATATAAATTGGTTGAAAAATCAAATTTGTATCCTTGGGTGCATGCTTAGGTCCCATGCAAGAAATGGGCATGAATTTCAAACACCGGGGCACCATTGATTGCCGGCAAAACATTAAGATCCATGGTTTTTAAATTCTAGTAAATCAAAACTTGCCTGAAATTCATGAAACTTGGCATGCTATCATGGAGTGGTATCAGCATGCCGTGGTACAAATTTTGTCCCATATGGGGCAGGTTTGGGTATATGCTTCTGACAAACCGGAGCTTCTCACAACAAGCACGATGGTTTTCGGTAGGGAACGTCCCACCTTTGGGGACGAAACGATATCCATTGCCTCTTATTGCTTTCAAATTTTGTTCTCGTGTCAACATAGAACACCAGGAGTGTTGTGTGATTTTTTGTGATTTTTCGGGGTTCGTTTGGACATTTTTATCCATTAACAAAGTTTTCAATGCATTTTATGTGCATAATTCAAATCTGAACTACATTCACATGCTCCAGTGCATATAAATTGGTTGAAAAATCATATCTATGTCCTTGGGTGCATGCTTAGGTCCCATGCAAGAAATGGGCATGAATTTCAAACACCGGGGCACCATTGATTGCCGGCAAAACATTGAGATCACTGGTTTTTAAATTCTAGTAAATCCAAAGCTCGTCTGAAATCCATGAAACTTGGCATGCTATCATTGAGCGGCATCAACATGTCGTGGTACAAATTTTGTCCCACATGGGGCAGGTTTGGGTATATGCTTCTCACAACAAACATCGTGGTTTTCGGTAGGGAACGTCCCACCTTTGGGGACGAAACGATATCCATTGCCTCTTATTGCTTTCAAATTTGTTCTCGTGTCAACATAGAACAACATGAGTGTTGTGTGGATTTTTGTGATTTTCGGGGTTTGTTTGGACATTTTTATGCATTAACTGAGTTTCTAATGCATTTTATGTGCGTAATTCAAATTTGAACTAAATGCACATGCTCCAGTGCATAAAAATTGGTTGAAAAATCAAATCTGTGTCCTCGGGTGCATGCTTAGGTCCCATGAAAGAAATGGGCATGAATTTCAAACACCGGGGCACCGTTGATTGCCGGCAAAACATTGAGATGCATGGTTTTTAAATTCTACTAAATCCGAAACTCGTCTGAAATCCATGAAACTTGGCATGCTATCATGGAGAGGCATTAACATGCCATGGTACAAATTTTGTCCCATATGGGGCAGGTTTGGGTATATGCTTCTCACAAACCGGAGCTTCTCACAACAAGCATGATGGTTTTCGGTAGGGAACGTCCTACCTTTGGGAACGAAACGATATCCATTGCCTCTTATTGCTTTCAAATTTTGTTCTCGTGTCAACATAGAAAAACACGAGTGTTGTGTGAATTTTGTGATTTGTCGGGGTTCTGTTGGACATTTTTACGGATTAACTGAGTTTTCGATGCATTTTATGTGCATAATTCAAATTTGAACTACATGCACATGCTCAAGTGCATATAAATTGGTTGAAAAATCAAATCTGTGTCCTTGGGTGCATGCTTAGGTCCCATGCAAGAAATGGGCATGAATTTCAAACACCGGGGCACCGTTGATTGCCGGCAAAACATTAAGATCCATGGTTTTACAATTCTAGTAAATCCAAAACTCGTCTGAAATTCATGAAACGTGGCATGCTATCATGGAGCGGCATCAACATGCCGTGGTACAGATTTTGTCCCATATGGGGCCGGTTTGGGTATATGCTTCTCACAAACCGGAGCTTCTCACAACAAGCATGATGGTTTTAGGTAGGGATAGACCCACCTTTTGGGATGAAATGATATCCATTGCCTTTTATTGCTTTCAAATTTTTTTCTCGTGTCAACATAGAACAACAGGAGTGTTGTGTGAATTTTTGTGATTTTTCGGGGTTCGTTTGGACATTTTTATGCATTAACTGAGTTTTCAATGCATTTTATGTGCATAATTCAAATTTGAACTACATGCACATGCTCCAATGCATATGAATTGGTTGAAAAATCAAATTTGTATCCTTGGGTGCATGCTTAGGTCCCATGCAAGAAATGGGCATGAATTTCAAACACCGGGGCACCGTTGATTGCCAGCAAAACATTAAGATCCATGGTTTTTAAATTCTAGTAAATCAAAACTTGTCTGAAATTCACGAAACTTGGCATGGTATCACGGAGCGGTATCACCATGCCATGGTACAAATTTTGTCCCATATGGGGCAGGTTTGGGTATATGCTTCTGACAAACCGGAGCTTCCCACAACAAGCACGATGGTTTTCGGTAGGGAATGTCCCACCTTTGGGGATGAAACGATATCCATTGCCTCTTATTGCTTTCAAATTTTGTTCTCGTGTCAACATAGAACACCAGGAGTGTTGTGTGAATTTTCGTGATTTTTCGGGGTTCATTTGGACATTTTTATGCATTAACAAAGTTTTCAATGCATTTTATGTGCATAATTCAAATTTGAACTACATGCACATACTCCAGTGCATATAAATTGGTTGAAAAATCAAATCTGTGTCCTTGGGTGCATGCTTAGGTCCCATGCAAGAAATGGGCATGAATTTCAAACACCGGGGCACCATTGATTGCCGGCAAAACATTGAGATCCATGGTTTTTAAATTCTAGTAAATCTAAAACTCGTCTGAAATCCATGAAACTTGGCATGCTATCATGGAGCGGCATCAACATGTCGTGGTACAAATTTTGTCCCATATGGGGCAGGCTTGGGTATATGCTTCTCACAAACTGGAGCTTCTCACAACAAACAACATGGTTTTCGGTAGGGAACGTCCTACCTTTGGGGACGAAATGATATCCATTGCCTCTTATTGCTTTCAAATTTTGTTCTTGTGTCAATATAGAACAACAGGAGTGTTGTGTCAATTTTTGTGATTTTTCGATGTTCGTTTGGAAATTTTTATGCATTAGCTGAGTTTTCAATGCATTTTATTTGCATAATTCAAATTTGAACTACATGCACATGCTCCAGTGCATATATCTTGGTTGAAAAATCAAATCTGTGTGCTTGGGTGATGAGGACATCAATACCATTGTTACACCCACAGCCCCTGCTGTTATACATACTGGACCAATTACTAGAGCTCGTGCACGCCAATTGAATTATCAGGTACTTTCATTTCTTGGTAACGATTCTAATGTTCATGAGAATATGATGCTGCCTAAATTGGATACATTTGTTTTGCTTACCAATGAAGGGCCTAGCTTGGACAAGAAAGATGAACCTTGGAGCAAGTTCACGCATGGAGAAGATGGCATGCGCAAGGGGAACAAGAACGGAGTTACAAGTGATGATTCCAGGACTTTGAAGCCACCATAATGAGTGCATGAAGCCTTGGACGAAGTATACAAGATGCCACTTCATAAATTTTGTCCAGAGGCTATTCTAGGTGCTGCGTCACCTTATTATTGGGCCAGGCCAATGTATTTTCGAAATACTTAAGTATAGGCTATTTTTAGAGTCCGTATGTGTAGGGAAACAAGAGTTAGGGTTTGTTTCGGACCCCTCCACCAAGGGCCATGAAATTCCCCCTCTCTCCTCCATATATACAGCCCTTAGGGCATCGTTTAGACTTTGGGTTTTGTTTAGATTAAAAAGTTCGCCATAGCTGCAACTTCGCGTACTTCGTTTGTGTTCAACGACCAGACCAAGATGTCATAGAACCCCACCTTCATCAATAAAGCTTTCCTCTTATATTCGCAATATCCAGATTGCAAATTCAATTTCTTGCTTGTTCTTCATTGCTTGCAGGAAATAGACCCTCGTGGTCAGGTTGATCCTGCTCCGGCGTGGTCAATAACCTCTCAGAGTTGCTTTAGCGATTGCTAAGGCGCGACGTCCTCGCACGTTCGTAGTCGGATCGTCAAAGTCGACTTCTACCAAAATGATAGCCACCATCTCATCGAAAGATCGGGCCCCTTGCCTCTATCAAGTGGTATCAGATTTTCTGGTTGCTCGGTGAGATTTTATAGTTTTTCGCAGTTTAGATCGAGTCTGTTCTTTAGACCTACAGTCCATGAAAAAGCCACAAAAAAATTAGGGTTAGGTCATCATATCCGAACCAATCTGAGCCATTGCATAATCTTTTTAGGGGTTTGCATTGTTGAGTTTGCGGTTGCATCGTCGTGTCTAGTTGCTGGTCTTAGTGTCTAGTCCTTTAGAGTTTCGAGTTCTGTTCACAAGTAGTCATGCCGTCGCCGCATCATCATCATCACTGCTGCCATATACCACCATCATCGTCACCGCTGCCATATACCACCATCGTCATCACCGCTGCCATATACCACCATCATCAACGCCGCTGCCATATACCACATATCCACCGCCATCACGCCAATCCGAGTCCACCTGCAACATATATCCGCCACCAGTCCGAGTTCCACCAGATTCATCGCTGCCACTAGTCTGAGTTCCACCAGATTTGATGTTGGGTAGAACCCTAGTGGCCCGATCTTTCACGAAAGGAGCGGATCCCGCGAAGAACGTGAAGAGCACAAGGAGGGAAACGAGGGGAAAATCACGAGGGGAACACAAGAGAACACTCAAACCAACAAGTATGATCACACATGTGCTAGATCCATGAACACAAAGGGAGATACAAGATCCAAAGTCAACTAAGGACGATACAAGAGGTAACTGGTTCTTCTCCGTGAGGAGGTCTTGAATCCACAAGGGGATCTTCCCGTGAGGGGTCTTGAATCCAAGGTGGATCTTCTCCGTAGAGGGGCCGCGGTCTCTCTCGTGGAGTAGATCCGATATGGATGAGCGAAGCTCTATCTCTCAAATGAGCTATCACAACGCTAACCCTAACTAGGAGGAGGTGGGGGAGTATATATAGTTCTTGCCCACGAAGGGGTAAGTGAGAGGGGGGATACATGGGCCCTTAGCCTGATCTCTGCGCACAGGTAGGTGCCGGATGTCCGGCGCTCACGAAGACTTGGATGTCCGGGCCTTTGGCCGAATGTCCGGGCTGGAGTTGCCCGATTCTTCTGCTCTCTAGTTAGTGTGCTCCGGATTTCTGGGCGAAGGGGCCCGATGTCTGGGGCTTCGGGAGGAGCCAGATGTCCGGGGCATGGGGCCGGATGTCCGGGCTGGTCTTGATGTCCGGGTTGCGGCCGGATGTCCGGGGCCTGTAGTAGCTAGCTCTTCTTCCTTCTCCTTCCTTTGCTCCTGCGCACACTTGGCCTTGGTCCTTGGGCTCTCCTTGGTCTCCTCGGGTGTACCTGAATATGCACAAGGTCCGCGCTTGAAGTAGCATCCATGTCTTACATGCGGAAAGGGAAGATTCAGAAAGGAGCGAGTTCACCTTGTGTCCAATGGCGTATGCTTGAGTGTACATGTGGATGATCGTAGGATGCTCCGCATCATCTCCCCTCCCTTGGGAAAGATGCGACCTCGGATCGAAAACCTCATGACCATGGAAACGGTTATCGTGGACGGACTTGTAGTTGGACGAAGAGGAAGACATGGCGCAATCCAAGTACTCGAAGGTGTCGCCGGAGTGGTATACATGCAAAAAGAGCAAACACAAACGACACTCGGAAATACAATGGTTAGCGCACACAAAGTGTCCATAAAATAAGAAAGAGTCTGTGCGACAAGATTAACCATGACAAGGTGTGTGAAGCTTATCCAAAAGATATGGAATGGTATGCAAAGCATTCATGGGAGCAAAAGCATTCATTGTGCACACAAATGTATTGTGAATGTGATCAATGCAACCACGATGTAAAATGATGTCATAGAGAGATGGTTCATCAATAGCATGAATATGGCAATGGATGCTCAATATGAGTATGTGATCATGCAATTGATGATGAGCAATATGATCATGATGTATATATATGCTGATGTGGAGCATCCTATGGACATCACCATGTCAAGAGTTCATTTGGCAAGTGACATGTGCGACATCTACTTCACATACATAAAGGTGAATCCTCTCCTTTACATGTGCTCACTTGAACCCTTCGAGGATGGTATACTACTTGACCTTCCATCGTGCATGCATAGATATTGTCGGAGCTTCACGGATGACGAGGAGGAGTGCAAGCGCCAAGGATCACCTACACCATCCGCGAGGGAAGCGTGGAAGAGAAGGAAGAAGAAGCCTGGACAAGCTTCTGGAAGCCTGAAACTTCCGGCCACCGGAACCTCCGGCCATCCCGGAGCTTCCGGCCCTGCTGCACCGAAGCCGTCCGAGAGTGTGCCAACTCTCTGGATAGCCCAGACCCTGACCGGACCTTCACCCGGAACCTCCGGTGCCCGGACCTTCCGGCTGTCCCCGGAAATTCCGGCCCTGCCTGCATGCAGATACTCGGGCCGAAGCCCATGTACCCTTTCGCCCCTCACTGACCCCTTCGTGGACCTAGACTATATATACTCCCCCACCTTCTCCTAGTTAGGGTTAGCATTGGTTTAGCTCATACTTAGATATAGAGCTTCGCTCATCCACATCGGATCTACTCCTCATGAGAGACCGCGGCCTCTTCGGAGAAGATCCCTTTGGATTCAAGCCCCCTTTCTAAGGGAAGATCCCCCAGTGGATTCAAGACCTCCTCACGGAGAAGAGCAGTTACCGTGTATCGTCCGTTGTTGACTTTGGATCGTGTATCTTCCCCTTTGTACTCGAGGATCTAGCACATGTGTGACTTGTTCTTGTTAGTTTGAGTGTTCCTCTTGTGTTTCCCCTTGTGTTTTCCCTCATTTCCCTCCTCGTGTTCTTCGCGGGATTCGCTCCTTTTGTGAAAGATCAGGCCACTAGGGTTCTACCCTACATCATCTTGGTATCATGAGCCACGTTGATCACGATTTCAGAGCCTCCCCTCTTTGTTTGCGAGCCTAATTTTGTTGATTTCGTCCTAAATTCAAAAATCCCCACCAAAAATAGCCCCAATTTTTTTGTGATTTGTTGGTTTTGATGATGTTTTGTTGATTTTGATCCATGGATTCGTTGTGTCTCAAGTGGATCTAGCATTCCCCATCTTTTCCCCCATTTCTATCCATGAAATCTTCCCAATTTTGACCCTGAAAATCAAGTTTTTCCGCCCACATTCTCAGAACTGGAATTTAGGGTTCGTCCCGGAAGAAATTCCACGACCCCCGGAACTTCTGGACTCCCCCGGAACTTCCGTCCCCCGGAACTTCCGGGCTAAACAGAGAGTTTACCCAAAATCCCCCGGCTTCCACGAGACTTTTTCCGTGACCCCCGGAACTTCCGGCCACCCCCCGGAACTTCTAGAGCCCGGAACTTCTGGCCCTAGGCCCGGAACTTCCGGCCTAACCAGAAACTTTCCCCGAAATTTCAGCATCAACCTCTTTCACCGTTTTGGTCACAACTTTTAGCTCCGAACTCCGATTTGAGTGTTCTTTGGCTCGTTTTAAAGCTATCGACGTGCCTGAGGACCCCACCTTGGATTCACCACCTTTTGACCCCATCAAATTGTTTGGAATTTTGGCATCTTTGCCTAGGCCTTCCACCATATCATCCGCTACACCATCACCGACTTCCACAACCTAACCAATTTTGTTCCCCATCGCATTAGTGGTTGCTTGAGGAGTGATTTGAGTATCCTAAGGTGTCTAGGCTACTTAGGGATGATTGCTTATTCATCAACCACCACCACCACTTCCTCATAGGCTTGACCACTATACCTTCCCGCCACCCCAACTTAACCCAATTTTTTTGTGTTGTGAGTTGTGTCTCCTAAGGTGTTTCGGCTACTTAGGGACCGTGCTTCCAACTCCGACACCGTGTATAGTACACCACCTTACCCTCCATTTCCGCATTGCCAACTCGCATAACCCATCATTGCATTGTCGCAATCCCATTGAGCTTCTGCAACACCACCACCGCATCCCGCTACCACCATTTTGACATTTGAGATTTTGAGTTCGCGGTTTTTCCGTTTCCTAAGGTATTTCGGCTACTTAGGGACGAGTCTTCATCATGTTGGTATATCCATCAAGATCACCGCCACTCATCATCGACAAGGACGGTAACCTCCATATCATCTTGGTATCGTGGTATCCCTCCATTGTATATTCCCTTGCCATTACATTGATAACCCCTAGCCCATTTTTGCGTTAATTGCCTATCGAGACTAGCCATTTGAGTATTGCCGGCAACGTTACTTGTGCACATTAGTGGTCTACACCATCCATTATATACATACCATACCATATTGGTATCATATCATCTCGTGTGCCTCAAGTTTGTTCCCGCAT
The DNA here is from genome assembly GCF_002162155.2 of Triticum dicoccoides. Taxonomy (NCBI): domain Eukaryota; kingdom Viridiplantae; phylum Streptophyta; class Magnoliopsida; order Poales; family Poaceae; genus Triticum; species Triticum dicoccoides. The sequence continues at coordinate 182,783,735 of NC_041380.1, read as the reverse complement.
ATATACAATTGCTATCTTGGTTTGTGCATTTCGCAAAGTGGCCATATAAAAAAAAGATAATAAAGCTTTTAAGCAAAGAAAAAGAGTGAACAAAGAGCTTGTAAGCAAGTGCCATAGCATCATACCATATTGTCATATAAGATCATCTTGGATCATAACACCGGGAACCATACATACATAGCATACTTGGGATAGAAAGTTATCCATTTTGCATCTTATAGGTTGTGCACAAGTGTCATATCCGCCTATTGAGCAATCGTGCTAGCGCCTCTCTTGAGTTGTGCAACACGAGCATTTTCCATGGATTCCACATTCTGTGCTCATCCTTGGTTGCATGACCCCATTTATCTATCTGTGTGTGTGTTTCCGTGTGCCACATATTTGCTATTGGTCTACTTGTTTCACTTGCGAATTTGTGAATCTCTTTCAACATTATTGACTCTTGCTAACATTTTGCATAAAAAAATTTGTGCCACTATCCTCACCGAGCTCCACCATAAGCCTTATTTGTGTAGGTGTGAGAAACCAAAAAGAATTGGTACCAATTGTGCTATTTCCTTGTCCATATTGGAGTGATCATTGATCCACTTTCAACTCCGGTCAAGGTACATTTGGTATTCGTTCTCCTCTTTCTCCACTCATATTGGCTCGAATCTTGTGATGGATAGGCAAGGCATTTCATCTCCGGTCTTCCACAACAATGGCGACGTGTACAACTACATCAACAACAAGCTTTCCGCACAAAAGGAGGAGCAAGATGCAAGGATGGAGGAGATTCAGACCTTGTTGATCAACCGTTCTTCCCCTTCATCATCCTCAAGGCGGTGACGTTCAAGTCACAAGTCTTCGGAGCGCAAAAATGATGCAAGCGCAAGTCGTCCTCGTCCACATCTCCATGGTGACCACCATCACGTTTGTGATCCACCTCATCAGGAAGGGCAAGTCACCTCCAAGCAACATGTGCACGACGATGACGAACGACATCTACATCGAGCTAAAGCACGACAACGACAACATCATGATGAAGATGCTCAAGATGCGCTTACCTACAAGTCGCAACAAGCCCTACTTCACGCCAAGTCCAAACTTCATGACCACAAGAGAAGACTGCGAGACAAGCACCACCAAGATGGAGCTACGGCTACACCAACCACTTTGGCATCTTCGCCAAGTGACTTCAAGGCATTTTCGCCTTTGGATATATGGCATCTTCGCCAACAAGCACCTCAAGAATACGCTCAAGAGAAGCTCCCCAAGCTCAAGTCCGCGACTTCCACGAGCTACTATGACCTTAACATCGACCACACGATTCCTTTCTATGGGACTCAAGAAACCGAGGAGTATCTCGAGTGGGAGAGTTTGATGGACGACTACCTCAAGCTACATCAAGTCCCTCCCGAAGATCAAGTGAAGTGCGCCACAAGGAACTTCCACGACTACGCGTCCACATGGTGGCTTCACACACCTTCGGAGAGCTACGACATGAGTTGGCCCAAGACGAAGAGAGCTTTGCGGCGAGAGTTTGTGCCTCCAACCTACACGGAACAACTTCAACGCCAATTGGAGAACACCATCTAAGGATCCAAGTCCATCGACGAGTACTTCAAGGAGATGAAGATTACCTTGCGACGAGCCGGCGTGGACGACCCCATTTGGATGAAGTTCCACTTCATGATGGGATTGCACAACGACATCTCCAAGACGATCTTCCTCGAGAACTACAAGTCCCTCGACGACAACTACATTGGTGCTCTCAAGGCGGAACAAGAACTCTTGAAGGCCAAAGTTTCTCTACCCCAAGCTCACTTCGCGACGACCAAGCTCCATGAGAACGAGCATGAGGCTAGTACCACCATGATGTCCAAGCCCGACGAGCTCCAAGATGCTACTCCCAAGTTCGACGCCATCCCTCTTTGTGGCATTGACGATGCCGAGTCCTTCATGACTCTTTTTCAAGACGGTGCGGCGACGAGTACGACTACGGAGACCCTCAAGGACCAAGCTTTGAAAGCGAGCGACAAGGTGGCGAGCAAGGATTATGCTTCCATCTTAGGAGGCGAGAGTGATGATGTGCCATCTTTGGCCTTCATCCATGGAGAGAGTGATGTTGTGCCATCTTCGGCCTTCATCCACGACGACGACTACGAGACGGTTGAGCATGGGATTTTCCCTTCGACCACGGCGACATGTGATGACTTGAGTGACTTTAGCCACCATATTGAGAGTGAGAGTGATTTCACCACTAGCCCCATATATGATGTGTTTCCACTATTCCAATGTGAGGAGAGCCACAACCCCCACCTCTTGAGTGAGATGAGTGACTCCACCATATGTGAGTTTGAGTGCACCTATTTTGAGGGAGTGAGTGAACCACCACATAGAGAGAGTGAGATAGTTGATAGGTCATGTGAGGCCACTTTTAACACTACCGACTTGACTTCTACCTCTATTGTGTCTTCTCATTTGGTGCTAGGTCCCTTATATGATGATGCGCCGCTTCTTGACGACTTCGTCCTACCTTTGGACAAGACGATGGCCATGGTGTAATATGATGTACCCCCCACATGGTTCCATCACAATGATGATCTTGACCACCATTTGGTCTTTCCCACCTCACCTACACCACTTGAGTGGAATGAACAAGGTAACATAGGTGAAGATGATGCTCTAGTCCCACTAGTGGACATTCATGACATTGATTGCTTGCATGATGTTGATCCCCCTATTGACATGCTTCATGCTAGTATGATTTCCCCATGCGATGATTTACCCATTTATGATGAGTATGATGATTGCCATGTGGAGTCTATTAGTTGTGATGCCATGTTACATAGGATTTCTTGTGCTAATTCTCCCGGTCACATCATGTTTGTCAATCCACTTGACTTGTCATATGCCATGCATGAGATCAATCGTATGTCATATTTGCAATCTCTTCATAGTGACTATGCATATGCCATTCAAATTAACCCAATTTGCACTTATGGCATAGATGACAAGCCCATGGTTATTGGCATTTGTTTCTCTTGTGATGATATTGATATGCTCCCTTTGCATCATTTATCTCATATGCCATGCCATGACCACCTAGCTTCGGATATGCATTGTTTTGGATGTTGTCCATTTTCTCCATATGATGTTTCCAACATTGCTCATGAGGAGACCCCCATAGTTTCCTCATACATTTTAGGAGATTTTGATCACTCCCATCCATTGCATGATCCTCATACTTATGTGCACAATAAGCTTCCCATGAATAAACATGCTATTGATGTGCCATATACTTGTATGCTCAATTTGCATCCCCATCATGTTATACACAATAACTATTCTTTCATGATGGATGACATGTTCTTATACCATGCATCAAATTTCTTTGACGGATGCTTATCTTGTGCTAACTCACACGTGCACATATACATCATGATGGATGATGTGTACATCTACCACGCGCACAATTTCTTTGGTTTGTATCTATTTTGTGTAGGTACCCATGAATTCTTGTCAACCTCGCAATCCCACGAGTTGACAAAACGAGCTCTAGAGAGCAATGATGACTTGGGATCCCATGGATCGCATTTCCTGCCGCTCTCTTCATACGAAGTCTTCGCACATTTCTTCTACATGACCCTCACTTGGCTATGGGTTATTGTCCACTACATATTCTATGCCCATCTTGCCATGTTCACTTTACATGTTATGCTCATTACTATGCTTTTGTCATGCATTCGTGACCCATGCTTTGCATTACACATGATGATTAATTCTCATACTTGTATGTGTATTTGCAAGCTTGGTGGAGATATTGCTTGCTATTGCTATGTTTGCTTTGTACCCCATGCCTATGATGATACTTTCATCTTGCTTTGTGTTCGTGCTTGCGATATGTCATGTGCATTGCCTATGCCTATTATTTTCTCTCATGACATGATTGCCATGATTTCCTCTACTATGTTGCATCTTCGCACTACTAGCTTGCACGACTTGATTACTATGCTTGCTTATGTTGCATCCCCAACGATTCATACTTGCTCACTTCACGCGGTTGATGACAACCATCTACATGCTTATCACATGATTATTATTGCTTCTTGTCATATATCTCCATATGTTGCCTCTCTCATGCTAGATTATTTGCCATGTATTGAGTGCAACTATGCCTTTAGTCTTGCTAATGAGATTGCCCCCATAGCATTCTCGCATATATTTGGAGATTTGGACATATTTTTTGTGAAGCATGCTTGTCTTACCTCTTTGCACCATATACCTAGTGCCATGAATATTGCCATTGTTGCATCATATTATTCATGCACTTGTGCTTATAATGGTTATGTGCAAGAGAAGAGAACCATCATGATGGATGATGTGTTTATCTACCATGCGCATACGTTCTTTGTTTTGTTGTGTGCATGTGTAGGATACTTGGACCTTTTGTCAACTTCCACGTCACATGAGTTGACCATACGAGCTCTTGAGAGTGAACCACCTTCTACCACGACGATTCTACAACGCACTTGCTTGTACTTCGGCATTGTGAAGGACGCACAAGGACACGCCTACAAGGTGACATCTTTCTTGAGCATGGATATGCCGGATCATACCACTTGTGTTGCTTGCACCATGAGGCTTATTGTTCATCTTGGACCACTTGATTGCACACATGTTAGAGATCTTGCTTCCACTTGTCATTCTCACCGTTCCATGCAGCATGATATATATGCCTTGTGTGTTGCATCCAATTCTTGGATTACTTGCTCCTCTCATATGTTTGGTTGGAACAATGTCATCACTTCACATATGCCATGTCCCATTGATTGCTACATGCTTGCCTCAATTGCCTCACACATGATGAACAATTGCTCTTTCCATTGTGTTGAGTGCCACACGATGTTCACTACACCCCATGCACATTATGCTTGGATTGTCTTTCACTTGACCCATGTGTTTAGACACTTTATTTTACTTGGTGTTGTGAATGATTCATATGCCTACCATAGACCTTTCATTGAGCAATTTGTGAATGCTTGCTATGAACTTGAGGTAGATGCTTCTTATCCTGTTACACATATTTGCATCACTACCTCACATTTACATGCTTGTTTCCATGATGTCCTTCTTTGTGCTCAATTTATGTGCTTACATGCCATGTCACAATCCTTTGTCACACCATATGCTATGCTTGATGACTACACTTGTTGGGTGAATCACCTCTTGAATGCTTGGTTTTGCGCTAACGCTAACCGCATTTGTTTTTCCAAGTGTTTGTTCTCCTTGCTCCTTTTGAAGGAATCACGAGACGGTGCGACAGTGGAGAGTGTCCATTTCAAGCTTCAAGATGACGAGAACTTGGTGATCGACCACCACTACACGGCAACGCCATCTCTTTCCCATGGTGATTTGGATTTCAATCCGAGGTCGGATCTTTCCCAAGGGGGAGGGGATGATGCGGAGCATCCTATGGACATCACCATGTTAAGAGTTCATTCGGCAAGTGACACATGCGACATCTACTTCACATACATAAAGGTGAATCCTCTCCTTTACACGTGCTCACTTGACCCCCTCGAGGATGGTATACTACTTGACCTTCCATCATGCATGCATAGGTATTGTCGGAGCTTCACGGATGATGAGGAGGAGTGCAAGCGCCAAGGATCACCTACACCATCCGCGAGGGAAGCGTGGAAGAGAAGGAAGAAGAAGCCTGGACAAGTTTCTGCAAAGCCCGGAACTTCCGGCCGCTGCCCGGAACTTCCGGCCACCGGAACCTCCGGCCATCCCGGAGCTTCCGGCCCTGCTGCACCGAAGCCGTCTGAGAGTGTGCCAACTCTCTGGATAGCCCGGACCCTGACCGAACCTTCACCCGGAACCTCCGGCGCCCGGCCCTTCTGGCTGTCCCCGGAACTTCCGGCCCTGCGTGCGCGCAGATACTCGGGCTGAAGGCCATGTACCCTTTCGCCCCTCACTTACCCGTTCGTGGACCTAGACTATATATACTCCCCCACCCATTCCTAGTTAGGGTTAGCGTTGGTTTAGCTCATACTTAGAGATAGAGCTTCGCTCATCCACATCGGATCTACTCCTCGCGAGAGACCGCGGCCTCTTCGGAGAAGATCCCTTTGGATTCAAGCCCCCTTTCTAAGGGAAGATCCCCCCGTGGATTCAAGACCTCCTCACGGAGAAGACCGATTACCGTGTATCATCCATTGTTGACTTTGGATCGTGTATCTTCCCCTTTGTACTCGAGGATCTAGCACATGTGTGACTTGTTCTTGTTAGTTTGAGTGTTCCTCTTGAGTTTCCCCTTGTGTTTTCCCTCGTTTCCCTCCTCGTGTTCTTCACGTTCTTCGCGGGATCCGCTCCTTTCGTGAAAGATCAGGCCACTAGGGTTCTACCCTACATCATATGCCATCAAGGAAGATCACAACAAATTTGCTAAGAAAGTGCACAAGCTGATATAACATGGATGACATGGGAATACAAGATGCAACAAGGCAATCATGATGTGAGTCAATCCATGCATAAGATGCAAATTTGTCATGTGTATGATATGTCAATCGAGCATGACATGTGTGGGCACAATCAACAAATATGGATGTGTTGGTATACCAATGCTCGATGTCGTGGCATGAGTGGAGGTTCGAAGGTGCATCCAATAAGTCCGAGCACTCCTCAACTTGAAGGTCCATGGGTTCCATCTCCAATGTTGGTCCTCCATCTAATAGATGTAACATGTAGACATGAAGAAGGAAACAACAATGAAAGAGTGACCCATCCAATATGCATATTTGAGGATGGCTCAAAGGGAAAGAGTTCACCTTTAGGAGATTCTCGCAAATGTTGGTGTTGCACATCGTGTATGCCTTCACATGACCATATTGTGTCATGACGGTATCGCCTTGTGAATCCTTCAACATGAAAGAACATGACAAACACTTGAAAAAACAAATGAGGTTAGCAGAAAACCTATCATTCGTGCGGTAAAATACCCAACAACTGTATGCATCATGCTCATCATAAGAAACGACAAGGGAGCATTTTATAGTATGGAGGCATATAATGCGAGAACAACCAAATTCAATAGGCTCAATCAAACAAGCATGCATCACAAGTAAGGTGTCCAAATCTCCAAGATCAATAAGCATAATTGGAGGCAAGCGACAATGAACAAGATGTATCAAGTGAGAGGCACGAGCATATATGTCATCAAGCCAAGAAAGCGAGTAAGAAAGGAACATGGGTGATGCAACAAAGCAAGCAATCATAGCAATCAAGTAGTGTGAGCTAATAGTGCGAAGATGCAACATACTAGAGGGAATCATGTCAAACATGTCATGTGTGCAAATGGTGGACATGAATAATTCACATGACATAGCACAAGCATGAAAGCAAGATATGAGCAAAATAGCATCAATAGCATGAGGCACATGATAAAAATGGCAATAGTAATAATGATCTCCACCAAGCATGCAAATACACATAGGAGTAGCATAATTGTTAATCATGGGTAGATGCAAGCAAGGGTCACAATTGCATGGCAAAGGCATAGAAGAAAGAATAACATGCAAAGTGAACAAGGTAAAATGAGCAAGAGAGCTGTATATAGCCCATAGCCATGTGAGAGCCAAGTGAGAGAGATGCGCGTAGTCGTTGCGCGAAAGGAACGGTGGTAAGGATAGTTCACGGGATCCCAAGTCATCTTTGCTCTCAAGAGCTCGTTTCGTCAACTCTTGGGATTGAGAGGTTGACGATTGTGCATGATTACCTACACAAAACAAAGACAAAGGAAAAATTGTGTGTGTGTGGTAGATGTACACATCATCCATCATGATGCTCACGTGCTTGTGCCGGCTAGCACAAAATATCCAATGCTCAAATAAATGAGATGCATGATATAGAAACATGTCATCCATCATGATAGGTTTGTTGTTATGTATAGCATAATGGAGACTCAAATTGTGCAATGCATAATGGGAAATATCTAGAGAATTGTTATGCATGGAATGCATATGGTGCAAGCAATTATGAGAATCATGCAAAGTATGGAATGCATCAAAATCTCCTAATATGTATGAGGAAACTATGGGGGTCTCCTCATGATCATTAGTGGAAACATCACATGGAGAATATTGACAACATCCAAAACAATGCATATTTGGAACAATGTGATCATGGCATGGCATAGTAGATGAATTGCGCAAATCATGTAAAGGAAGCATAGCAATATCATCGCAAGAGAAACAAAAGCCAATGACCATCACCTCGTCATCTATGCCATAAGTGCAAATGGGATTTATGGTAATGGGGCATGCATAGTCACTATGTTGAGATTGAAATGATGCAATATGGGATATCTCACTCATTGCATATGACAAGGTTAATGGATGGTCAAACATGATGTTACCAAAAGAATTTTCACATGATATCCTATGGAGCATAGCATCACAACTAGGCAAATCGACATGCTCATCATCATATTCATCATAAATAGGTAAGTCATGACATGAAGAAGTCGCACTAGCATGAAGCATGGGTATAGGTGTGTCAACATCATGCAAGCAATCATTCATAAAATAGTCCACTAGTGGGACAAGAGAAGCACCATCACCTATGTTACCTTTGGAGCATCACTCATGTGTTGTAGGTGAGGTGTCGAAGACCAAGTCGTGGTCATCTTCATCTTGATGGAACCATGTGTGACGAGGACATCAATACCATTGTTACACCCACAGCCCCTGCTGCTATACATACTGGACCAATTACTAGAGCTCGCGCACGCCAATTGAATTATCAGGTACTTTCGTTTCTTGGTAATGATTCTAATGTTCATGAGAATATGATGCTGCCTAAATTGGATACATTTGTGTGGCTTACAAATGAAGGGCCTAGCTTGGACAAGAAAGATGAACCTTGGAGCAAGTTCAAGCATGGAGATGATGGCATGCGCAAGGGGAACAAGAACGGAGTTACAGGTGATGATTCCAGGACTCTGAAGCCACCATAATGAGTGCATGAAGCATGGGACAAAATATACAATATGCCACTTCATAAATTTTGTCCAGAGGTTATTCTAGGTCTTGTGTCACCTTATTATTGGGCTAGGCCCATGTATTTTCGAAATACTTAAGTATAGGCTGTTTTTAGAGTCCGTATGTGTGGGGAAACAAGAGTTAGGGTTGGTTTCGGACCCCTCCACCAAGGGCCACAAAATTCCCCCTCTCTCCTCCATATATACAGCCCTTAGGGCATCGTTTAGACTTTAGGTTTTGTTTAGATTAAAAGTTTGCCACAGTTGCAACTTCTCGTACTTCGTTTGTGTCCAACGACCAAACCAAGACGTCACAGAACCCCACCTTGATCAATAAAGCTTTCATCTTATATTCGCAATATCTAGATTGCAATCTCAGTTTCTTTCTTGTTCTTCGTTTGCTTGCAGGAAACAGACCCTTGTGGTCAGGTTGATCGTGCTCCGGCGTGGTCAATAACCCCTCGGAAGTTGGCTTAGCGATTGCTAAGGCGCGACGTCTCGCACGTTTATAGTCAGATCGGCAAGGTCGACTCCCACAGAAACGATAGCCACCATCTCATCGAAACATCGGGACACCTTTGTCTCTATCAAGTGGTATCAGATTTTCAGGTTGCTCGGTGAGATTTTCTAGTTTTTCATAGTTTAGATTGAGTCTGTTCTTCATACCTACAGTCCACGAAAAAAGCCAAAAAAAATTAGGGTTAGTTCATCATATCCGAACCAATCTGAGCCTTTGCATAGTCTTTTCAGTATTTTGCTTTGTTGAATTTGCGGTTGCATCATCGTGTCTAGTTGCTGGTCTTAGAGTCTAGTCTTTTAGAGTTTCGAGTTCTGGTCATAAGTTGTCACGCCGCCGCCGCACCATAATCATCGCTCCTGCCATCTACCACCACCGCTTATCCGCCATCTATCCATATCCATATACCACCACCAATCCGTCTCCATATACCATCATATATCCACTACCAATTCGAGTTCCTTTCATATTAGGTTTGTTTTCGAGGTCCGTCTACTTTCCCATTCGTGTTTCCTTGCCTGAGAAGGTCTCGGAAAAAAGTCTAGAGACCCCCGGGCAGTTTTTAGGCCAAAATTTTCAGAGGCAAAAATATTTTTTTCCCTATCCTATTTTTAGGCTTTTCTGAGTCTTTTGAGCCACGTGCCATCATAGTGATTTTTTGTCGCACTTTTTCGTCGTCGCTGCCCTGATTTCCAAAAAAAAAAGTCAAAAAAAAAAATTCGTGCCATTCCTATCAGTTTGATGAGGGAAGAGTTTGGAGACACTCGCCATTATAGTGATTTTTCGCAAAAAAAGGAGGAGCGCAAAAAAAAAGAGCGAAAACAAAAAGTTCCAGAGTGTGCTTTTCCCTTGTTTACGTGCAGCGCCGTGATTTTGTTAGTGTTATAGGCTCGCGTCTCTAGCACGGTCTAGCCTAGGACCAGCACAGTACCATCGTTGAGCGTTTACTCAACTTTGCATCTCTGAATTGATTATTGCTGACCCTTTTTGCTACCATATTATAAGCCTTCCCAGCTCCACATACATCTACTCGTGCGCTTGACTCGCCCTGGTAATCGCTCTATCCAAGCTTTGAGAGTTTTGACTACGACGGTTGCCGATCACCGCCTGCTGCTAGGTAAGAACTGGTAAGAATTTGAGATTTGCTTAACGGATTTGTGACATCCACCACCACCTCTTATTAGCAGTCTGTAGGATCATATTCTTGTGTGTTTCTATTGCTGCTAACCATGGCAGGATCACAAGCCGACGAGACTGACTGGGAGAACCTGACGAATAAGAAGTTGCATGATAAATTTTAGCAAATGATGAGTGGACAGGTGGAAGATGTGCTAAACAGATTTGAAGAGGCCATGGAGAAGATAGATGGCATGGAGAAGACGTTCGAAACAAAGCTCGATAACGGGTTTAATGAATTGCTCGCGCGTCTTCCACCACCACCACCGGCTGCCCCTAACGCACCTCTACAACAACAACAACGTCGCTTTCCAAATCAAGTGGGACGAGCACAGCGCATTCCCATTGACCCTGGGCAAAATTCCGGTGCCGCAGTTGATGCTTTTGCCGCTCCTGCTGCTACTGCAGAGGTGGGGGACCATTACGAGGATGAGGTTGACCAAAATCAGAACTACGTGCAATCACCAGCACCACCACCACCAGGTCGTCCTCAAGCATATCATCACAACGGTAGAGCTGCACCACCACCTGAGGTACATGACCATCTTCCTAAACAAAAATTAAATATTCCACCATTTGAGGGTAGATATGTTCCTGATGTATATCTTACTTGGGAGTTAGAAACTGAACAACGGTTTACATGTTTACAATATCCTAAGGAGAGACGTGTTCCTGCTGCTGTTTGTGCTTTCACTAGCTTTGCATGTGTTTTGTGGTCTGAACATTGTAGATTATATCCTATTCTAGCTACTTGGGCTGCTTTGAAAACTGCTATGCGTACTCGTTGGGTTCCACCATATTATCAACGTGAATTACTTCAAAAATTGCAGCGTTTACGACAAGGAAAAAATTCTGTAGAAGAATATTATCAGGAATTACAAACTGGCATGGTTAGATGTGGTATTGTTGAGGAGAATGAAGCTATGCTTGCATGTTTTATGGGTGGATTAAATAGAGAGATTCAGACCATTATAGAGTATAAGGAGTATACTAATATCACTCGTTTATTCCATCTTGCTTGTAAAGCTGAACGTGAAGTGCAGGATCGACAGGCATTGGCGCGAACTAACTTTTCTGCAGGTCGGTCTTCATCATGGACACCACGTGCATCCTCTACTTCCACTCCACCAGCACCTCCATCAGGTGCCACCTTCAGCCGTGATACAAGAAAGCAGGCACAACCACCACTATCTGCAAAGAGCACACCTGTCGGGCCTGCGCAGAGCTCTTCTTCTTCCATGGCATCAAGAGGGCACACAAGTGATATTATTTGTCGTCATTGTAGGGGAAGAGGACATTTTGCGAGAGAATGCCAATATCAGCGTGTGATGATTGCTACTGAGGATGGTGGGTATGAGTCCGCTAGTGACTATGATGAGGAGACTTTGGCTCTTATTACACGTGAAGAACACGATGGAGATGATTCTGATCATGAGACGCAATACATGGCTCCTGAAGATGCTGACAGGTATGAATGTTTAGTTGCTCAATGTGTTTTGAGTGTGCATGTAACACAAGCTGAGCAAAATCAGAGGCATAATTTGTTCCATACAAAGGAATTGTGAAGGAACGTTCTGTTCGCGTCATCATAGATGGAGGGAGCTGCAATAACTTGGCTAGCATGGAGATGATGGAGAAGCTATCTCTCCCCACAAGACCACATCCACATCCTTACTACATCCAATGGTTCAACAACAGTGGCAAGGTTAAGGTAACACGTACTGATTATGTTACACCCACAGCCCCTACTGCTATACATACTGGACCAATTACTAGAGCTCGCGCACGCCAATTGAATTATCAGGTACTTTCGTTTCTTGGTAACGATTCCAATGTTCATGAGAATATGATGTTGCCTAAATTGGATACATTTTGTTGCTTACAAATGAAGGGCCTAGCTTGGACAAGAAAGATGAACCTTGGAGCAAGTTCAAGCATGGAGATGATGGCATGTGCAAGGGGAACAAGAACGGAGTTACAAGTGATGATTCCAGGACTCTGAAGCCACCATAATGAGTGCATGAAGCATGGTACGAAATATACAAGATGCCACTTCATAAATTTCGTCCAGAGGCTATTCTAGGTGTTGCGTCACCTTATTATTGGGCCAGGCCCATGTATTTTCGAAGTACTTAAGTATAGGCTGTTTTTAGAGTCCGTATGTGTGGGGAAACAAGAGTTAGGGTTGGTTTCGGACCCCTCCACCAAGGGCCACGAAATTCCCCCCTCTCTCCTCCATATATACAGCCCATAGGGCATCGTTTAGACTTTGGGTTTTGTTTAGATTAAAAGTTTGCCATAGCTGCAACTTCTCGTACTTCGTTTGTGTCCAATGACCAGACTAAGACGTCACAGAACCCGACCTTGATCAATAAAGCTTTCATCTTATATTCGCAGTATCCAGATTGCAATCTCAGTTTCTTGCTTGTTCTTCGTTTGCTTGCAGGAGACAGACCCTCGTGGTCAGGTTGATCGTGCTCCGGTGTGGTCAATAACCCCTCGGAAGTTGGTTTAGCGATTGCTAAGGCGCGACGTCTCGCACGTTCTTGGTCGGATCGTCAAGGTCGACTCCCAAAAAAACGATAGCCACCATCTCATCGAAACATCGGGACAACTTTGCCTCTATCAATGTGGGGGGTGCATCATCGTCCACCATGGCCATCGTCATCTCCATTGGAGGTATGGACTCGTCGAGGATAGGCGTGTCATCATGTAGGAGACCTAGCACCAAAGAAAACACACTCGGAGTAGAGGTTAGGTTGTTAGAAATCATAGTGGCCTCACGTGCCGTGTCAACTACCTCACTCACTAAGTGTTGTGGCTCACTCACTACCGGTATGATGCTCTCACTCATATGGTTGGTGGACTCACTCAAATGGCTCTCAACCTCACATAGGACGTGTGGCATGCTCTCAAGTGTGGGGCTAGTGGTGGTCACACTCATCCTCTCATAGGAAATGCTCTCAATGTCACGTATGGTGGAGTCACTCATGTCACTCATGTGTTGGTGGATTTCTTCACATGGCAATTGGGGCATCTCTTTATATGTGGGTGTCGGAGAGATGTTGGTGCAAATGTCTCCATGCTCAATCATGTCTTTGTCGCAACCGTGGATGAAGGCCGAAGATGGCACATCATCACTCTCCTCTAAGACCAAAGATAAGGTCTCATGTGCGGTCTCGTAGCTTGACTCGGAGTATGAGTCCAATATGGGCGCCGTCTTCATGTTGTTGAGGAGGTTCGTGTGCGTCCTCATGGTCGAGGGGGATGGCCCTTGCTCAACCTTCTTGTCGCCATCTTGTTATAGGAGGCCCATATGATGTGGCACCTCGTACCTCGTCTCCATGACCGAAGGGAATTTCCCATGCTCAGCCATCTTCCTTGAGGTGCTTCCGAAGATGGAATTGTCGCCCTCGCTCGTAGGTGGTCGCCGTGTACTTGATGATGTCGATGTAGGCGAACTCACGGGAAGTAGGCGAAGATGCCGTATGTCCAAAGGCGAAGATGCCTTTATAGCACTTGGCGAAGATGCCGAAGTGGTTGGTGTAGCCGTAGCTCCGTCTTGGTGGTGCTCATCTCGCGATCTTCTCTTGTGGTCATGAAGTTTGTACTTGGCGTGAAGTAGGGCTTGTTGGGACTTGTAGGTAGGCGCATCTCGAGCATCTTCATGCTTATGGTGTTGTTGTCGTACTTGAGCTCGATGGCGTTCGTCGTCGTCGTGCACATAATGCTTGGAGGTGACTTGCCCTTCATGACGATGTGGATCACGAACGTGATGGTGGTCGACATGGAGATGTGGACGTGGACGACTTGCGCTTGCATCATTTTTGCGCTCCGAAGACTTGTGACTTGAATGCCGCCGCCTTGAGGATGATGAAGGGGAAGAACGGTTGATCAACAAGGCTCGAATCTCCTCCATCCTTGCATCTTGTTCCTCCTTTTGTGCGGAAAGCTTGTTGTCGATGTAGTCCCTTTTCCTCGCTTCGGAGTGGCAGACGTCAATGGAGAGGTTATCGATGCGCTCTCGCAATCTTGATTGTGCGCCTTGCATTTGTCATTGTAGATCGAAGATTGACGCTTTGGTGATGTAGTTGTTCACGCCGTCGTTGTTGTGGAAGACCGGAGATGAAATGCCTTGCCTATCCATCACTCCAAGAGAAAAATGTGAGTGGTAGAAAGAGAAGAACGAATACCAAATGTACCTTGACCGAAGTTGAAAGTGGATTAATGATCACTCCAATGTGGACAAGGAAATAGCACAATTGGTACCAATTCCTGTCGGTTTCTCACACCTACACAAATACGGCTTATGGTGGAGCTCGGTGAGGATAGTGGCACAAAAATTTGATGCAAAATGTTAGCAAGAGTCAATAATGTTGAAAGAGATTCACAAATTTGCAAGTGTAACAAGTAGACCAATAGCAATATGGGTGGCACACGGAAATGCACACACGGATAGATAAATGGGGTCGTGCAACCAAGGATGAGTACAAAATGTGGAATCCACGGAAAACGCTCGTGTTGCACAACTCAAGAGAGACGCTAGCACGATTGCTCAATAGGCGGATACGACATTTGTGCACAACCTATAAGATGCAAAATGTATGAGTTTTCTATCCCAAGTATGCTATATATGTGTGGTTCCCGATGTTCCTCTCAAGGTGATCCAAGATGATCGGATATGACAATGTGGTATGATGCTATGGTACTTGCTTACAAGCTTCGTTGCTCTTTCTCTTTTTCTTAAAAGCTTATTCTTTATATGGCCACTTTGCAAAATGTACAAACCAAGATAGCAATTGGGTATATACGGGAACAATCTTGTGACACAAGGGCTGATATGATACCAATATGATATGGTATGTATGCAATGGGAGGTGTAGCTTGATGATCACTAATGTGCACATGTAATGTTACCGGCAATACTCAAATGCCTAGTCTCGATAGGCAAGTAACGCAAAATGGACTAGGGGTTATCAATGCAATGGCAAGGGAATATACACTCAAAATCTCAAATGTCGAATGTCAAATGGTGGTAGCGGAATGCGGTGGTGGTGTTGCGGAAGCTCAATGGGATTGCGGAAATGCAATGATGGGTTTTGCGGGGTAGGCAATGCGGAAGTGGAGGGTAAGGTGGTGTACTATACACGGTGTCTGAGTTGGAAGCACGGTCCCTAAGTCGCCGAAACACCTTAGGAGATACAACTCACAACACAAACAAAATTGGGTTAAGTTGCCGTGGCAGAAGTGTATTGTGTGTAAGCCTATGCGGGAGTTATGGTGGTGGTGGTGGTTGATGAAGAAGAAATCGTCCCTAAGTAGCCTAAACACCTTAGGAGACTCGAATCACTCCTCAAGCAACCACTAATGCTATAAGGAACAAAGTTGGTTAGGTTGCGGAAGTTGGTGGTGGTTATGCGGAGGTTGTGGTGGAAGCCCTAGGCAAAGATGCCAAAGTTCCAAAAATTTGATGGAGTCAAGAGCTTTTCAACGATCTAAAGAACGCGAAAATTGGACTCCGGATAAATTAGTTATGGACAAAACGGTGAAACGGCAAAGCTGAAATGTACAGGGGCCGCACATCCGGGGGTGGGGGCCGGATATCCGGGGGCTGATGTCCAGAACCGTGCGGGTTTTATGCTCCAGGAGCCGGATGTCCGGCTTGGGGCGCGAATGTCCGGCCCGATGGCCCGGATGTCCGGCCCGACGATTCCAGATCTCGATTGGGATATCAAAACTCGATTTGGGGGCGGAAATTGATGAATTTGGGGGCAAAATTGATGGGATTTCGTGGATGGAAAGTGGGGACACTTGGGGATATGCTAGATCCACTCGAAACCAAGCAAATCCATGGATCAAAATCAACAAAACCTCATCAAACCAACAAATCACAAAAAAATGTGGGGCTATTTTTGGTTGGGATTTTCGAATTTAGGACGAAATCAACAAAATTAGGCTAGCAACACAACGGGGAGGCTCCGAAATCGTGATCAACGTGGCTCATGATACCAAGATGATGTAGGGTAGAACCCTAGTGGCCCGATCTTTCATGAAAAGAGCGGATCCCGCGAAGAACGCGAAGAGCACGAGGAGGGAAACGAGGGGAAAATCACGAGGGGAACACAAGAGAACACTCAAACCAACAAGTATGATCACACATGTGCTAGATCCATGAACACAAAGGGAGATACAAGATCCAAAGTCAACTAAGGACGATACAAGAGGTAACCGGTTCTTCTCCTTGAGGAGGTCTTGAATCCAAAAGGGGATCTTCCCGTGAGGGGTCTTGAATCCAAGGTGGATCTTCTCCATAGAGGGGCCGTGGTCTCTCTCGCGAAGCTCTATCTCTCAAATGAGCTATCACAACGCTAACCCTAACTAGGAGGAGGTGGGGGAGTATATATAGTGCTAGCCCACGAAGGGGTAAGTGAGAGGGGGGATACATGGGCCCTTGGCCCGATCTCTGCGCACAAGCAGGTGCCGGATGTCCGGCGGCTCACGAAGAGTCGGATGTCCTGGCCTTTGGCCGAATGTCCGGGATGGAGTTGCCTGATTCTTCTGCTCTCTGGTTAGCGTGCTCCAGATTTCTAGGCAAAGGAGCCGGATGTCCGGGGCTTCGGGAGGAGCCGGATGTCCGGGCTGGGGTCGGATGTTGATGAGGACATCAATACAATTGTTACACCCACAGCCCCTGCTGCTATACATACTGGACCAATTACTAGAGCTCATGCACGCCAACTAAATTACCAGGTACTTTCGTTTCTTGGTAATGATTCTAATGTTCATGAGAATATGATGCTGCCTAAATTGGATACATTTGTTTTGCTTACAAATGAAGGGCCTAGCTTGGAGAAGGATGAACATTGGAGCAAGAACAAGCATGGAGATGATGGCATGCGCAAGGGGAACAAGAACGGAGTTACAAGTGATGATTTCAGGACTTTGAAGCCACCATAATGGGTGCATGAAGCCTTGGACGAAATATACAAGATGCCACTTCATAAATTTCGTCCCGAGGCTATTTTAGGTGCTGCGTCACCTTATTATTGGGCCAGGCCTATGTAATTTCGAAATACATAAGTATAGGCTATTTTTAGAGTCCGTATGTGTGGGGAAACAAGAGATAGGGATGATTTCGGACTCCTCCACCAAGGGCCACGAAATTCCCCCCTCTTCCTCCATATATACAGCCCTTAGGGCATCGTTTAGACTTTGGGTTTTGTTTAGATTAAAAGTTCGCCATAGCTGCAACTTCGCGTACTTCGTTTGTGTTCAACGACCAGACAAAGGCGTCACAGAACCCCACCTTGATCAATAAAGCTTTCATCTTATATTCGCAATATCCAGATTGCAATCTTAGTTTCTTGCTTGTTCTTCGTTTGCTCGCAGGAAACAGACCCTCGTGGTCAGGTTGATCGTGCTCCGGCGTGGTCAATAACCTCTCGGAGTTGGTTTAGCGATTGCTAAGGCGCGACGTCCTCGCACGTTCGTAGTCGGATCGTCAAAGTCGACTTCCACCAAAGCGATATCCATCATCTCATCGAAAGATCGGGACCCTCGCCTCTATTAAGTGGTATCAGATTTCCAGGTTGCTCGGTGAGATTTTACAGTTTTTCGTAGTTTAGATCGAGTCTGTTCTTCATACCTACAGTCCACGAAAAAGCCACAAAAAAATTAGGGTTAGTTCATCATATCCGAACCAATCTGAGCCTTTGCATAATCTTTTTAGGGTTTTGCTTTGTTGAATTTGCGGTTGCATCGTCGTGTCTAGTTGCTGGTCTTAGAGTCTAGTCTTTTAGAGTTTCGAGTTCTGGTCATAAGTTGTCACGCCGCCGCCGCACCATCATCATCACCCCTGCCATCTACCACCACCGCTTATCCGCCACCGCTTCGATTCCGTATCCATATACCACCACAGCTGTCATATACCACCACCGCTGCCATCTACCACCATATATCCACCACCATTCCGAGTTCTTGTCATATTAGGTTTGTTTTCGAGATCCATCTAGATTCCGATTCGTGTTTCCTTGCCGGAGTAGGTTTCGGAAAAAAAAAGAGTCGGGTAGCCACGCTCCGTTTAGGCCCAAAAATTTTCGAAAACGCATTTTTCGAAAAATTTTCTGGCTATCCTATTTTTAGGTGTTTCTGAGTGTTTTGAGACAGGTGCCATTATAGGAAGTTTTTTTTGACCCGTTTCCAGTTTTTGGGTCCGGGCAGTCAAAAAAAAAAATTGGTCAAAAAAAATTTCGTGCCCATCCTGTCAGTTTGAGCTAAGAAGAGTTTTGAGACACTCGCCATTATAGTGATTTTTCGCAAAAAAAAAAACAGCGCAAAAAAAAAGAGCGCAAAAAAAAGAGCAAAAAAAAATTCCAGAGTGTGCTTTTCCCTTGTTTACGTGCCGCGCCGTGATTTTGTTAGTGTTCTAGGATCGCGTCTCTAGCACAGTCTAGCCTAGGACCAGCACAGTACCGTCGTTGAGCGTTTATTCAATTTTGCATCTCTGAATTGATTATTGCTGACCTTTTTTGCTACCATATTATAAGCCTTCCCAGCTCCACATACATCTACGTCGTGCGTTTGACTCTCCCTGGTAATCGCTCTATCCAAGATTTGAGAGTTTTTGACTACAACGGTTGCCGATCACCGCCTGCTGCTGGGTAAGAACTGGTAAGAATTTGAGATTTGCTTGACGGATTTGTGACACCCACCACCACCACTTGTTCGTAGTCTGTAGGATCATATTCTTGTGTGTTTCTATTGCTGCTAACCATGCCAGGATCACAAGCCGACGAGATTGACTGGGAGAATTTATCGAACAAGGAGCTTCATGATAAGTTTCAGCAAATGATGACTGAACAGGTGCAAGATGTGCTGAACAATTTTGAAGAGGCCATGGAGAAGATCACTGGCTTTGAGAAGACGTTCGAAACAAAGCTCGATAACAAGTTTAATGAATTGCTCGCGCGTCTTCCACCACCACCACCCGCTGCAGCTAACGCACCTCTCCAACAACAACAACAACAACGACTACCTCCACGTCGCGAAGCAGACCTCCGCCGAGCAAGCCGTGTTCCTCCTGCGTTTGGCCAAACTGTTGGTGCTGCTGTTGATACTTCTGTGGCTCCTGCTGCTGATGCGGAGGAGGATGATTATGTGGGAGATTATGAGGATGAGGTTGATCAAAATCAACACTACGTGTAGCCACCTGTACCACCACCAGCAGGTCGACCTCAGCTATATATTCGTAATGGTAGGCCTGCACCACCACCTCAGGTACGAGATGATGTCCATATTCCTAAACTGAAATTGAATATTCCACCATTTGAGGGTAGATATGTTCCTGATATATATCTTACTTGGGAGTTAGAAACTGAACAACGATTTACATGTTTACAATATCCTGAGGAGAGACGAGTTGCTGCTGCCGTTTGTGCTTTCACTAGTTTTGCATGTGTATGGTGGTCTGAACATTGTAGATTATATCCTATTCCAACTACTTGGGCTGCTTTGAAAACTGCTATGCGTACGCGTTGGGTTCCACCATATTATCAACGTGAATTGCTTCAAAAATTGCAGCGTTTAAGACAAGGGAAAAATTCTGTAGAAGAATATTATCAGGAATTACAAACTGGCATGATTAGATGTGGTATTGTTGAGGAGAATGAAGCTATGCTTGCACGTTTTTTGGGTGGATTAAATAGAGAGATTCAGACCATTCTAGACTATAAGGAGTATACTAATATCACTCGTTTATTCCATCTTGCTTGTAAAGCTGAACGTGAAGTGCAGGATCGACAAGCATTGGGGCAAACTAACTTTTCTGCAGGCCGACCTTCATCATGGACACCACGTGCATCTTCTACTTCAACTGCACCAGCACCTCCATCCGGTGCCACCTCCAGCCGTGATACAAGAAAACAGGCACAACCACCATTATCTGCCAAGAGCGCACCTGCGGGGCCTGCACAACGTTCTTCTTCTTCCATGGCATCAACAGGGCACACAAGTGATATTATTTGTCGTCGTTGTAAGGGAGGAGGTCATTATGCGAGAGAATGCAAATCTCCGCGTGTGATGATTGCTACCGCGGATGGTGGATATGAGTCCGCTAGTGACTATGATGAGGAGACTTTGGCTCTTATTACACGTGAAGAACATGGTGGAAATGATTCTGATCATGAGACGCAATACATGGCTCCTGAAGACGCTGACAGGTATGAATGTTTAGTTGCTCAACGTGTTTTGAGTGTGCAGGTCACACAAGCTGAGCAAAATCAGAGGCACAATTTGTTCCATACCAAGGGAGTTGTGAAGGAACGTTCTGTGCGTGTCATCATAGACGGAGGGAGCTGTAACAACTTGGCTAGCATGGAGATGGTGGAGAAGCTTGCTCTCACCACAAGACCACATCCACATCCTTACTACATCCAATGGTTCAACAACAGCGGCAAGGTTAAGGTAACACGTACTGTTCGTGTGCATTTTAGTATCTCTACATATGCTGATTATGTTGATTGTGATGTGGTACCTATGCAAGCATGTTCCTTATTACTTGGTAGACCATGGCAATTTGATAAAAATTCTGTACACCATGGTAGAAACAATCACTATACTCTTGTTCATAAGGATAAAAATATTACTTTGCTTCCTGTGACTCCTGATTCCATTTTGAAAGATGATATTAATAGAGCTAATAAAGCACAACAGGAGAAGAATAAGAGTGAAAATCAGATTGTGGCAAAAGAATTTGAGCAACAAATGAAGCCTAATAACAAACCATCTAGTGTTGCTTCTGAAATTAAATTGAAAAGTGCATGTTTATTTGCCACCAAATCTGATATTGATGAGCTAGATTTCAGCAAATCTGTTTGCTATGTTTTTGTGTGCAAAGAGGCATTATTTTCATTCGAGGACGTGCCTTCCTCTTTGCCTCCTGCTGTCACTAACATTTTACAGGAGTTCGCTGACGTTTTTCCACAAGACGTGCCACCGGGATTACCGCCTATTCGAGGGATTGAGCATCAGATTGACTTAATTCCCGGTGCTTCACTGCCAAACCGTGCACCATACCGTACCAATCCAGAGGAGACGAAGGAGATTATGCGTCAAGTACAAGAGCTTCTCGACAAAGGTTATATACGCGAATCCCTTAGTCCTTGTGCTGTTCCTATTATTCTAGTGCCGAAAAAGGATGGTACATCACGTATGTGTGTTGATTGTGGAGGCATTAATAATATTACTATTCGTTATCGTCATCCTATTCCTAGGCTAGATGATATGCTTGATGAATTGAGTGGCTCTACAATATTCTCCAAAGTTGATTTGCGTAGTGGCTACCATCAAATTCGTATGAAATTGGGAGATGAATGGAAAACAGCATTTAAAACTAAGTTTAGATTATATGAGTGGTTAGTCATGCCTTTTGGGTTAACTAATGCACCGAGTACTTTCATGAGATTAATGAATGAAGTTTTACGTGCTTTCATTGGACGATTTGTGGTAGTTTACTTTGATGACATATTGATTTATAGCAGATCTTTGGAAGAACATTTGGAACATTTACGTGCTGTTTTTATTGCTCTACGTGATGCACGTTTGTTTGGTAACCTTGGGAAGTGCACCTTTTGCACCGACCGAGTATCTTTTCTTGGCTATGTTGTTACTCCACAGGGAATTGAAGTTGATAAAGCCAAGATTGAAGCTATTGAGAGTTGGCCGCAGCCCAAAACGGTCACACAAGTGAGGAGTTTTCTTGGCCTCGCTGGATTCTATAGGCGTTTTGTGAGAGATTTCAGCACCATTGCTGCACCTCTCAATGAGCTTACAAAGAAAGATGTGCCTTTTCTTTGGGGTACCGCACAGGAAGAAGCCTTCACGGTATTGAAAGATAAGTTGACACATGCTCCTTTACTCCAACTTCCTGATTTTAATAAGACTTTTGAGCGTGAATGTGATGCTAGTGGAATTGGATTAGGAGGTGTGTTATTACAAGATGGCAAACCTGTTGCATACTTTTCTGAAAAATTGAGTGGGCCTAGTCTGAATTATTCTACTTATGATAAAGAATTATATGCTCTTGTTCGGACTTTAGAAACATGGCAACATTATTTATGGCCCAAAGAGTTTGTTATACATTCTGATCATGAATCTTTGAAACATATTAAAAGTCAAGCTAAACTGAATCGTAGACATGCTAAATGGGTTGAATTCATTGAGACTTTCCCTTATGTCATTAAACACAAGAAGGGAAAAGAAAATGTTATTGCTGATGCATTGTCTCGTCGCTATACTATGCTTTCACAACTTGACTTCAAAATATTTGGTTTGGAGACCATCAAGGATCAATATGTGCATGATGCTGATTTTAAAGATGTAATGCAGAATTGTAAAGAAGGAAGAATGTGGAACAAGTTTGTCGTTAACGATGGATTTGTGTTTCGTGCTAACAAGCTATGCATTCCAGCTAGCTCCATTCGTCTTTTGTTGTTGCAGGAGGCGCATGGAGGAGGATTAATGGGACACTTTGGCGTGAAGAAGACGGAGGACGTACTTGCTACACATTTCTTTTGGCCAAAGATGAGACGGGATGTTGAGCGTTTTATAGCTCGATGCACTACATGTCAAAAAGCTAAGTCACGACTCAATCCTCATGGTTTATATATGCCTTTGCCTATACCTAGTGTTCCTTGGGAGGATATATCTATGGACTTTGTTTTAGGTTTACCTCGAACAAAGAAGGGGAGGGATAGCATATTTGTTGTCGTGGATAGATTCTCGAAAATGGCACACTTTATACCATGTCATAAAAGCGATGATGCTGTTAATGTTGCTGATTTGTTCTTTCGTGAAATTATTCGCTTGCATGGTGTGCCAAATACTATTGTTTCAGATCGTGATACTAAATTTCTTAGCCACTTTTGGAGATGTTTATGGGCTAAGTTGGGGACTAAACTGCTTTTTAGTACTACTTGTCACCCCCAAACTGATGGACAAACTGAAGTAGTCAATAGAACGTTGTCTACTATGCTTAGGGCTGTTTTGAAGAATAATAAGATAATGTGGGAGGAATGCTTGCCTCATATTGAATTTGCTTATAATCGTTCATTGCATTCTACTACTAAGATGTGCCCTTTTGAAGTTGTGTATGGTTTCCTACCTCATGCACCTATTGATTTGTTGCCTCTTCCATCTTCGGAGAAGGTTAATTTTGATGCTAAACAACGTGCTGAATTGATTTTAAAAATGCATGAGTTAACTAAGGAAAACATTGAGCGCATAAATGCTAAATATAAACTTGCTGGAGATAAGGGTAGAAAACATGTTGTGTTTGCACCTGGAGATCTTGTTTGGTTACATTTGCGTAAGGATAGATTTCCTGATTTGCGCAAATCAAAGTTAATGCCACGTGCTGATGGTCCCTTTAAGGTGTTAGAGCAAATAAATGATAATGCATATAAACTTGAGCTGCCAGCAGATTTTGGGGTTAGTCCCACTTTTAACATTGCAGATTTGAAGCCTTATTTGGGTGAGGAAGATGAATTTCCGTCGAGGACGACTTCATTTCAAGAAGGGGAGGATGATGAGGACATCAATACAATTGTTACACCCACAGCCCCTGCTGCTATACATACTGGACCAATTACTAGAGCTCGTGCACGCCAACTAAATTACCAGGTACTTTCGTTTCTTGGTAATGATTTTAATGTTCATGAGAATATGATGCTGCCTAAATTGGATACATTTGTTTTGCTTACAAATGAAGGGCCTAGCTTGGAGAAGGATGAACATTGGAGCAAGAACAAGCATGGAGATGATGGCATGCGCAAGGGGAACAAGAACGGAGTTACAAGTGATGATTTCAGGACTTTGAAGCCACCATAATGGGTGCATGAAGCCTTGGACGAAATATACAAGATGCCACTTCATAAATTTCGTCCCGAGGCTATTTTAGGTGCTGCGTCACCTTATTATTGGGCCAGGCCCATGTAATTTCGAAATACATAAGTATAGGCTATTTTTAGAGTCCGTTTGTGTGGGGAAACAAGAGATAGGGTTGATTTCGGACCCCTCCACCAAGGGCCACGAAATTCCCCCCCTCTTCCTCCATATATACAGCCCTTAGGGCATCGTTTAGACTTTGGGTTTTGTTTAGATTAAAAGTTCGCCATAGCTGCAACTTCGCGTACTTCGTTTGTGTTCAACGACCAGACAAAGGCGTCACAGAACCCCACCTTGATCAATAAAGCTTTCATCTTATATTCGCAATATCCAGATTGCAATCTTAGTTTCTTGCTTGTTCTTCGTTTGCTCGCAGGAAACAGACCCTCGTGGTCAGGTTGATCGTGCTCCGGCGTGGTCAATAACCTCTCGGAGTTGGTTTAGCGATTGCTAAGGCGCGACGTCCTCGCACGTTCGTAGTCGGATCGTCAAAGTCGACTTCCACCAAAGCGATATCCATCATCTCATCGAAAGATCGGGACCCTCGCCTCTATTAGATGTCCTGGGCCTGTAGTAGCTGGCTCTTCTTCCTTCTCCTTGGTCTACCAAGTAATAACGAACATGCTTGCATAGGTACCACATCACAATCAACATAATCAGCATATGTAGAGATACTAAAATGCACACGAACAGTACGTGTTACCTTAACCTTGCCGCTGTTGTTGAATCATTGGATGTAGTAAGGATGTGGATGTGGTCTTGTGGTGAGAGATATCTTCTCCACCATCTCCATGCTATCCAAGTTATTGCAGCTCCCTCCATCTATGATGACGCGAACAGAACGTTCCTTCACAACTCCCTTTGTATGCAACAAATTATGCCTCTGATTTTGCTTAGCTTGTGTAACCTGCACACTCAAAACACGTTGAGCAACTAAACATTCATACCTGTCAGCATCTTCAGCAGCCATGTATTGCGTCTCATGATCAGAATCCTCTCCACCATGTTCTTCATGTGTAATAAGAGCCAAAGTCTCCTCATCATAGTCACTAGCGGACTCATACCCACCATCCTCAGTAGCAATCATCACGCGCTGAGATTGGTATTCTCTCGCAAAATGTCCTCTTCCCTTACAACGATGACAAATAATATCAGTTGTGTGCCCTGTTGATGCCATGGAAGAAGAAGAGCTCTGCGCAGGCCCGGTAGGTGTGCTCTTGGCAGATAGTGGTGGTTGTGCCTGCTTTCTTGTATCACGGCTGGAGGTGGCACCTGATGGAGGTGCTGGAGGAGTGGAAGTAGAGGATGCACGTGGTGTCCATGATGAAGATCGACCTGCAGAAAAGTTAGTTCACGCCAATGCCTGTCGATCCTGCACTTCACGTTCAGCTTTACAAGCAAGATGGAATAAACGAGTGATATTAGTATATTCCTTATACTCTAGAATGGTCTGAATCTCTCTATTTAATCCACCCATAAAACGTGCAAGCATAGATTCATTCTCCTCAACAATACCACATCTAATCATGCCAGTTTGCAATTCCTGATAATATTCTTCTACAGAATTTTTTCCTTGTCTTAAGCGCTGCAATTTTTGAAGTAATTGACGTTGATAATATGGTGGAACCCAACGAGTATGATAGAGGCAAAGGTGTCCCGATGTTTCGATGAGATAGATATCGTTTTCTGTGGGAGTCGACTTTGACGAACCGACTACGAACATGTGAAGACGTCGCGCCTTAGCAATCGCTAAACCAACTTCCGAGGGTTATTGACCACGCCAGAGCATGATCAACCTGACCACGAGGGTGTAACATCCCAAAATTTATAAATTTGGAATGTTAATAGGATCATTCTTTTCATCATGATTTCTATGCTTATTTAAATTTTCTGAATATTTAAAGTGTTTTCCAACTCAAGGCAATATATTCGGAGTGGAGATAATATGACTTCTCCCCTATTAATTTTATTTGGAATTGCTAAGAATATACTCTGGAGTCTACATAAATTATTTTGGCTCTGTAGAAACTCAAAATTATTTTATAGTTGTTATTATAATGCTCTTTATATGCTTGTATTGCATAATTGTTTTGTCTTTAGTTCATTTGTGTTGTAAAAAAATGTTTACTGTTTTCTAATATAGATATAATAGTTTAGTGTGTGTTTCTGTTATTTTATGTTTTCAGTTTAGTATTTGTTTTGAGCTTTATTTATCTC
Organism: Triticum dicoccoides; assembly: GCF_002162155.2. Lineage (NCBI taxonomy): Eukaryota > Viridiplantae > Streptophyta > Magnoliopsida > Poales > Poaceae > Triticum > Triticum dicoccoides. The sequence goes on along the minus strand of NC_041380.1, from coordinate 182,756,856 downwards.
TGTAGCTAGGTTTATAAAAAAAACCAGTCGCACTGCGCAGACGGCCTGCACAGTGGCCCAACCGGGGCTTCGCCCGCGCGCGCGCTCAGCCAGCAGAGCGGCCCAGCAACAGCAGCGACCAGCCCACCCCGCCGGTTCTTTTTGTTTTTTTTTCCTCTCTTCCGCTGACCACCCTGACCCACCTGTCATCCCTCTCCTTTCCCGTGTTCTTCCTGGACAGCATGTCCCGATCCAAATCCGCGCCGAATCACCTCGATCCTTCGCCGTTTCTCACCTCCACCTCCTTATAAGTAATCCCCACCTCCTCCTCCTCCGATTTTTGGCAAATATGAGGTCTCCCGTGCCCTAGCTCGGCCGCACCAGAGGATCCCGATCTCGCCGGAGCCGCCGTCACAGAAGCTCCGCCATCGTCGTTTCCGTCGTCTACAGAGGGTCTCTGAACTTCCCCTCCCCTCTGTTCTCTTTGCCTTGGTCTCCTCCATCCCCCTCATCTCTTGTTTTGCACGCCATAGTTCTAGCACTGCCGCCAACAAAGGCAGCCCCCTTCGCCGTTTTCGCCACCATCATTATCTCCGTCACACCCCGCACCCTCTCGTCACCTCTTCTTCGCCGGAGGATCACTGCATACGTCGCCGTCGACGAGTCCCGAGCCGCGCGCCTTCTTCCCCAAGCCCGGCGCCGCCCAGCCCCTCTGTTTTCCGGTGAGTCGCCTTGCACCGTCCGATCCCCATCCAATGGCCAAGATTAGATCTGGTGTTTTTATTTTCTTCTGCCGAACCGTTTTTCTCTATGTTGTGTCCGTTCGTCGTTTAAGCCTCCCAGCGGACAGGTAAAAGCCAGTAGAAACCCGCCACGTGGCACATCCACAGCAGCCGCGGCAGTTCTTCCACAAATCTGTTTTAGCACAATTTATTTTGGCAGATTCCATATCAAATGTTCAGTTAGGTATATCTTGAGATCCGTATATCCAAATTCACCGATTCTTTTTCCTGTGTACTCGTAGAGACCAGGAGAATACCGAAGAACCAAAATTTAACATTTTTGAACTATTCAAATTTGAATTTGTTTAAATTTGAATTCAAACTTCCGGAGGCCATATCTTTTAAACCGTCGATCCAAATCAGTTGATTTTTTTTTTGCATTGTGATCCTACTAGCATGTAGATAATATATACCTACTGATATGTTCTGTTAATTATGTTTTTATTTGAATTCATTGCTGTTTACTTTATTGTGGTGTTATGTGAGTACGGGTTTATTTATCGGTGCCTTCGTTAATCGTATAGATTTTACGGAGTGTGAAGCGGATCAGAATTAATCGTTAGAGTACTTCAACAACATTCAAGGCAACTTTACACTTTTGATTTTGCTCATCCTATATTCTGCTATGCATGTGTGATTTTTATGCTATGACATGTGCTTGGTTTGATATGTATGTTCTCTATTGTCATATTCTGAAATTGATTGTATTATGTGATGGTGTGATCAACTTGCTATGGTAGACGTGGGCATGTGTCGAGTGATCCATGAAAGTGGTGAGTGTTTATAGCCGTAGGCTCGGGATTATTATCTAGGTGAATGCGTCACCGGCAGAGCGCTCTATTGTCCCTAGAGAATGCGCCATTGACAGAGCACACTTGAGGCAAGGTATAGTTTTCGGAACTTAAATCAGGTGAATGCGTCCTTGGCAGAGCGCTCTATTGAATGCGCCATTGACAGAGCGCACTTGAGAGATACTTCTGAAGTTCTTGTCATGTTTATTTAGAATCTTTGGGTTATCTTGGGCGAGTAAATTAGAGACGGTTGTGAGTTCAGGTAGTGGAGGTAGGTGAAGACATTCTTCTCCAAACTAAATTGTGTGTTTTGATTGTCATACATTGCTTTGTGGATGTAGGTTTGCTATATCATATTGTGTGATTTGCCAATACATTCAATGTATTGACCCTTTGTGGCTGCAACTTATCATATTGCAGGATTTTGAGATGATTAGTGAGATACAGTAGGGTCGCGAGTCTTCACTCAACATGTTCTCCAGTGGGCATTAATGGACTCATCGTTGATTATGCTACCTTTCCGCTGTTATTATTGAATAAAGTTAGCTATGTGCTACTTAGTTTGTAATATTTTGTGAATTCTGGATCATACGTTGTAGTAAATGATGCACTTGTTATTTGATATTGATATGTACTGTGTGTGCTAGCGAGTCGATCCAGGGACTAGCATAGTGAGCACAGAGACATCGAATCTTATCAGATTCGGATCGTTACAGATTGGTATCAGAGCGGTGTGTTGACTGTAGGTCGTGACCCTAGAAATGGATTAGAAAAGTCATAGGAGTGAAAACTTATTTCACAATTTGTTGTCTACCTGTTAATTCATACTCTTATACTCATATCTTTTCGTTTCACATATAGATGACCCCTGAGATTATATTAGTGTTATTTAAGGAGTTTTAGTAGACAGGCCACTATTACTAATTTGTTACTGATAAACGAATTGCGGTAGTATGATGAGATCATATCTCTTGTGGATATGACCTTACCTGTAGGTTTTGCTTGTGTTTTGTGATATGCCATATGTTTGGTTGGTCATTGCTTTTTGCGTTGTCATATTTCGTGGATTGTTTCTATTATGCAATAGGGTGCTTTGATTGATCATATGTGCTCTTTTGATGTGATTACTCTAGGATAGTTTTGGTGACTCGTGTGAATGGTGTGAATTTAGTGTTTGTTTTTGTTGTTGTTGGAGTTTTAGTTGCTAGCATGAGCATATGGGTAGTCTTTCCCCTTAGATCTTTATTGTGTCTATATCCTAATCTCTGCTGCAACTTAGTGATGAGTTCAAGTTTGACCACATGAGCCAGGATCCACCAAGAAGCAATCACAATCTTGCTAAAGGAAGGACCCCGGAGGAAGCTATAATTCATCGGCATATATTTTATAGTATTTGACGCAAACCTGAGAGTTGACCTGAACGATAGATGTTTTGTTTGGCATGTAGAACCAATGGATTATCCGAACCTAGTTCGTGAACAAGAGAACTTTTTGCAATGCTTGCGAGGATGCCCGAGTGTTAGAATGCAAGATTTTCTAAACCATATACAAGGTAATGATTAGGGTGCGGAATGGATTGATCCCGATGCCGACTTACTCTTATTATTCGCTTTTGTTATATGGTATGGTAATCTGAGTGACTTACCTATACTAGAGTGACGACGTTGGCAACCCTGAACCATAGAATGGTATGATATTTGACCCTTGTAAGAGGCAACCGTTGCCAATAGTAGGTTGTACGGTGAGAATAAACCTAGGAACTTTCTTGCAGGAACCATGCTTGATGACCACCATGAGAGCATCGATATTTGTTTAGCATTGGCGCAAGACCCGTGAGCCATGAAGTTTTAGTTTATGGAAGACGACTCTTTTGATATGGGACTCGGAATTTCAAAGGAGTGCAATGCTTATACCTGAAGAATGTCATCGACGGAATAAGATTCTTGAAGATGCAATGACTTTGGTTCTAAGGGTGGTAGCATCCCACACTCTCGGGTGATTAATGGATATTCAAGTAAACCACGAACCTAACCTTTTTCTTTCTAGCCTCTTTGAATCTCGAGGACAAGATTCATTTTAAGGGTGGTAGAATTGTAACATCCCAAAATTTATAAATTTGGAATGTTAATAGGATCATTCTTTTCATCATGATTTTTATGCTTATTTAAATTTTCTGAATATTTAAAGTGTTTTCCAACTCAAGGCAATATATTCGGAGTGGAGATAATATGACTTCTCCCCTATTAATTTTATTTGGAATTGCTAAGAATATACTCTGGAGTCTACATAAATTATTTTGGCTCTGTAGAAACTCAAAATTATTTTATAGTTGTTATTATAATGCTCTTTATATGCTTGTATTGCATAATTGTTTTGTCTTTAGTTCATTTGTGTTGTAAAAAATATTTACTGTTTTCTAATATAGATATAATAGTTTACTGTGTGTTTCTGTTATTTTATATTTTCAGTTTAGTATTTGTTTTGAGCTTTATTTATCTCTGTAGCTAGGTTTATAAAAAAACCAGTCACACTGCGCAGACGGCCTGCACAGTGGCCCAACCGGGGCTTCGCCCGCGCGCGCGCTCAGCCAGCAGAGCGGCCCAGCAACAGCAGCGACCAGCCCACCCCGCCGGTTCTTTTTTTCCCTCTCTTCCGCTGACCACCCTGACCCACCTGTCATCCCTCTCCTTTCCCGTGTTCTTCCTGGACAACATGTCCCGATCCAAATCCGCGCCGAATCACCTCGATCCTTCGCCGTTTCTCACCTCCGCCTCCTTATAAGTAATCCCTTCCTCCCCCTCCTCCGATTTTTGGCAAATATGAGGTCTCCCGTGCCCTAGCTCGACCGCACCAGAGGATCCCGATCTCGCCGGAGCTGCCGTCACAGAAGCTCCGCCATCGTTGTTTCCGTCGTCGACAGAGGGTCTCTGAACTTCCCCTCCCCTCTGTTCTCTTTGCCTTGGTCTCCTCCATCCCCCTCATCTCTTGTTTTGCACAGGGGAGCACCAGGATGCCGCCCACGAGCCCAACCCGAAGCATATCGCCGCCGCGCCATAGTTCTAGCACTGCTGCCAACAGAGGCAACCCCCTTCGCCGTTTTCGCCATCATCATCTCCGTCACACCCTGCACCCTCTCGTCACCTCTGCTTCGCTGGAGGACCACTACAGACGTCGTCGTCGACGAGTCCCGAGCCGCGCGCCTTCTTCCCCAAGCCCGGCGCCGCCCAACCCCTCTATTCTCCGGTGAGTCGCCTTGCACCGTCCGATCCCCATCCAATGGCCAAGATTAGATCTGGTGTTTTTATTTTCTTCTGCCGAACCATTTTTCTCTATGTTGTGGCCGTTCGCCATTTAAGCCTCCCAGCGGACAGGTAAAAGCCAGTAGAAACCAGCCACATGGCACATCCACAGCAGCCGCAGCAGTTCTTCAACAAATCTGTTTTAGCACAATTTATTTTGGCAGATTCCATATCAAATGTTCATTTAGTTATATCTTGAGATCCGTATATCCAAATTCACCAATTCTTTTTCCTGTGTACTCGTAGAGACCAGGAGAATACCGCAGAACCAAAATTTAACACTTTTGAACTATTCAAATTTGAATTTGTTTAAATTTGAATTCAAACTTCCGAAGGCCATATCTTTTAAACCGTCGATCCAAATCAGTTGATTTTTTTTGCATTGTGATCCTACTAGCACGTAGATAATATATATGTACTGATATGTTCTGTTAATTAAGTTTTTATTTGAATTCATTGCTGTTTACTTTATTGTGGTGTTATGTGAGTACGGGTTTATTTATCAGTGCCTTCGTTAATCGTATAGATTTTACGGAGTGTGAAGCGGATCAGAATTAATCGTTAGAGTACTTCAACAACATTCAAGGCAACTTTACACTTTTGATTTTGCTCATCCTATATTCTGCTATGCATGTGTGATTTTTATGCTATGACATGTGCTTGGTTTGATATGTATGTTCTCTATTGTCATATTCTGAAATTGATTGTATTATGTGATGGTGTGATCAACTTGCTATGGTAGACGTGGACATGTGTCGAGTGATCCATGAAAGTGGTGAGTGTTTATAGCCGTAGGCTCGGGATTATTATCTAGGTGAATGCGTCACTGGCAGAGCGCTCTATTGTCCCTAGAGAATGCGCCATTGACAGAGCACACTTGAGGCAAGGTATAGTTTTCGGAACTTAAATCAGGTGAATGCGTCCTTGGCAGAGCGCTCTATTGTTCCTAGAGAATGCGCCATTGACTGAGCGCACTTGAGAGATACTTCTGAAGTTCTTGTCATGTTTATTTAGAATCTTTGGGTTATCTTGGGCGAGTAAATTAGAGATGGTTGTGAGTTCAGGTAGTGGAGGTAGGTGAAGACATTCTTCTCCAAACTAAATTGTGTGTTTTGATTGTCATACATTGCTTTGTGGATGTAGGTTTGCTATATCATATTGTGTGATTTGCCAATACATTCAATGTATTGACCCTTTGTGGCTGCAACTTATCATGTTGCTGGATTTTGAGATGATCAGTGAGATACAGTAGGGTCGCGAGTATTCACTCAACATGTTCTCCAGTGGGCATTGATGGACTCATCGTTGATTATGCTACCTTTCCGCTGTTATTATTGAATAAAGTTAGCTATGTGCTACTTAGTTTGTAATATTTTATGAATTCTGGATCATACGTTGTAGTAAATGATGCACTTGTTATTTGATATTCATATGTACTGTGTGTGCTAGCGAGTCGATCCAGGGACTAGCACAGTGAGCACAGAGACATCGAATCTTATCAGATTCTGTGCGTTACAGAGGGTCTATTTCCTGCGAGCAAAGGAAGAACAAGCAAGAAGCTGAGATTGCAATCTGGATATTATGAATAAAAGAGGAAAGCTTTATTAATGAAGGTGGAGTTCTGTGACGTCTTGGTCTGGTCGTTGGACACAAATGAAGGACGCGAAGTTGCAGCTATGGCGAACTTTTAGTCTAAACAAAACCCAAAGTCTAAACGATGCCCTAAGGGCTGTATATATGGAGGAGAGAGGGGGAATTTCGTGGCCCTTGGTGGAGGGGTTCGAAACCAACCCTAACTCTTATTTCCCCACACATACGGACTCTAAAAACAGCCTATACTTAAGTACTTCGAAAATACATGGGCCTGTCCCAATAATAAGGTGATGCAGCACCTAAAATAGCCTGTTGACGAAATTTATGAAGTGGCATCTTGTATATTTCGCCCCATGCTTCATGCACTCATTATGGTGGCTTCAGAGTCCTGGAATCATCACTTGTAACTCCGTTCTTGTTCCCCTTGCGCATGCCATCATCTCCATGCTTGAACTTGCTCCAAGGTTCATCTTTCTTGTCCAAGCTAGGCCCTTCATTTGTAAGCAAAACAAATGTATCCAATTTAGGCAGCATCATATTCTCGTGAACATTAGAATCGTTATGAAGAAACGAAAGTACCTGATAATTCAATTGGCGTGCGCGAGCTCTTGTAATGGTCCAGTATGTATAGCAGCAGGGGTTGTGGGTGTAACAATGGTATTGATGTCCTCATCAGAGTACGCATAGCAGTTTTCAAAGCAGCCCAAGTAGCTGGAATAGGATATAATCTAAAATGTTCAGACCACCAAACACATGCAAAGCTAGTGAAAGCACAAACTGGAGCAGGAACACGTCTCTCTTCAGGATATTGTAAACATGTAAATCGTTGTTCAGTTTCTAACTCCCAACTAAGATATATATCAGGAACATATCTACCATGAAATGGTGAAATATTCAATTTTAGTTTAGAAAGATGGTCATGTACCTCAGGTGGTGGTGCAGCCCTACCGTTGCGATGATATGCATGAGGACGACCTGGTGGTGGTGGTGCTGGTGGTTGCACGTAGTTCTGATTTTGGTCAACCTCATCCTCGTAATGGTCCTCCACCTCTGCAGTAGCAGCAGGAGCGGTAGAAGCATCAACAACGGCACCAGAATTTTGCCCAGGGTCAATGGGAACGCACTGTGCTCGTCCCACATGATTTGGAAAGCGACATTGTTGTTGTTGTTGTAGAGGTGCGTTAGGGGCAGCCGGTGGTGGTTATGGGAGACGCGCGAGCAATTCATTAAACTTGTTATCGAGCTTTGTTTCGAACATCTTCTCCATGCCATCTATCTTCTCCATGGCCTCTTCAAATCTATTTAGCACATCTTGCACTTGTCCACTCATCATTTGCTAAAATTTATCATGCAACTCCTTATGCGTCATGTTCTCCCAGTCAGTCTCGTCGGCTTGTGATCCTGCCATGGTTAGCAGAAATATAAACACACAAGAATATGATCCTACAGACTACTAACAAGAGGTGGTGGTGGATGTCACAAATCCGTCAAGCAAATCTCAAATTCTTACCAGTTCTTACCCAGCAGCAGGCGGTGATCGGCAACCATCGTAGTCAAAAATTCAAAGCTTGGATAGAGCGATTACCAGGGAGAGTCAAACGCACGACGTAGATGTATGTGGAGCTAGGAAGGCTTATAATATGGTAGCAAAAAGGGTCAGCAATAATCAATTCAGAGATGCAAAGTTGAATAAACGCTCAACGGCGGTACTGTGCTGGTCCTATGCTAGACCGTGCTAGAGACGCGAGCCTAGAACACCAACAAAATCACGACGATGCACGTAAAAAGGGAGGAGCACGCTCTGAATTTTTTTTGCACTTTTTTTCCTCTTTTTTTTGCTCCACAACAATTTTTTTTCGAAAAAGTCTACAAATGGTCTAAAAACTGCCTAGCCAGAATTTTTTGAGTTTGGAACTATTTTTCTTCTGCGGGTAGCTCGAAAGTTCGGGAGTCCTACTTTGTCACAACTCGGAGTATCGCGTGATCTGGAAATCCAAAACAGAGTAACAAAATACTGGACTCGGACTAGGACTAGGGGCGGAGCTGAATCTGGTGGAACTCGGACTGATGGCGGTGATGAATCTGGTGGAACTCGGACTGGTGGCGTATATATGTTGCAGGTGGACTCGGATTGGCGTGATGGCGGTGGATATGTGGTATATGGCAGCGGCGATGATGATGGTGGTATATGGCAGCGGTGATGATGATGATGCGGCGGCGGCGTGACTACTTGTGAACAGAACTCGAAACTCTAAAGGACTAGACACTAAGACCGGCAACTAGACACGACAATGCAACCGCAAACTCAACAATGCAAAACCCTAAAAAGATTATGCAAAGGCTCAGATTGGATCCGATATGATGAACTAACCCTAATTTTTTTTGGCTTTTTCATGGTCTGTAGGTATGAAGAACAGACTCGATCTAAACTACGAAAAACTGTAAAATCTCACCGAGCAACCTGAAAATCTGATACCACTTGATAGAGGCAAAGGTGTTCCGATGTTTCGATGACATGGTGGCTATCGTTTCTGTGGGAGTCGACCTCGAAAATCCGACTATGACGTGCGAGATGTCGCACCTTAGCAATCGCTAAACCAACTTCTGAGGGGTTATTGACCACGCCGGAGCACGATCAACCTGACCACGAGGGTCTGTTTCCTGCAAGCAAACGAAGAACAAGCAAGAAACTGAGATTGCAATCTGGATATTGCGAATATAAGATGAAAGCTTTATTGATCAAGGTGGGGTTCTGTGACGTCTTGGTATGGTCGTTGGACACAAACGAAGTACGCGAAGTTGCAGCTATGGCGAACTTTTAATCTAAACAAAACCCAAAGTCTAAACGACGCCCTAAGGGCTGTATATATGGAGGAAGAGGGGGGGGGGGATTTTGTGGCCCTTGGAGGAGGGGTCCGAAACCAACCCTAACTCTTGTTTCCCCACACATACGGACTCTAAAACAACCTATACTTAAGTATTTCGAAAATACATGGGCCTGGCCCAATAATAAGGTGACGCAGAACCTAAAATAGTCTCTGGACGAAATTTATGAAGTGGCATCTTGTATATTTCGTCCAAGACTTCATGCACTCCTTATGGTGGCTTCAAAGTCCTGAAATCATCACTTGTAACTCCGTTCTGGATCCCCTTGCGCATGCCATCATCTCCACGCTTGAACTTGTTCCAAGGTTCATCTTTCTTGTCCAAGCTAGGCCCTTCATTTGTAAGCAAAACAAATGTATCCAATTTAGGCCGCATCATATTCTCATGAACATTAGAATCATTACCAAGAAATGAAAGTACCTGATAATTCAATTGGCATGCGCGAGCTCTAGTAATTGGTCCAGTATGTATAGCAGCAGGGGCTGTGGGTGTAACAATGGTATTGATGTCCTCATCAAGGAGCGGGTTCACCTTATGTCCGGTAGGTACACTTGGGGCTTGATGTGCTATGAAGGTGTACATGGAGATGAACGTAGGATGCTCCGCATCATCTCCCCCCCCCCACTTGGGAGAGATCCGACCTCGAATCGTGATCCTCATCACCATGGAAACAGTTGTCGTGGACGGACTTGAAGTTGGACGGAGTTGAAGACATGGCGCAATCCAAGTACTCCAAGGTGTCTCTGGAGTGGTATACATGCAAAAAGAGCAAACACAAGCAACACTCAGAAATACAATGGTTAGCACACACAAGGTGTTCATCAAATAAGCATAAGTCCGTGCTGCAAGATTGTTCGTGACAAAGCGCATGAAGCTTATCAAGACGATGTAGAATGGCTTATAAATCATTCATTGTGCACACAAATGTGTTGTGAATATGATCAATGCAACCACGGTGCAAAATGATGTCATAGTGAGATGGTTTATCAATAGCATGAATATGGTAATGTATGCTCAATATGGAGAAGTTATCATGCAATTGATGGTAGACAATATGATCATGATGTGTGAATATTCCATCAAGAAAGATCACAACAAATTTGCTAAGGAAATGCACAAGCTCATATATCATGGATGACATGGGAATACAAGATGTAACAAGGCAATCATAATGTGAGTCAATCCATGCATAAGATGCAAATTTGTCATGTGTATGATATGTCCATCGGGCATGACATGGGTGAGCACAATCAACAAGTATGGAGGTGTTGGCGTACCAATGCTCGATGTCGTTGCATGAGTGGAGGTTCTAAGGTGCCTCCAATAAGTCCGAGCGCTCCTCAATGTGAAGGTCCATAGAGTCAAACTTCAATGTTGCTCCTCTGTTCGCGAGATGTACCATGTAGACAACAAGAAGGAAACAACAATGAAAGAGTGACCCATCCAATATGCATATTTGAGGATGGCTCAAAGGGAAGGAGTTCACCTTTAGGAGATTCTCGCAAATGTTGGTGTTGCACATCGTGTACGCCTTCACATGACCAAATTGTGTCATGACAGTAGCGCCTTGTGAATCCTTCAACATGAAAGAACATGACAAACACTTGGAAAAACAAATGAGGTTATCGGGGATGCAAAACCTATCATTCGTGTGGTAAAATACCCAACAAGTGGATGCATCATGCTCATCATAAGAAAGTACAAGGGAGCATTTCATAGTATGGAGGCATATGATGATACGAGGACAACCAAATACAATAGGCTCAATCAAGCAAGCATGCATCACAAGTAGAGTGTCCAAGTCTCCACGATCAATAAGCATAGATGCAACAATTGGAGGCAAGCGACAATGAACAAAATATATCATGTGAGAGGCATGAGCGTATATGTCATTAACCCAAGAAAGCGAGTAATGGAATATGGGTGATGCAACAAAGCAAGCAATCATGTGAATCAAGGTAAGCAAGCTAGTATTGCGAAGATGCAACATACTAGAAAGAATCATGTCAAGTATGCCATGTGTGCAAATGGTGGGCATGAATAATGCACAAGACATATCACAAGCATGAAAGGAGGATATGAGCAAAATAGCATCAATAGCATGAGGCACATGATAAACATGGCAATAGCAACAAGGATCTCCACCAAGCATGCAAATACACATAGGTGTAACATAATTGTGAATCATGGGTAGATGCAAGCAAGGGTCACAATTGCACGGCAAAGGCATAGAAGCAAGCATGGCATGCAAAGTGAACACGGTAAAATGAGCAAGAAGCGAGAAGCCGTATATAGCCCATAGCCGTGTGAGAGCCAAGTAAAAGAGATGCGCGTAGTCGTTGCACGAAGAGAGTAGTGGAAAGGATAGTTCACAGGATCCCAAGTCATCTTTGCTCTCAAGAGCTCGTTTCATCAACTCTTGGGATTGAGAGGTTGACGAGTATACATGAGTACCTACACAAAACAAAGAAAAAGGGAAAATTGTGTGTGCATGGTAGATGTACACATCATCCATTAGGATGCGCACGTGCTTGTGTTGGTTAGCACAAAATAGCCAATGCTCAAATAAATGAGATGCGTGATATAGAAACATGTCATCCATCATGATAGGTTTGTTGTTTTGTATAGCATAATGGAGACTGAAATTGTGTAATGCATCACAAGAAATATGTAGAGCATTGTTATTCATGGAATGCATACGGTGCAAGCAATTATGAGAATCATGCAATGTATGGAATGCATCAAAATCTTCTAATATGTATGAGGAAACTATGGGGGTCTTCTCATGAGCATTAATGCAAACATCACATGGAGAATATTGACAACATTCAAAACAATGCATATTTGGAGCAATGTGATCATGGCATGGCATAGTAGATAAATTGCGCAAATCATGTAAAGGAAGCATGCCAATATCATCACATGAAAAACAAAAGCCAATGACCATCATCTCGTCATCTATGCCATAAGTGCAAATGGGATTGATTTTAATGGGGCATGCATAATTACTATGTTGAGATTGAAAAGATGCAATATGTGATATCTCACTCATAGCATGTGACAAGGTTAATGGATTGTCAAACATGATGTGACCAAAAGAATTTTCACATGATATCCTATGTAGTATAGCATCACAACTAGGCAACTCAACATGCTCATCATCATATTTATCATAAATAGGTAGTCATGACATGAGGAAGTCGCACTAGCATGAAGCATGGGTATAGGTGTGTCAACATCATGCAAGCAATCATTCGTGAAATAGTCCACTAGTGGGACCAGAGAAGCACTATCACCTATGTTACCTTTGGAGCATCGCTCATGTGTTTTAGGTGAGGTGTCGAAGACCGAGTGATGGTCATCTTCATCTTGATGGAACCATGTGGGGGGTGCATCATTGTCCACCATGGCCATCATTGTCTCCATTGGAGGTATGGACTCGTCGAGGGTAGGCATGTCGTCATGTAGGAGACCTAGCACCAAAGAAGAAAACACACTAGGAGTAGAGGTTAAGTCGTTAGAAATCAAAGTGGCCTCACATGCCGTGTCAACTACCTCACTCACTAAGTGTTGTGGCTCACTCACTCCCTCTCGAATGCTCTCACTCGTATGGTTGGTGGAGTCACTCAAATGGCTCTCAACCTCACATAGGATGTGTGGCATGATCTCAAGTGTGGGGCTAGAGGTGGTCACACTCATCCTCTCATAGGAAATGCTCTCAATGTCACGTGTGGTGGAGTCACTCATGTCACTCATGTGGTGGTGGCTCTCCTCACATGGCAATTGGGGCATCTTGTCACATGTCATTGTCGGAGAGATGTTGGTGCAAATGTCTCCATGCTCAATCATGTCGGGTCGTAGCCGTGGATGAAGACCGAAGATGGCACATCATCACTCTCCTCGAAGACCAAAGATAAGGTCTCATGTGCGGTCTCGTAGCTTGACTCGGAGTATGAGTCCAATATGGGCGCCGTCTTCATGTTGTTGAAGAGGTATGTGCTCGTCGCCATGGTCGAAGGGGATGGCCCTTGCTCGACCTTCTTGTCGTCGTCTTGTTGTTGGAGGCCCAAATGATGTGGCACCTCGTAGCTCGTCTCCATGACCGAATGGAAATTCCCATGCTCGGCCATCTTACTTGAGGGGCTTCCGAAAGATGGAAGTGTCTTCCTCGCTCGTAGTTGGTCGCCTTTAAGTTGAAGATGTTGATGTAGGTGAACTCATGGGAAGTAGGCGAAGATGCCCTACGTCCGAAGGCGAAGATGCCTTGATAGCACTTGGCGAAGATGCCGAAGTGGTTGTTGTAGCCGTAGCGTGCTCTTGGTGGTGCTTGTCTCGTCATCTTCTCTTGTGGTCATGAAGTTTGGACTTGGCGTGAAGTAGGGCGTGTTCGGACTTGTATGTTTGCGCGTCTTGAGCATCTTCATGTTGATGATGTCGTTGTCGTGCTTGAGCTCGTAGTAGATGTCGTTCGTCGTCGTTGTGCACATGTTGCTTGGAGGTGGCATGCCCTTCATGACGAGATGGATCACGAACGTGATGGTGGTCGCCATGGAGATGTGGACGTGGACGACTTACGCTTGTGTCGCTTGGGCGCTCCGAAGAGGATCGATTTGCTTGCCGCCGCCTTGAAGATGACGAAGGGGAAGTAGACTTGATCAAGGCCCGAATCTCCTCCGTCCTTGCATCTTGCTCCTCCTTTTGTGCGGAAAGCTTGTTGTCGGTGTAGTCCCTTTTCCTCGCTTCGGAGTGGCGAATGTCAATGGAGAGGTTCTCGATGCGCTCTCGCAATCTTAATTGTGTGCCTTGCATTTGTCGTTGTAGATCGAAGATTGACGCTTTGGTGATGTAGTTGTTCACGCCGTCGTTGTTGTCGAAGACCAGAGATGAAATGCCTTGCCTATCCATCACAAGACTCGCGCAAATATGAGTGGAAGAAAGGAAAGAACTAGAGCAATGTACCTTATCCAATGTTGAAAATGGATCAATGATCGCTCAATAATGTATCAAGGAAATAGCATAATTGGTACCAGATCTTGTCAATTCTCACACCTACACAATTAAGGCTTATGGTGGAGCTCGGTGAGGGTAGTGGCACAAAAATTTAATGCAAAATGTTAGCAAGAGTCAATAATGTTGGAAAAGATTCACAAATTCGCAAGTGAAACAAGTAGACCAATAGCAATATGTGGCACACGGAAACACACACACGGATAGATAAATGGGGTTTTGCAACCAAGGAATGAGCACAAAATGTGGAATCCACGGAAAATGGTCGTGTTGCACAACTCAAGAGAGGCGCTAGCACGATTGCTCAATAGGCGGATAGGACACTTGTGCACAACCTATAAGATGCAAAATGTATGAGCTTTCTATCCCAAGTATGTTATGTGTATGATGTTCCCGTTGTTCTTCTCAAGATGATCCAAGATGATCGGATATGACAATCTTATGTGCAATGTGGTATGATGCTATGGCACTTGCTTACAAGCTCTTTGCTCTCTTTTCTTTTGCTTAAAAGCTTATTTTCTTTTTTTTTTGTATATGGCCACTATGCGAAATGCACAAACCAAGATAGCAATTGTGTATATGCAGGAACAATCTTGTGACACAAGAGATGATATAATGATATCAATATGATATGGTATGTATGTAATGGAAGGTGTAGATCACTAATGTGCACAAGTAACGTTGCCGGCAATACTCAAATGGCTAGTCTCGATAGGCAAGTGACGCAAAATGGGCTAGGGGTTATCAATGCAATTGCAAGGGTGATTGTATAATGGTGTCGTCGAGGTTACCGTCCTTGAAGATTGTGAGTGGCGGTGTTCTTGATGTAGATACCAAGATGATGGAGACTCGTCCCTAAGTAGCCGAAACACCTTAGGAAACGGAAAAACCACGAACTCAAAATCTCACGGACAAAAGTCAAATGGTGGTAGCGGAGATGGCAATGTGGAAGTGGTGGTGATGGATGATGAAGAAGCAACCGTCCCTAAGTAGCCGAAACACCTTAGGAGACTCAAGTCCAACACAAACAAAATTGGGTTAAGTTGGGGTGGAAGAAGTGTATGGTGTAAGCCTATGCGGGAGTTATGGTGGTGGTGGTGGTTGGTCAAGAAACAATCGTCCCTAAGTAGCCGAAACACCTTAGGAGACTCGAATCGGTACTCAAGCAACCACAAATGCTATAAGGAACAAAATTGGTTAGGTTGCGGAAGTTTGTGGTGGTTATGCGGAGGTTGTGGTGGAAGCCCTAGGCAAAGATGCCAAAGTTCCAAAAATTTGATGGAGTCAAATGGTGATGGTACCTATCTAGATGGATGGGGGATGTCAATAGCTACTCAACGAGCTAAAGAACGTGAAAATCGGACTCCAGATGTGGAAGTTATGGCCGAAACGGTGAAGCACTCGCGGCTGTCCTCTGTGTGTGTGTGTGG